>NC_057799.1:654818681-655131878 GCF_018294505.1 Triticum aestivum | reverse complement strand
GGGGCGAGGGGAAGTGGGGCAAGGGGGCGGCGAGGGGAGGGGGGCGACGGGAGGTGGGGCTCGGCATTACTAACAAATTTTTTTATTCTTTTTTTAAAACTACTAATGGCGCACGGTGGGTGTGGTGCGCCATTACTATGTCAACTAGTAATGGCGCACTATACTACGGTGCGCCATTAGGAACAATTTTTTTTAAAAAAATTTCAAAACTACTAATGGCGCACCAACACATGGTGCGCCATTAGTATATAGTAATGGCGCACCACATGTCTGGTGCGCCATTAGTGGCCATATCATCTATAGCCCTTTTCCTAGTAGTGACCTGAACAATACCATATTGTGTTAATGCAATTTGAAACTGTGTCACTTTATTCGTCAGTAAGAAATTTGATGAATTGTCAGCACTGATACTTTTATGTGCAAAACCTGTGATCTGTCTGTTTGCTTATCTTTCAGAGTGAGGAAGATATAAGTGTTGAACAAGCGCAGTCTCATCAGCTTGCTCAGCTGCTTGCGCTGCAGCTCCCCGGCAGGGCTAATCTTTCTTGAACTCTATTGAAGTGTTGTCGGTTTTGTATATTATTTTGTCGGCGTGTTTATTTGCACTGGTGGCGATCTTTGATGCCCAGTGTATGTAATCTGCTGTCTGCTTGTGCTTTATTATCATAGTGGCGAACTTTGATGCCCAGTGGATGTAATATGCCATAATTTCTTTATTGTATAGTCTAGGTTTTTTCTTATTCATGATGCTGCAGTTATTTTACTGTATATATATCCTGTCTTCGCAGTAAACCGGCCAAACCGTAAAGTTACGGTACATAATCGGGCCGTCATGCAATCACGATGTATGATCCGCATCATGGGCCCCATCATCTTGGTCTGTTAAAAGGCCAAAAGTAAACTGGCCCACTAGTAGATTCGGGCCTTTAATAGGCCGAGTAACCCCCGGCCCTCTTTTCGCTAGAAAACTCAATGGGCTTCTAGGAGGTTGAGAAGTAGGTTGGGCCTGAAACGTGCCGAACAGCTCACGGGCTGGCAGCAGCCCGAAATGGACCCCGGCCCATTATTGTGCGAATCAAATCACGGGCTTTTAACAGGCCAAAATTGTCTCGGTCCTTGTTTGGCCCAATCAGATATCGGCTGCGAGCAGGCCGGATGCAAACCGGGCCGTAGTTAGGCCCAACTATATGATGGGCCTTAAACAGGCTGAAATTAATATAGGGCCGAAATGTTAAACGGGCCCTTAACAGGCCGAAACTAATATCAAGCCGAATTACTAAATGGGCCTTTAGCAAGTGGGCCCAAAAGCATAGCGTCCAGTTGACGGGCCGAATCTGATAAGGGCCATAATTTAGCCAAAGCCTCTTAAAGGGCCGGACCTGATCTGGGCCGTAATTTGGCCCAGAACGTGGTAGGCCTTTAATGGGCCGGATCTTAGCGCCATATTAGGCCCGGAACGTGGTAGGCCATTAATGGACCGGATCAAATATGGGCTGGTATTTGGCCCAAAACATGGCAGCCAGTTAATGGGCCGGCCTACTAGGGTCCTCAAAATCTTGTGGGCCTACAGCTGGGCCGGCCCATTAATGTCGGTGAAATCTCGTGGGCCTTTAGCTGGGCCAACCCATTATGATCTGCAAGAATCTTGTGGGCCTTTACCTGGGCCGGCCCATCATAGCACACAAAAATCTTGTGGGCCTTTACCTAGGCCGGCCCATTATGGCCCGCAAAATCTTGTGGGCCTTTAGGTGGGCCCGCCCATTATGGTCCGCAAAATCTTGTGGGCCTTTAGCTGGGCCAGCCCATTATGGTCAGCAAAATCTTGTGGGCCTTTAGTTGGGCCGGCCCATTTAAACTTGATGGGCCGGTCCACGTGTCAACATATCATAGGCGCGTCTCACCCATTGGATGAGTGACACCTGTGCCACCGCGGAGCTAACACGTGTCTCCTCCAGCCAATTATGATTTCACACGTGGAAAATCCCCATTGGTCGAGGCTGTTAACGGGTTATCGGATCCAAAACCCGACCCGATAGCTTAACGGCGTTCCTTATGGCCATGTGTCGGTCACCCTTGACGAAAGCACTTCTGTGAGACGCGATTTATCATCATGGAAGTGGAAACTTCCTTGATGATAATTTTGGTAATGTCATGGAACACTTCCACGACAGCACAGGTATGACTATCTTGATTCTGTCATAAAATCGTCTTGGATGTACATGCATGACAAAAAACGCGACCTACTGTGAGAAACACGTATCGTCACGGAAGTGTATTTTTTTGTAGTGTGGGATGCATCCATGGAGGGGAATTTTCTGAAGGATTTGTGTCTAGCGGTGAGACGGCCATCTACTCTGATGGTGAATCGTCCACGGGTGAGACAGATTCATTGTATCAATTGCAAGACGGTGGGCTTGGGGGCTGTTCCGATGGCAGCAGTATTCCGGACCCCTTTGAGCCGCCGAGCAGAGTGGGGATCTTCATGTCTGGCTCACAACCCGTTCAAAACTCTACGGCTGCGGCAGCGAAAACCTCCGGGTCAGCGCCAGCCAGGGCAGGAGGCCCTGCGCGCCCGCCAGCTCAGGTGCTAATGGATCTCATGGATAGGATGACAGCCCTGTTAACCACCGTGGTTAATCCGGCGGATCAGGCTCAACACGATCCAGAAGTGGCACAGTTACGTGAGGAGGTAGCACAGGCCAAGGAAAACCTAGCAGCAGAGGACGTCAGGATGGCTACAGAGCGGGCGGCTTTGGATGCTCGAGATCAGCAGATTGAATCAGAGGCTTTCCAGCTTACGATGAATCTGAACGCATCAAATGAGGTCATGAGGAGAAGGCACCAGAAGGCTCAATCCCGTTTGCCTCCGACTTATGATCCTAGAAACCTCTTCTGCACACCTGGTGCGGGCCCCACTAACCCACCGGAGGCAAACCGGTTCAACCACGGGTGATGGAATCTCCTCGTATGAATACTGCTCCACCTCATTATTTACCAACACCACCGGGTCATTATTCTAACCCTTTGGAGAACATGATCACTACGGCGGCGCGGTTGGCGGCTCTCCCGGTGGAGGGCGACTCTCCAACAGCAATTGAAACACGAAGGGTCAGAGAACTTCTTCAGACGGCTCTAGTGCAGCAGGAGGCATATTCTTATAGTCGAGACAGGATTCATTCAACCCCTCACCCAAGCCGGAACCCAAGTTATAGCAGGCATATAGATTTAGCAGCCAATTAATGCAATGCCCGACGTCGTGACCAGCCGCACGGACATGACCCATCGCGTGATGGAGCTCTTAACCTGGTTGATCAGGATAGGATACGCCAAGAGGCTGAGCGGGCGGCTCAGCAGGCGGCTCAGCAGGTGGCTCAGCGGGCAGTTTACCAGTCTTTGCCGGTTTATCCGACGACTTCTATTGAGGCAGGCGTGACCACGAGGACGGGAGGTGTCCGTTGCTCGGTACCGGCTCTGCGTAATGAGCGTTTGCCCAAGGACTTCAAGGGGCCTCGCAAAGTGCCTAATTACACGGCCGACTTATAGCCCGGGGCATGGATTGAAAGCTATGAGATGGCCGTGGAACTACTGGAGGTCAGTGACGCAGCAATGGCCAAGTACTTCACCATGATGTTAGATGGAACGGCCCGCACTTGGTTGAAGGGGCTGCCACCTAATTCCATTGGTTCATGGGCAGAGTTAAAGGCCCGGTTTATTCAGAACATCAAAGACACATGCAAGAAGCCCATGTCAATTGTGGATTTGACTAATTGCAAGCAGGAAGATGGTGGGTGCGCCAGGTCAAAGCCATAATACATTCATCTGATAAGATGGATGCCGGCTTTGCAGTCTTAATGTTGGAGAAAAATTGCCATTTTACGCCTCTGAAACAGAAGCTGGGGTGGCTCAAGTGCGATTGTAATGACATGGGCCAGTTAATGGCGGCTCTAGTCAAGTACACCGACTCTAATAGTACCAAGGATCCCGAGTCTGACGATGAGAAGACATGGAAGGGAAAGAGGAACGACAATGCCAAGGGTCATCAGCATAACCCGGTGAATCAAGGAGGCAATAGTAAGCGTAAGGCTGACGGTAGCCCGGCGTTTGTGGCTAACACCAATGCACAGGGCAACAATCAATGACGTAAAGAGAGACCACCTCCTCAGTCCGGCGGGTCAGGTCCCACTCTTGAGCAGTTGCTGAATGAGCCCTGTCCGAAGCACAGTACTCGGGAGAAACCGGCCACTCACCTATGGAAGGACTATACGATCATGAATGCTTTCAAGAACTCCAACATGTTCGACGGCAATCATGGGCCGGGTGGCGGCTCAGGTGGCGACGATTTTCATGGCCCGAGCGGCGGTCCAAATTCCAACTTTCAAGGCTTTCAAGGAAATCTAGGTGGCTATAATCAGCAATCTGGCCAGGGAGGTCAGCAGTAGTAGCAATGCGGATATCATAGCAATCCCAAGCAGCTGAATAATGGACAGTATCATGTGTTCACCACCAGTTTGTGCAAACGGGACCAGAAGCTTCATAAGAGGGCGGTGAACGCTATTGAGCCAGCAGTTCCTCGTTATTTGAGATGGTCTGAGCAGCCTATTCTATGGAGTAGGGAAGATCACCCTCCCCGGCTGGACAATCCGGGTCACCTGGCCTTGGTGGTGGCACCTCAGGTTGGTGGATATAAATTCACTAAGGTGCTCATGGACGGAGGCAGTAGCATCAACATCCTCTATTATGAGACTTTCCATCGCATGGGGATGACTGATAAAAACCTCAAGACGTCTAACACTGTTTTCCATGGAGTGGTGCCTGGTAAGTCGGTGTACCCAGTGCGTAAGATTGAACTGGAAGTAGCCTTTGGAGATGAGCATGATTCTAGGGCTGAAAACTTAACTTTTTAGGTGGTCAAAATCAAGAGCCCGTATTGCGCCCTATTTGGACGACCGGCTTATGCCAAGTTCATGGCTCGGCCGTGTTACGTTTATCTGTAGCTCAAGATGCCGGGTTATAAGGGCACCATCACAGTGCATGGAAGTCGGAAGATAGCCTTGGAGTGTGAGGAAGGTGATGCTGCTTACGCTGAATCTGTTTGTGCAACAAACGAATTGAAGTTCTACAAGGACAATGTTGACCCGGCGGACATGACGTCTTTGAAGAAGCCAACCACAGAACATGAGCCGGTGCTGAAGTTTAAGTCGGCTGATGAAACCAAGCTTGTTGATTTTGTTCCAGGCGACTCATCTAAGCAGTTCAGTATCAGTGCTAATCTGGATCCCAAATAGGAAAGCGCACTCATCGAGTTCATCCGTGCGAACGGGACATCTTTGCATGGAAACCTTCTGAAATGCCGGGTGTACCGAGAGAACTCGCTGAGCACACTCTCAATATTGATCCAAAGTTTAAGCCGGTCAGGCAGTTTCTTCGGCGGTTCAATGAGGAGAGGCGTAAGGCCATTGGTGAGGAAGTGGCCCGGCTCTTGGCGGCCGGGTTCATTATTGAAGTTTTTCATCCAGAGTGGTTGGCTAACCCGGTGCTCGTGCTTAAAAAGAACGGCACCTGGCGTATGTGTGTGGATTACACGGACTTAAACAAGGCTTGTCCGGCTGATCATTTCGCTCTCCCTCGTATTGATCAAATCATTGATGCTACGGTGGGTTGTGAGCGTTTGAGCTTTTTGGATGCTTATTCTGGTTATCATCAGATCAAAATGGTAGTTAAGGACTAGGAGAAGACGGCTTTTATTACTCCATTTGGAGCCTTCTGCTATGTGTCTATGCCTTTTGGGCTTAAGAGTGCCCAGGCGACTTATCAGCGATGTGTGCAGAATTGTCTTCACAGTCAGATTGGGCGCAATGTTCATGCTTATGTGGACGACATTGTGGTGAAGTCCAGAGAGAAGGAGACCTTGATAGATGATCTGAAGGAAACCTTTGATAACCTCCGGGTCTACAAGATGATGCTTAACACGGCCAAGTGTGTTTTTGGAGTGCCAGCAGGCAAGCTTTTGGGTTTTCTGGTTTCTAACAGAGGCATCGAGGCTAACCCGGAGAAGATCAAGGCAATCACTTCTTTGGCTAAGCCGGTGTGTATCAATGATGTTCAGTGTTTGGCGGGTCGTATTGCTGCTTTAAGCCGGTTCATAAGCCGGTTAGGTGAGAAGGCCATACCGCTGTATCAGATGATGAAAAAGACAGACGACTTTCTCTGGCGTGATGCTGCTAACGCTGCCTTTGAAGATTTGAAGAGACAGCTCGCTGAGCCATCGGTCCTTGCTGCTCCTATTGATAAGGAGCCATTATTGTTATATGTGGCTGCTAACACACGTGCCATCAGTGTGGCCATTGTCATAGAGCGGAAGGAGGCGGGCAAGGAATGTCCGGTTCAACGGCCGATTTACTACGTCAGTGAGGTGCTTATTGAGTCCAAGCAAAGATATCCACACTGGCAGAAGCTCGTTTATGGGGTGTTCATGGCAAGCCGGAAACTTAAGCAGTATTTTCAGGGTCATCCCATCACTATGGTAAGTTCTGCTCCTTTAGGAGATATCATTCAAAATAGAGAAGCCACAGGACGAGTCGCCAAGTGGGCCATTGAACTTGGGCCTCATGGTTTAAAGTATGTGCCACACACTGCTATCAAGTCACAAGCACTGGTGGACTTCATCAATAATTGGACAGAGCTGCAGATGCCTGAAGAGAAGCCGGACAACACATATTGGACTATTCATTTTGATGGGTCCAGGCAATTGGAGGGCTCGGGGGCTGGAGTTGTTTTGGCTTCCCCTCGAGGTGACAAATTTTGTTATGTGCTACGGTTGATGTTTCCCTGTACTAACAATGCAGCTGAGTATGAGGCCTTGCTCCATGGTCTTCCGATGGCTAAGGAGATGAGCTTAAGCCGGGTACGGTGCTTTGGCGACTCGGATTTGGTGGCTCAACAAGTATCAGGCAAGTGGGATTCCAAGGATCCTCTCATGGCGGCTTATCGCCGTGAAGTTGATGCCATTGCTGGACATTTCAAGGGCTACCAAGTGGAGCACATTGATTGCAGAAAGAATGAGGCGGCTGATGCTTTAAGCCGGCTGGGGTCTCAGCGTAAGCCGGTGCCACCTAACACTTTCTTAGATATCCTGCATAACCCTTCTGTCAAGTTACCTACAGAGGAAGACTTGGCTATTCCAGACCCGGAAGCTCAATTGGTGGCGGCTCTTCATGTTATCCCAGATTGGACAGTGCCATATTTGGCTTATATGACCCGGGGCGAGTTGCTTGAGGATGAAACCTTGGCTAGACAAATAACCCGGCGGTCTAAGTCAATGACAATTGCCAATGGTGAGTTACATCATCGCAGTGTCACTGGGGCGTTTCAACGCTGTGTCTCTCCTGAGGAAGGTCAAGAAATTCTTCGTGAGATCCATGAAGGAGATTGCGGCCATCATGCCGGTTCACAGTCTCTTGTGGCCAAAGCTTTCCGTCATGGTTTTTATTGGCTGACAGCTCACGCTGATGCGGAGGATCAAGTCAGTAAATGTGATGGTTGCCAGAAGTTCTCACAACGGGCTCATGTGCCGGCTCAAGAATTGAGGATGATTCCAATTACTTTGCCGTTTGTAGTCTGGGGGCTTGACATGGTTGGGCCTTTCAAAAGGTCCAAAGATAAAAAGACACACCTTCTGGTGGCGGTTGATAAATTCACAAAGTGGGTTGAGGCAGAGCCAGTTAGTAAGTGTGACGCAGCCACGGCGGTTCAATTCATGAAAAAGGTGATCTTTCATTTTTTTTCTTTCCACACAACATCATAACTGACAATGGTACTAATCTATCCAAAGGCGCTATGGAGGAGTTCTGTCAACGTGAGCATATCCGGCTTGATGTTTCATCAGTAGCTCATCCCCAATCCAATGGTCAAGCGAAAAGAGCTAATCAGGAAATCTTGAAAGGCATCCCCGGCTTCTGGTTCCTTTACAACGGACGCCGGGTTGTTGGGTGGAGGAGTTACCCTCTGTGATATGGAGCATCAATACTACCCCTAACAGGTCTACGGGTTATACGCCTTTCTTCATGGTTTACGGAGCAGAGGCGGTTCTACCGAGTGACATCCGTCATGACTCGCCCCAGTGGCGGCTTACGTTGAAGCTAATAACGAACAAGCCCGTCAGGATGCACTTGATCTGTTAGATGAAAAGCGTGACTTGGCAGCAGCCCGCTCGGCGATTTACCAACAGGACCTGCGCCGTTATCACAGCCGCCGGGTTAAGTCCAGAACCTTTCAAGAAGGTGACTTGGTGCTCCGGCTCATCCAGGATCAAACTGATGCGCACAAGTTATCCCCACCTTGGGAAGGGCCTTTTGTGGTCAGCAAGAACTTGAACAACGGGTCATACTACCTTATCGATGTTCGAGAGCACAAAGACTCACGTAAATCGGAGGAGGAGACCCGCCGGCCGTGGAATATCGCTCATCTTCGGCCTTACTATACTTGAGCCACCGGCTCTCATGATGTACATGTTTCGACGATGTATATATTATGATAAGTAATAAAATAGGACCTCCGTCCTTTTCATCCTCAAATTTCATATGTCTTCATTATCATAAATTTAAAACGACCAAATGGGGGCTGATCGTGTTCGAATCTGGCTTTCCCTTTGGTCCGGCTCATGATCCTCTTCGAATCTAGTCGTTAAACCTCATGATCACTAGGGGGCTTCCTGTTCAAACATAGGTCGTATTCGAACCAAAGAGAACATAGCTGTCGGTACCCTCTTGATTGGCGCAATGCCAAAGCCACTAGGGGCTACATGATCGTATTCGAATCCTAGCTTAACCCCTTTGGTCCGGTTTACTGATCGTATTCGAATCAGAAGCCTCAAATTTTTCTATTTTGTTTAAGTTTTTTGCAAACAATCTTTGTTTTTGTCTTGAGGCTTTCTCCAGATCTAAGTATAAGTGTGGTTTAAATTTAACCCGGCTTGATTTTGGATGATATGTCGCTAGCGTATGACAATCATCATTACATTTGGAAGTGTTGCCTTCTAAAGGATTGGGTTATCACACTTACTGTTCAGGTCACATGAACCGGCAGTACAAATTCAAAATCACAAGTATGATATTATAGTTGTGTTTCAAAGCTATAATTCATAACAGGCTTATCTGTGTTTTTTTCCTTAAATATTAATGGTTTATGAAAGATATTATGACCCGCCCTGCGGTAAGCCACCAAGGGCTCTTGTGATCTATTTCTGTGTGCAGGACAGTTCAAACACTTGCTTATGCATAGAGAAAACAGATGATAAGTTTAAAAGGGGGAGAGTATAAGATGGTGGCTTAACAGTGTTGAGCACCAAAACATGCACGATGGCACGACAAAGCAAAGTCATTTCTACCCTATTACATGACTCGCCGAGTCCTAATGATTGAATTGTTTTCCAGCAAGGTGTCGGTGTCAAAACCGGCGGATCTTGGGTAGGGGGTCCCGAACTGTCCGTCTAAGGTCGATGGTAACAGGAGACAGGGGACACGATGTTTACCCAGGTTCGGGCCCTCTCTATGGAGGTAATACCCTACTTCCAGCTTGATTGATCTTGATGAATATGAGTGTTACAAGAGTTGATCTATCACGAGATCGTAGAGGCTAAACCCTAGAAGCTAGCCTATGGTTATGATAATGAGTATCTCCCTGTCCGGACTACTCTCTCCGGTTTATATAGACATCGGAGAGATCTAGGGTTACATGGAGTTGGTTACATACAAAGGAATCTACATATTCGGTCGCCAAGCTTGCCTTCCATGCCAGGGAGAGTCCCATCTGGACACGGGGCAGTCTTCGGTCTTCGTATCTTCACGGCCCATCAGTCCGGCCCATGGCTAACAGGCCGGACGCCCGAGGACCCCTTAGTCCAGGACTCCCTCAGTAGCCCCTGAACCTGGCTTCAATGACGAGGAGTCCGGCGCACAGATTTGTCTTCGGCATTGCAAGGCGGGTTCCCTTCTTCCGAACTCAAGAATAGTCTTCGGATGTAGTAAGTATATCTGGACATGTGTACGCAATTGCGGAGAATACAATATTTCACGATCCCAATCCGCTGACAACTTTTCATAATGTGACGTCACGCCTGCCCGGTTCATTGTTTCGAACCGTTTTTGCCTCCGCTTCGTGTTTTGAGACACGGTTTTCGTCGGCACGTCTTGTCGAAGCAGAGATCGTGTCCCCTTATCGCGGGATTCTCATTAATATGGGCGTGGGTAACCCAACCATGCCATTTACACAGGCCTTGGGAATAGGCGAGTTTCGAGGCAAATGGGGAGGCGTTAGATATTCACTGCCTTCATAAGGGGATAAGGATTCCCTTCTTCCCCATGCCTTCTCTCTTTCTCCGCCGTTCCAATCTCGAGCTCCAACGCCCAAGTTCTCATCTCCTTTCCACTTGAGCTAGCACTGCAACCATGTCCGGATCCGGAGGACAGGGTAAGTGGATGGTCACCTCCGTTAAGGAGAAGGATATTACGGAGCTTCGGGCGGCCGGGTACTTGGCGAAGGAAATCGCCCACCGTCTTCCAGCCCAGGGGCAAGCTGTCCCCACGCCGAAGCCCAACGAGAGGGTGGTATTCCTCCCTCATTTCTTCCGTGGAATAGGGTTTCCACTCCACCCCTTCGTCCGCGGGCTGATGTATTATTATGGGATAGATTTCCACGATCTGTCCCCGAATTCTTTCCTCAACATCTCGTCGTTTATCGTCGTGTCCGAGGCCTTCCTCCACATCCAACCCCACTTCGGGTTGTGGCTCAAAGTCTTCAATGTGAAGCTGAAGGTGGTGGATGGCCAGCACGCGGAGTGCGGAGGAGCCATGGTGAGTAAACTGTCCCACGTCTCCTGGCCGAAAGGCACTTTCGTGGAGACAGTAAAGGAGTGGCAGAAACAGTGGTTCTATATTACAGAACCCCGCGGCGCCGACTGGGCTGCAGCCGCCGAATTCAACCCAAGTGCCCCAATGCGGCTCACCTCCTGGGTCGAGAAGATCCCGGACTGGTGTTCGCCAGACGAGATGATAGCGCTGCAGACACGCATTCAAAGCATGGTGGACAAGGACGTCAAACTTGTCGATGTGATCCAGGTGATGCTAATTCTCTGGATTCTCCCGTGCCAAAGCCGAAGCCGTCCTTTATGGAAGTTCAATCCGAAGAAGCACCATACCCTGAAGAGGATCTTTGAGACCACTCACGAGGGCGCCTGGAAGTTGCTCTTCAAGGGCAATGAGAAACCGCCGGCCACAGATTCAGACCACGGGCACGACATTAACCACCCTGCCAGCGAGGTATGCTATTCTAAAGCGTCCCCTACGTGTTTGTTTCAAGGATGATGTCTGATCTTTCATCATTGCTTTTTCAGGACTGGATGAAGAGGGCGGAGCGGATCCGAAGTTCGGCTCCGCTGCCCGAAGAGCCAGTCATCCCGCTCCTGGCGAAGATGCTGGTGCCGGCGCCATACAAGGCTCCGGAGAAGAAGGCCAAGGGGGCAAAAAGCGGCCCCCGCTGCAAAGCCGCTTCGGACGGGTCGTCCAAAGATGAAGAAACCCCCTCCTCCGCCGCTGAGGGAGACGACAACGAGGAGGAAGTGGAGGAGGAAAACAATCCTCCCCCTGAAGAGGGGAAGAGGAAGAGGGCAGCCTCCAACAAACTGGAGGCGGGGGTGCCCAAGAAGGGGAAGGGCTCCGTCGCGGCTAACACCGCGTGGGACATTGATAGCAGTCCGGAGCAACACCTCCGCACTAAACCCCGAGCCTCGTCGTAAGTTCCATGTATCACACGTTCCCGTGTGTCCGGCCTCTCATCTTCATTTTGTTTAACGTGACTCAATTGCATCATTACAGTCCGGCCCACACCAGTATCCAGCATTCCTCATCTGGAGGTTCGCTAGATCCAAAGGAAATGGCCAGCGAGTCACCACCGACCGCTCACTCCACCGAGGCCGCGGGTGATGAGGAAGTGAGGTCCCGAAGGACCTCCCCAGGCCAGGGAGGGGCTCAGGAGGCACCAGAAGGCGAAACCTCCGTCCTAGGGCTCCAGGGGGATTCCGGCCGCCTAGAGACTGAAAGTAGGGGCCGTACTCAGTCCGGCACTCAGCCGAACACGGTTCCGGGGACCGAAGTGGTTCCGGAATCTGGAGCGCATCCTCCTTTGAAAGAGAGAGGTGCCGCAGCTCCACTGGTGACCCCCGACCATCCAGGGGCACGGACTGTTCTGATGAAGGTGCTACGAGGCGCCGCCATCGTGGAGGAGCATCGTGTCCTTATGGGCACGGTGATTGAGAAGGTTCGGTCCGCCGAAAGCGGATTGACCGAATCCTGTCACAGCCTGCTAACAGGTTTTGAGGTAAGCGACATAAAGAGAGAAAAATCCCGATATAGTAAGTAGCCCCTGAGACGTTGTCCGACGTTCGGAAAGAGAAGCCGGACAGAGGATCAACCCTTTGTAGGAGACTAACTTGATATGTATGAATAAGCAGGTGTCACTGTTAGCCGCGACTTCGCATACTGCCAAAGTCTCTGAACTGAAGCAGAGGCTGGAGCAAGCCGAGAACGAGCTCGGAGAGATGAAGACTCAGTTCCGGTTGAAGCAAGGTGTGTAATTTATCACAGAGGTGCTCCCTCTCAATGAAAGCACCAATGTCCGTGTCAAAACCGGCGGATCTCGGGTAGGGGTCCCGAACTGTGCGTCTAAAGTCGATGTAACAGGAGACAGGGGACACGATGTTTACCCAGGTTCGGGCCCTCTTTATGGAGGTAATACCCTACTTCCTGCTTGATTGATCTTGATGAATATGAGTGTTACAAGAGTTGATCTACCACAAGATCGTAGAGGCTAAACCCTAGAAGTTAGCCTATGGTTATGATAATGAGTATCTCCCTATCCGGACTACTCTCTCCGGTTTATATAGACACGGGAGAGATCTAGGGTTACATGGAGTTGGTTACATACAAAGGAATCTACATATTCGGTCGCCAAGCTTGCCTTCCACGCCAAGGAGAGTCCCATCCGGACACGGGTGCAGTCTTTGGTCTTCGTATCTTCACGGCCCATCAGTCCGGCCCATGGCTAACAGGCCGAACGCCCAAGGACCCCTTAGTCCAGGACTCCCTCACAAGGTACAAGTATGAGCCGCCCAGCGGGTCAATTCTCTTGTTGGCCTGAAGCTTCTGGATCAACCCTTTCCGCTCCTCCGTCCTGTTCCATGTCCTGGAAGGTTGATGATGACTAGTAAAGCTTCAAATTCAGCTTCATCATCAATTATTCCGGTCGGGTCAACTTCAGGGGCGAAGGTATGCTTACGGATTGGAGGGATCAGGCTGGTCACTTTATAATGCGGCGTTGGAATTCTCCGATTTTCCGCGTCATAACCCGGCTGGTATTTGGTGAGGTCCGCCTCATCAGCAATCAGGGTGGCCACAGGGCGTATTTCCTTCACACAAGCAGTGAAGTCCTCTTGTTCGAATAATGTGCCATCCTCATTAAGGCTTGGATATCCAATGGCGATGTCGGCCGAGTCTAACTCCGGTAGCCACTCTTTGGCCCGGCTTAAAGCAGCTACGGCTCCGGCTCTGGCAGCTGATCGCCTTAATTCATTGAACCGCTAGGGTAGCACAGAAAGCCGCTTTAGCACATCCGCCAGGAGTGTGGGGACTTCATTTGACAGGGCAACTGTAGCCAAGGCACGCTGGGATCCAGTGTAAAGTTTTTCCATGAGCGTGTAAACCGCCTTCAGCTTCACCAGCATGTCCTGGTTGAGGTTGGAGCTCCTGGGGCGTGCATACCAATATCAGGTGGGTTAAATGTCAATTCATATGATCAGTGGAAAGATTCATTATTTGACACTTACAGGGCGACTTACCAAAGATTGAAGAGACCATTTGAGATACATGGCGTTTTAAGCTGGATAATTCAGTGGTCACCACTTCAAGAGCCTTTTCTGCTGTTTCAGCTCATTGGGTTAAGGCAATTTTTTCTTCAGCCCATGCCTTTTTCTCAACCTCAAACTCGGATTTCAGTTTCTCCTGTTCAGCCACGCTGAATTCAAATTTGGAGTTGGCCTTTTGAGTTTCAGTCTCCTGAGCCTTCAGGCGGTTCTTCAATTCAGACAGTTCTGATTGCAGTTGAGTAGTGGTGGCCTGTATAAATACCGGGTCAAAAATCATGAAAATTAGCATACAATCTTAAGTCCCAAGCCTTTTGCAAGCAACAACACTTGGCACTTGGGGGCTAATGTCTAACGACGGTTTTATCTAAGTGGCGGTTCATGAGAATAAGTCCCAAGCACTTTCCAAGCAAGAATACTTGGCACTTGGGGGCTAATGCATATTGTTGTTAAATCTACACAAGGACTATATTCTGCACAAGCATGTGAAGGACCGACTCATTCATATTGATTAAACCGGCCCTTGAGGACTACAGATTAAGCCGGATTTTTTACAGGTTTGACCAAAGGATATTACTAATGCTTATACGTCTGTTTTAAGTCTACAGCATATTCATCATAAGCAATAGACTTGGGGGCTGGCATAGTAAGGATAATTCAGTTAAGGGAAAGAGTGTATACCTCAAATTTCGGGTGCATTTGCTTCACCATATCAATTTCGAGGTCACGGCTGCTGTGCACTTGGCTAAGATATCCAGAAAAAACTTCCCCAATATTCATGTGAGTATAATCAGCAATATCAAATCTGACCTTACGGTGTTCCAGGTGCTCTTCCTTGGCAAAACACTTGGCTAGCACAGTAGGTCTCCCCGGCTCTGTGTAGCCAGTCTTGGTGATTTCAACATCACCATCTTGTGGGTGGTCTGTCTTGGTCGGGCTAGAGACTTCAAGATTTTCAGAGCCATCGACGGTTTGATCGGCAGGCGGGTTAGTAGTTGACGTTGGCATGTCATGCGCCGGTTCAAGCGGCGGCACAGGAACAGAGACCTCAAGAGCAGCCGTCTGGAGTTCCGGCTCTTTGAAAGATGGATCTTCGAACGGCATGCTTTTTTTCATTTTCTTGCTGGGCTTCGCTTTTCCGCTACATAAAGATCAAAATGTCAGTACAGAAATAAAGTTGAAATGAATACAGGATAAGTAAATTATCATTACCTTGGAGCGGTCTTAAAAGCCGGCATGTTGGACTGGAGCGAGTCATCAGAGGAAGGCGAAGTTTCCTGATAATTCGAGTCAGAAGAGTTGAGTGGTTGACGAGTGAGACCCGCCAAAGGATGAAAAGGAGTTAAGTCAGAGGTGACCTTGTTCCGGCGCTTCCTTGGTATATTTGGTAAGCCGGAGGAGAGTTCTGCGTCCTTGCCGGTCTGGGTCTGCCTCCGGCTCTCATGAATCTGTCGCTTCAAAAGAAATTGAGGATCTTGATAAGCTAAAGGATGTGAAAATCTTACTTTCCGGGTTACTCTTCGGACTTTCTGTCTTGGCAAAGGCTCGGAGTCGGAGGAAATAATAGTTACCTCTTCATCCACTCCGTGACTTGTTCCCGTGTCCTCCTGATGATAATTAGTCTCAATAAGGTGGTTAAAAAAGGAGCCTAGAGAGTCAAGGGCTACCTCCGACTCAGAGGTATCTTCTAGTCGAAGCAAGTCTGAAGCGCTGCTCTTGTTTCCTTTCTTCTTGGCGGCGGCTTTCCTGGCGACTCTCTTGGCCTTCCTGGCTCTCTTTGTAGCTTCATGATCATATTTTGCATTCCAAATTTGTCATTAGCCTGTGAAAATCGGCAAAAAGTCTGAGTAAAGACAAAACATCAAAGATGAAGGTAAAAATGCTCAATTTAGCGGCTTACTGCTGGAGCCGGGTTAGCTTTGCTGAAAGGGCTTAAGCCCACCTTGCCACAGTGTGCTAGGCTTTCGTTCAAGAGTGACTTTGTCATATCATCAATGATGTCGTCAGGTAAATCGTCAGGGCTGTGCCGGAAAGGGTCATTCTTCTCGCCTATGTAGGTGCACATCAAACCAGAACGGCGGCTCAATGGGATGATCCGCCAGGCAAGCCAAACCCGGACCACGTCGATACCGCTTAAACCATTCCCCAAAAGAGCCTTGACTTTAGCCATGGTAGGGGCGAGTTTTTTCTGGCGTTCAGCAGTGGACAACTTGTCTGGTAGAGGATGATTAGACACGAGGCACAGGGCGCGAAAGCCGGGCAGAGGGTTCTCATCAGCCGGAGAAGTGTCTTGACAATAGAACCATGTCTGGTTCCAGTCTTTGGGGTGACTTCGTGGATTCGCATAAGGAAAAATGGCGTCTCTCCGTCGTTGGATTGAGACCCCACCAAGCTCCAAGCTAGGCCCGTTGCCATGTTCATTCTGGTGGTTCAAAAATAAAATAACTCTCTGAAGAGCAGCAAGTTAGGTTCTTCTCCAAGATAAACCTGACAAAACACTTGAAAGTTGCAAATATTAGACACGGAGTTGGGTCCGATGTCTTGAGGACGGAGGTCAAAAAAGTGTAGGACGTCTCTAAAAAACTTAGAGCCAGGTGGGGAAAAGCCCCAGTTCATGTGGTCAGTAAAGACGATGACTTCCCCCTCTTTGGGCTGAGGCTTTTCCTCGTTTGGATCAGGTGCACGGTAGGACATGATTTCCTTCTTTGGCAGATAGCCAGTCTTCACAAAATTGTCAAATGTACTATCTGTGACGATGGACTTGACCCAATTGCATGTAGTGGGTGCTTTGGGAGGCATTATGAAGACAGAAGCCTAACAAAGAATGAAATTGCCGGTTCAAACTTAAGCCGGAGAGGAGAAATATTACAGTACATATTCAAGACGGCGGCTTACAAAGGGGCCTAATGGTATATGACTAAGTTATGTCAGGTATGTAAGCCGGCATGAGCAGTGCAAACTATTTAAGCCGCCATGATAAGTTGGATGATGTGTGTTGAGCATTTCAATTTAAGTCGGCGGTTTGAGCTGCCATGGCTAGATGGATCTAACAAATGTAGTTTTTGCCTAAGTGTTACATAAACAAGTTTCACAGACTGCAGATATTATTTTGGATCAACGGCTGCTCAGGAAAAGAAAAATAAATCTAGACCTAAAAACCAGTACAGATGAGTTCATGAGCTTTCACAAGATCGTTTCTTCCAGGAAAGGGGATCTACTGATATCAAAGGTGGAAATAAAACAACTACCGCATTGGTTGAACACCATTTTCAGATCAAAGAAGCTTGCAGTACAGCCTGGAAGATGAACTATGATGAACTACGAAGAACACAGAGAAACTCGCAAACCCTAATGCGGATCTAAGATATGGGCAGGCAGAAACTTACAGTTGCAGATCTACCGTGGAGGGTCGCCGCCGTTCTCTGGATCGACTCAGGTTGATGAAGCGGCCGAGGTTGAGGAAGACGAGAGGCGCTGCAGCGACGGCGAAGCTCGAGCGGCAGAAGGATTACGAGAGGAAGAAGACGTTGGAAAGGGGGAGAATGAGGAAAGACCGGCCATGCCTATTTAGAAGGAAAGATTCTTAAAGTGGGCGCGAAAAACGAGGAGGCCGAAAATATGGTTATCTAGCTACCAGGACGCCTCGATTCTCAGGATGGTCATTAAGATAAGGATCCGTTGAGATACGTTGGATAAAGTGTGAAGTAATGGTAGATGACGTCATGGCGGGTTATCACAAATTCAAAAGATGACGTCATGGCGGGTTACAATTTCTCGCACAGTGAAGAGCAGAAGATTTTCTATAAGTGTTGAACATTGACATGAACCGGTTCAAATCAATCTAGGGCCTAATGTTGGGGATATAACTATTAGTGTAACCCGCCCAGTGAAGGAAATATGCCCTAGAGGCAATAATAAAGTATTATTTATTTCCTTATATCATGATAAATGTTTATTATTCATGCTAGAATTGTATTAACCAGAAACATAATACATGTGTGAATATATAGACAAACAGTGAGTCACTAGTATGCCTCTACTTGACTAGCTCGTTAATCAAAGATGGTTATGTTTCCTAGCCATAGACATGAGTTGTCATTTGATTAACGGGATCACCTCATTAGGAGAATGACGTGATTGACTTGACCCATTCTGTTAGCTTAGCACCCGATCGTTTAGTATGTTGCTATTGCTTTCTTCATGACTTATACATGTTCCTATGACTATGAGATTATGCAACTCCCGTTTACCGGAGGAACACTTTGTGTGCTACCAAACGTCACAACGTAAATGGGTGATTATAAAGGTGCTCTACAGGTGTCTCCAAAGGTACTTGTTGGGTTGGCGTATTTCGAGATTAGGATTTGTCACTCCGATTGTCGGAGAGGTATCTCTGGGCCCACTAATTAGTAATGCACATCACTATAAGCCTTGCAAGCATTGTGACTAATGAGTTAGTTGCGGGATGATGTATTACGGAACGAGTAAAGAGACTTGCTAGTAACGAGATTGAACTAGGTATCGAGATACCGACGATCGAATCTCGGGCAAGTAACATACCGATGACAAAGGGAACAACGTATGTTGTTATGCGGTCTGACCGATGAAGATCTTCGTAGAATATGTAGGAACCAATATGAGCATCCAGGTTCCGCTATTGGTTATTGACCGGAGAGGTGTCTCGGTCATGTCTACATAGTTCTCGAACCCGTAGGGTCCGCACGCTTAAAGTTACGATGACAGTTATATTATGAGTTTATATGTTTTGATGTACCGAAGGTTGTTCGGAGTCCCGGATGTGATCACGGACATGACGAGGAGTCTCGAAATGGTCGAGACATAAATATTGATATATTGGACGACTATATTCGGACACCGGAAGTGTTCCGGAGAAGTTTCGGATAAAACCGGAGTGCCGGAGGGGTTACCGGAACCCCCCGGGGAAGTATTGGGCCTTAGTGGGCCTTGAGGGGAGAGAAAGGGCAGCAGCCAGGAGGTGGTGCGCCCCCTCCCATGAGGAGCCCGAATTGGACTAGGGGAGGGGGGCGCAGCCCCTCTTTCCCTCTCCCTCTCCCTCTCTTTCCTTCCCCCCTCTCTTCCTAGTTGGACTAGGAAAAGGGGAGTCCTACTCCTACTAGGAGGAGGACTCCCCCCTCTCCTTGGCGCGCCCAAAGGCAGCCGGCCTCCCCCTTGCTCCGTTATATACGGGGGCAGGGGGCACCTCTACACACAATTGATATACGATATTTTAGCCGTGTTTGGTGCCCCCCTCCACCATATTACACCTCGATAATATCGTTGCGGAGCTTAGGCGAAGCCCTGCGTCGTTAGAACATCATCATCGTCACCACGCCGTCGTGCTGACGAAACTCTCCCTCAACACTCGGCTGGATCGGAGTTCGAGGGACGTCATCGAGCTGAACGTGTGCTGAACTCGGAGGTGCCGTGCGTTCGGTACTTGATCGGTCGGATCATGAAGACGTACGACTACATCAACCGCGTTGTGATAACGCTTCCGCTTTCGGTCTACGAGGGTACGTGGACAACACTCTCCCCTCTCGTTGCTATGCATCACCATGATCTTGCGTGTGCGTAGGAAATTTTTTGAAATTACTACGTTACCCTACACCCAGGAGGGGCCGGTTCATACCTATGGCGATTCAAGAAGCCCAAGATAGCTCTGGAAAATGGCGGTTCAGTTAAGGGCCCGAGGCCCAAAGGCAACTTAAGGCCCATAGAGATAAACCTCCATATGTGTGTGACTTGTATTATAAGGCAGGAATAGTTAGAGACCGAGCCGGACACTGTTTATAAGCCGGTCGGGACTCTGTGAGCCGCTGGGCGTCGACCTTTGTATATAAAGGGACGACCTAGAGGTGGTTCAGGGCAAGTAACATCAGATCGAAAGCTAGGTCAAGCGGATTCGCTCCCTAGTAATCGAAACATAAGCAATTCCACCCCAAACTGGATTAGGCCTTTACCTTCACCGCAAGGGGCCGAACCAGTATAAACCCTCATGTCCTTTGTCCCGTTTTAACTCTTTTAAGCTTCCTAGTTGCGATGGCTCCACGACTAAGTCCTTTCACCAGGACATCTGCCGTGACAATTCCACGATAGAACTCATGCTCCTCAACAAGTCTTGAGTGATCAACTAGAAGCTTTTCAACTCTAATGTTAAGAGCATCTTTGTTCTCAAGAGCAAGTTGCAAAGCATCGTTGGTTTTAACAAAGTCAATTGATGTGCCGATAAGGCTTCCTCAAGTGATGCTCTCATGACACTCTCTTCATTAAGTTCGTGCTCGAGGAGATCAACTCTCTCTTTTTCCTCTATAAGGAGGTTTTCAACATTCTCAATAAATTCATCGCGTTCGGCAAGTGACTTAAGGAGATCGCCAAAACGAGCACGAGCTTCACCATGAAGAGTTTTCATGAAAGCCATTAAGGATTCCTCATCATTATCCACGCCCTCATCACACTCATCCTCCACTATCTCACATGAGACATTGGGAGTGTAGTTGTCGGGTTTCTCTGATTTGGACTTTGTTTTTACCTGTTTGGCCATGAGGAACCGATGAGTGAACGGCTTGTCCTCATTTGGAGAGTCGAAGAGGCAGGTGTGGAGGAGGAGGTAGTGGCATGCATGGCAAAAGCGGCCGTGCCCACTTGATCATCATCACCGTCATCTTCATCTCCAGACATGTATTCTTCATGAACAAGAGCCTTGTCATCCTTCCTCTTTGCAAACTTGGTGAACTTCTTCTTCTTAAGCACAAGCTTCTCGGACTTGTCTTCACGTCTCTCATACGGACAATCATGTACAAAGTGTCTTGGGCTATCACAATTGTAGCATTTCCTTCGTCCAAAGGATCTTCCTTGAAGATTTTTTTCCTTTGTTTTCCATGGTCCCGGAGTACTTCTTGACTAAGAGTGCCCAATCTTCTGCAAAATCATTTGCCGGGCATGAGGTGTCATTGTCCTCCTCACATATCTCTTCACTCAGTTCTTCCTCCCTTGAGGGTTGGCTTATCACTTTCTTGGCCTTCAAGGCAAGATTGGAGTTCTTGGTTGCTTGAGCTATTGCAAAGGTTTTCTTGGACTTGGTTTCCAAAAGAACATGGGTAGAGAAAGTGGAAACAACTTGAGCCGCGGTCAACTTGTGATAGTCCGGACGTTGATAAACCATCATGACCATGGTATGTTCCGTGAGAACCATAGCATCTATGAACTTGTCCTTGATGAAATCATCATTTGCCCAAGTGCACCCAAAGGTTCTCAAATTGAGCACAAGGGACGTCAACCTTCGGTAAACCTCTTCTGTGGACTCACCCTCATTCCTCACAAAGAGATTGACTTCTTGCTTGAGCAAAGGCAACCGAGATCTTTGAATTTCTTCATCTCCTTCAAGAGCCTCCTCAAGGCAATCCCAAATTTCCTTTGTAGTTTTGAGAAGAGCAATGGAGTCACTATAGTCTTCAGTCACAGCGGTGCGTAGCATGTTGTGTGCGGTTGCATTGAGTTGGTCATCAACCGCTTCCCTTGGAGTGAGATTCATTGGGTCCTTGGGGTTGAATCCATTGACCACAATCCACCACAATTGAGTTGAAGCACTACGCATGTGAGACTCCATATCTAGCTTCCACTTAGCAAACGCATTAGCTTTCAAAGGGGGCGGAGGCCCAACAGGATTAATGCGAGGATGTTGCACAGGTTGAGGAGAGAAAAAGGGTTCCACGGCATTGTACTTGGGAACTTGAGTACGAGCTGGAGAGGCAAGAGGTTCCCTTGAGTCATCCGCATCATGAATGTCATTTGGATCAAACGAGTTTGATGCGGATGTTGATGGCTTCAAGCGAGCATCAATTTCCTCCTTGACCGAGGACCGAACCTCTTTCAACATAGAGGCTTTGAGGTCCGCAAACATTGAAAGAATATCGGTCGCGATCAAGGGGACACTCGGGTTAGTAGGAGCGGCGGGAGGAACGACAGGGGCACCAAGTGCCTCGACCGCGGTAGGGGGTAGGTTTTGACCATCCCCCGCAACGGCTGCGCCACCTCCCTCATTCCCTAGATCGACCATATCCTCTAAGGTTGTAAAACCTTATATTAGAGCATGAGGCTCTGATACCAATTGAAAGGATCTATACGGTCGACTAGAGGGGGGGTGTTCAAACATCACTATGCAATAACTGAAACGGAAAAGTGGAAATGTTGTTAGACTCGCTAAAGGGAAGACGAACGTGCTTGCCAAGACAGCAAGCCTCACAAGTGTGGTCGTCGACCTTATTACATGAGAAGGAAAAACATTGAAGGATCTGACGCATAACGGTGGAGATGGGATGACCGAGGCGGGCGTGCCAAAGATCGACACTAGCGGCGAAGGCAACGGGACGACGGGTGGTGGTGGCGCTGGAGGGATGCACCGGGTAAAGCTCGTCCGGGCTGTCACATCGGTGGAGTACCATCTGTGTACGGGCGTCCTTCACAGAAAAGCCAATATCGTCAAATTCAACAGTGATAGGTGAAAGGATCGATACGGTTGACTAGAGGGGGGGTGAATAGGAGGCAACAAATTTTAATATTTCTTGTCATTTTTAAGGCTTAGCGGATAAAAGAGTTCTCTAGATATGCAACTAGGTGAATGCAACCTATATGACAAGCAAGCTCCAAGATAAATATGCTAGGCAACAAACTAAGTAGCAAGCCAACAAGCATACAACAACAAAGTAAGGTGTGGGAAAGGATTAACGACAAGTGAGACGAGGACGTGGATTTTAACCCGAAGTTCACTCTTCCTTGGGGAAGAGCTACTCTCCGTTTGGAGCGGTGCCGGAGCCAAAGCTTGCGGAATGCCATCGAAGGCTCACCGTAATCTCCTTCGAGTCGCCCCCAACGGATGAGCCTCGAATCACTCGGGGTTGGTCTTGAAGGCGACCACCACACCTTTACAAACTTCTCCAGAGCACACCACAAGCAAGGAAGCTTCCGGAGGAATCTCTAGCCGCCTAGGAGCCCAAGCTCCAAGAGTAACAAGTCAATGGGGAAGAAATTTTGCGGGGAACGCGATTTGGTTTGGTCAAGTTGTAGATCGAGTCTTGCTCTCCCAATCCCCAAAGTTTCAACAAGTTTGGTTGGAGGGATTGAGAGTATTGAGCAAAATGGGGTGTACCAATGGTGGAGCTCAACAAGACATTAGGGTTAGGGGTTGGAGGTGGAAGAAGGGCATATATATAGTGTTCTTGGCCGGTGGGGAAATCTGCCCGTTGGACCCCGTGCGCACGGGCTAAGTCAGCCCCGTGCGAACAGGGTACTCAGAGAGTTTCACACCACCCCGTGCGCACGGGGGTCAAAAGACCCCGTGGGCACGGGGTACTCAGAGAGTTTACCTAGTACCCCGTGCGCACGGGGGTGAAAAGACCCCGTGCGCATGGGGTACTCAGAGAGTTACGCAGTACCCCGTGCGCACGGGGGTCAAAAGACCCCGTGCGCATGGGATACCCAGTAACTTTCTGTTGGAAGCTTTCTGAGTACCACAACACACACACTAGGTTTTTTTAGGTGGTAGGAGAGGGTAGGATATGAGAGTATGGTTCGGCAATGGCATTCCCACACAACCTTCATCCACACAAACCCCTCTTAATAGTGCGGTCTTTCCTACGACTCGAAGCAAACCAAAAACTAAAACCTTCGAAACGTCGAAAGACCACGCCTTTGCCCTTTTTGAAATGGGGGGGTCGCACATCTCCATTGTGGGCTCTTGGAACCAATATCTTGAGATAAACTTTAGTAACCGATATTAGTTCAACTAACCACATTGTCATCACACCAAAGTATAGTATAAGTGCCACTTGCACTTCCAATCTCCCCCTTTTTGGTGCATTGATGACAACATGGTTAGAGCATGGCATAGAGGATAAACAGATAGAAAGCCATGGGACAAAAATGATCATGATAGCTCCCCCTATATGTGTGCCCGAAAACAAGAATGCATCAAGTACACACATAGGAGGCTCTACCAAGATCATTATTGTCAAGACATGAGATTAAACATAATAAACCTATAACGGTGCCTAGATCTCATGACATAGCGTGGTGAGCAAATAATGTGAGACATAAGATAAGCAGGATGAGATAATTGCAATAGGTTCAATAATAAAGCTAGAGTCTCACAACCATAACTGAGAAGCTCACACAACCACAGAAACGGAAAGTAAATAAGAGTATCTCAAGCTAACTAAAACCAACCAACAGCGAGAAACACGAGGCTTGAGATCTCAACGCACACAAAACACACCCACGAACACACCACTTCTCCCCCTTTGTCATCAAGACAACAAAAAGAAGACAAATGGCGACACCCAGACCCGCTAGAATAGAGGAGGAGCACTCGAGGCATCATCATCATCATCAAAGCGCCACCCGGCCATCGGGAAAGATCAAGCAGTGGCCTCACTATCGTTATCCTCTGACCCTGGACCGACCACCTCACCAGTTGCAGCCCTCGCTGCCTTCTGCTCACGCCGAACAAGCTTCTCCTTGTTGATTTCAATCTGACGGCGCTGAATTGACTGGCACATCTTGAACATGTTGCTCAAGGTCTTGAACAGAGACTTCTTATCTCCCCTGGCAAAGACGGCCTCAGAACCAACAGACTTGGCCTTACCACGAGGGATCCGTGCAGTGGAGGACATGCCTGGAGTGAAAGTAGCACCATCCTCGGGCCTAGGGTTGCGCCCCTTCTTGATAGGCACATAAGGAGCAGGAGCATCTGGGATCCAGTTGGAGTTGCGCTTGGGAACAGAGGTCTTGAATGAGGCAATGTACTTGGCAGGACAGATGGTCTCAATCAAAGCCTGTATGAATGGAGCATAGATCAAGGACTTGTTCTCTTGCACACACTGACGAAGCTCATAGTACATGAAATCCAGAACATCCACTTTCTTCTTCTGATGTAGATACACAAAGACATCTATCAGAGAGTTTACCTAGTACCCCGTGCGCTCGGGGGTCAAAAGACCCCGTGCGCACGGGGTACTCAGAGAGTTACGCAGTACCCCGTGCGCACGGGGGTCAAAAGACCCCGTGCGCACGGGGTACCCAGTAACTTTCTGTTGCAAGCTTTCTGAGTACCACAACACACACACACTATGTTTTTTTAGGTGGTAGGAGAGGGTAGGATATGAGAGTAAGGTTCGGCAATGGCATTCCCACACAACCTTCATCCACACAAACCCCTCTTAATAGTGCGATCTTTCCTATGACTCGAAGCAAACCAAAAACTAAAACCTTTGAAGCGTCGAAAGACCACGCCTTTGCCCTTTTTGAAATAGGGGGGGGGGGGTCACACATCTCCATCGTGGGCACTTGGAACCAATATCCTGAGATAAACTTTAGTAACCGATATTAGTTCAACTAACCACATTGTCATCACACCAAAATATAGTATAAGTGCCACTTGCACTTTCAATAGGATTCTCACGAGCAAGGCGACGAACAGAAACTAGATTAGTGACTAAGTCAGGAGACACAAGAACATTAGACATGTTGACGGGAGTAGAAGTAGAAGGAAATGACATATGACTGACATGTGTAATGGGTAGGGAGGAACCGTTACCAACGGTGATGCGAGTGGGAGTATGAACAAGGGTGGAGGACGTGAGGTTACCGGGATGAGTAGTCATCTGAGCGGTGGAGCCTGAGTCCATGTACCAGTCACCGCCACCACCATAGGAACTCGGTGACGGGGCGGAGTGCAAAGCAGCGAGAAGGGCCGGGTCCCACGGCGGCGGCACCTGAGGGGGGTAAAACACTCCGTAGGCCGGCACGGGGGCAGCACAGTAGGCCGGCGCGGGCGGGGGCGCGGCACCGTGGCCACTCTAGGAAGCGGCGTTCTGCGCGGCGTAGAGGGCCTGGTGGCTCGTCGAACGAGGCCCAAGGATGCCCGGAGCAGGAGCCCGAGGGACCGGCATCGAGTACGCATGGACAACGCCGGTCCACGGGTTGGTGTCGTACGACCACGGAGGAGTGGCCTGCTGCTGCTGCTGACGAGCCCCCCCCCCCCCCCCCTCGGCTCCTGTTGCTGCTTGCGGCCACCGCCGCGGCGGTTGCCGCGGTGCCCGCCACCTGGCTGCTGGGGGGAGCGGGAGGGGCGGGAGGCGCGGGCGGCAGGGGAAAATACCCCGGAGGCGCGGGGGGCGGCGGTTGATGGCGCGACGCGGGTGGGGCGGCCGATGGTGGGGCGCCACGTGGGGTGCCGGCGGCAAGGGCTTGATGCTGCACACGCTTCTTGACCCCCTTCATCCGGCGCTCCTCCAACCGCAAGTACGCCATGAACTTGGGGAAGGAGGAGGTCTCCGGCATCAAGGTGAGGTGGGAGGCGGCGTTGCCGAAGTCCTCGTTGAGGCCGACGGTTAGCGTGCTGAGGAGGAGGTCGTCATCAACCTTGGCGCCAATGTCACAGAGCTCATCCGCCAACGTCTTCAGGCGGCGGCAGTAGTCATCAATGGACTGTTCATCCCTGGTGACAGTCAAAAAACTCATGCTGCAGAAAAACGCGGCGCTGAAGCTTGTTGTCGGTGAAGAGGCCGTTCATCTTAACCTACATGGCGCGGGCGTTGTCGCCGGTGCTCACGACCGTGTGGAACAAGTCCTTGGAGATGGTGGTGAAGAACGACCGGATGATCGTGGCGTCGATCGTGGTGCACTCGGCGTCGTCCACCATGGCGCGGGAGTCAACGGTGCCGTCAACATGAT
Source organism: Triticum aestivum (assembly GCF_018294505.1). NCBI lineage: Eukaryota > Viridiplantae > Streptophyta > Magnoliopsida > Poales > Poaceae > Triticum > Triticum aestivum. The sequence continues at coordinate 655,105,216 of NC_057799.1, read as the reverse complement.
CCATGAGGTTGTTCTGGCGGAAGAGCAGCGAGAAGTACGTCTTCCACGTGAAGTACATGCAGTTGGAGGCGTCAAGCACGGCGGGGACGCATGCGTGGACATTGATGTCGCGGATTTCAGCCGGGTCGATGGCGAAGGGGTTGGAGTAGGTTGAGGCGTTGGACGACATGGCGGCGAGGGTTGGGGAAGGGAGCGGCGCGGCGGTGGTAGGGCGGCGCGCGTGGGAGAGGCGCGCGCGGCGGGGAGGAGAGGGCGCGCGGCGAGGGAGGCGCGCGCGGAGAGGGGTAGCGGCGGCGGCGTGGGCGGCGGCGGCCCGAGGCGGCGGCGGCTAGGGTTGGCGGAAGCGGGAGGATCGACTTGCGACAGATACGATGTAGAGAATGATTTGGTGCATCGATGATTGATTGATCGTGCACTAGGCACATATATATAGGTACAAGGGGTGCGACCGGTATCTTGTCGCCTAAAATACACGTACATACAGAGGGAGAGAGACACTACAGGTACTGCATACGAAACCCAGACCTACGTACATGTACACATGTTCAACACATTAAAGAGTAGAGCGAAAAGAATGAATGAAAGATCTCTTCTTTCTTCCTTCCTTCATTGCAAGCAGTGCAATGCATTACTTACCATATCTCAACTATTTCTCAATGTACATACACATATACCCGGACTGGATTATCGGATCCAATCAGGATCAATTGATCATAGGAGGAGCGAGATGAGGGCGTTGATGATGTTCCATTTCCTTCACCTCTTGGTTATCTCGCTCTGCAGCTCATCGACGAGCCGCCTGTCCAGCAGATTCCTCTGAAAACTTGTCAAGTTGTGGGTAAATAACCAAAATTTTCTTTTACTATTGACAATTATTATGCACTTTGACTCTCTTTTTTTCTGACAATTATGCTAGCTTACAAGATAAAACAAAAATATGCATACATAGAGAACCTTAAGAACATGTCTCAGAGATGCACAAGGACTGACTCTTGTGCTATGAAAAACTGATGATGAATGCAGCACATGCCACCTGCCATACCAAAAATAAATGCTTAAGAACATTATTACTAATTGTTCAAACACAGAAGAGTGGTCTGAACCTTCCTTGCATCTCTATGCACCTCTGCTGCTGCTGCTGCAGAGTGCAGTTACTTCTGAAATGCCTTTTTTCGAAGGATACAAAAGGAGAGGGATGCCTAATCAATGAGAAACATGTGCAGCTTTTCATAGAAAAACATGTGCAGCTTTTCAAGCAGCCTCAAGTCTGAAGCCAGTTCCGTTGCAGTTTGATCATCACAAGGCAACAAAATAGTCGCAAACCAACCTCTTGTGTTCATTTAGTTCTCAATCCTCTTCCCTGAAACCCAACTATAAATAAACACATAAATATCTTGAGAAAATGCAGCAACAGTGGCACTCTGCTGGTCAAAAAACAAACAAACAAACTCCACTGTTTCTTTGGAGCAGGTGAGGAATTCAGTTGCATCAATGAGTTCCAACAACACCCTACAGCTCAAATGCACTCCGTTCCCAAATATAAGTCTTTTTAGAGATTTCAATAAGTGACTACATACGGAGCAAAATAAGCGAATGTATACTCTAAAATATGTCTACATACATCCGTAGGTTGCAGTCCATTTGAAATGTCTAAAAAGACTTATATTTAGCAACGGAGGGAGTAACGTATACCCAAGGCTAGCAGTTCAAAGGCTAGCAGCCAGCCATCAGACCTGAAAATTAAGGCCCTACCCCTCAAATATGCATGTTCATTGTTCAAACTAATCTTGATTGTGGACAGGCAGGCAGATGCAGTGCTGTGATCAATGATCATGCATGCTACAACCACAAGGCAAGACAAACAAAAAAACTAGTCTGAACCCTGCTGCAGACCTATGCATATACTGTATTAGTGAGCTAAAGTACACTAATCCTTAGCTAGCTCGGCTTCAGACTGCAACAAATTCCTTCCGAAATAATCTATCCATCCTGGAAAACAATCTAGTGTAGCTTTCTGTTATCTTAGTTGCAGCTTCGAATAAACAATCATAAGTACACCGCTCTTCTGAATTAAACCTGTTAGTTAATCCAGAAACCTCACAAGGCAATAGTCAAGTGATAATCTTGGTTGCAATCAACGTAGCATATTATAAAATCTGAGCACAAGGCAATAGTCAAGACTAATTAAACCGTATCCTCAAAGAATGTAAAAACGACCCTAACAAAGCCACCTTTGTTTGTTGTGTTGCCATCTGAAAGGTGGAAAGAACATGCCGCAAACCAGACTACTTCCTTAATTCAGAATCCTGTTACTGCATCTGTACTATAGTAATGCACAATAATATATTAGCACTTAACCCACCCCAAAAGCTATGAAACCAGTCACAGTATCCATCATCACTGGATGGAAGGCATGAACCACACCGGTGGCGGCCAGCTCCGCTGCCGCCCAAGGCCCTCGACCATCTCCCGGCTGCCATCCTTGAGGCTGAATACCCCGATGCCATTGTAGTAGCGGTCGCGAGCATCCTTGTATCGCACCGGGTCGTCCTCGGTGTAGTAGACGCAGCCAGCCCTGAGGTCCGGGTGCTCCCTCGTGGACACGCAGAGGGAACCGTTCCCCCCGACGAACAGCGCGGTTTCGCCGATGTCGTCCGTCACCTTCCACTCCTCGCCGCCTGCACCAAGGACCTGCACCTTGAAGGACGGAGATGTCCGCCGACCCTCCTTGAGCACGACCATCAGCCGCCCGCCTGGCGTCACCATGAGGTACTTGCGGTGGTCCATGTCGGCCGGCAGCAGCTAGCAGCCTCGGCACGATAACCTCGCTGGCGAACATGCCAGGGTCGTCGGCGCCACGCTCCTCCTACACCTCCACTGCACCGAAGTATGTGATCGAGTAGAACCTGCCATTGTAGTGTATGGCATCCTCGACGCCGTTGCGTGAGTGCACCAAGACTCCACGGGCCGGACACAGCTGAGGCGACTCAACTCGGTCGCGCGGGAGCGCAAGCCTCCACGAGCCTCCCCCCGCCGTGGCGAGGGCCGCGATGCCGAACTCCCACCCCGTGATCAGCATGGCGATGGCGGCAGAGTCGGAAAGGACAACCTTGTGGTAGAGAAAGTGGCGCATCTCCTTGGCTCTAAACTTAACAGCGGCGTGGGGGTATGGCGGCGCCCCCCTGAGGAACCACATCAGGGGGAAGGCGAAGTGGTGGCGCCCGCAGTCGGTGTAAATGTGGGGAATGGTGTCAATGGCCGGGAGCACGCGGTGCTCGCCGGCCGGTGGCCAGGTTGACGAGGTGCATCCTGGCCCGGTCGTCGGCGGTGACAAGCCATCCGCAGGAGGAGGTACCCAGAACGACGTGGTCTGGATCCGGGGCGAGAACGGGTGCGGCGCGGCGGTCGGTGAGGGAGAAGAGAGTGGCGGCCGCCGGGGCGTCGCCGGGCGCAGGACGAGGCACGGCGCCTCCGGCATGAACGCGTGGCATGAGGTGCGGAACACGGTGGCGAAGGCGAGGCGGTCGAGGAGGCTCAGACGGTGGTGGATGTTGGCTATCATCTCCACGGGGAGGCTGGCCATGGAGGCCGTGGCGGCGGCGGCGGCCTTCTTTCGCTCCATTGCGTATGGATCGGATCGACAGGGGATAGATGAAGGAAAGTTTGTGTAGCCTTAAACCCCTTTATTTACTTCTTTTTTTACAGTTTGTCTAATTCACATCTAGATGTTTTTTAAGGATGTCACATCTAACCTCCCACAAATAAGGCAGCAACAAGGAAAAAAGATGCTGGACAAAAAAAATAGACCACAAACATAGTGGAGATCAGGTTAGATGTGACATAACTATGTCACATCTAGATGTGTCCTAGATAGACTTTTTTTTACGGGTACCCCTTTATTATTTACTATACACCTGATTATGCCCTTGATCAGGCCGGGCTTCGTGTGGCAGATTTCACTTGTAGCAGCCATCAGACCTGGAAACTATAAGGCCACTCAACTCCGTGTGGCAGATTCAAGGCATCACAAATCTGAGCCTATGCAAGCTCCAGTCCTACATCAGTATGCATGTATCCTGTGAAAAGTGCACTGCAGTAAGAGGCGTGCTCTGCTAGTAAAGGAAAGCAGTCCGGTAGTCCAGTGCCAACAGCTACACCTCTCAACACCAAACACCCAACACCCCAAACCTTGATCATCAACAACCAGGAAGATGCAGTGCTGTGATCATGCATGCACGGAGCTGACATCGTATGCTTGGTCGCGGATGAGGTCCGCGGGAAGCTGAGCTCGGCAACGGTCTATCTCCAGCAGGCGCGCGCGTCTGGAGGCCTCAAAATTGATACTCCCTCCGTCTCAAAATAAGTGTTTTAATTTTATATTAATTTTAGTACAAAATTGTACTAAAGTTGACACACTTATTTTGAGACGGAAGGAGTATATTATATGTGTGGCCGGTACACCTCCAAATTGTTTCTCTTACTTCTGATATCCCATATACCACTGGCTTCAAAAAAATGTGCAGTAAGGCGGCTTCAGGCTCTCAAAACACCCGAAGAACCCAGCACCAACATGTATGAGCAGCAGCACTTATAATTAAATAATATAGAACATCTCCTTAGCTAAGATCTGCTCATTGTCCAAAATAATCCTAATTTACTCTCAAATGTACAACCCTGCATCTCAAAATGCAGCTTCCTGCCACCCATCATCAGAACCAAAAATGGCATTTAGTTTAACTTTGTGGCAGCAGATATCTGGCCCTTGCAAACTAGCAAGTAGAAATCCTAGCTGAAACTGCTCCTTGCTTCATTTCTTAAATGATATAAAAGAAAAAAATTCAATGATGAAATATGAAAGGAATATTCTGGAATAGCAGAGGTCTAGCGGACTTGGCTAAAAGAAGATTCCTTAGTGATACATCGATAGAGCAAAAATTAGATTTCATGGCTTTATTAGAGACGGGTAGGGATAATTTTACTCCTGAATTTCTCAACACCATTTCGGGGGGTGGGGGGGGGGTGATTTTGATTAGCACTGTCTTCCTCCAAGGGGGCGATCTGGAGGGATCCTACTTGGGGTGAAGCGTGAAACTTTAGAAGTGCTAAATGTGGTTCACGCTGAATTTGCTGTCAAATTTCGAGTGAGATCAAAAATTGATGGCTTCAAGTGGACTTTGGTGGTCGTATATGTTGCGGCGCAGGCAGAACTTAAGCCTGACTTCCTTGCAGATTTAGTAAGAGTTTGTAGGGATGAAAGGCTGTCCATTATGGTTGGAGGAGATTTCAACATCATTAGAAGACAAGAGGAGTAAAATAATGACAATTTCGATACAAGGTGGTCATTCTTGTTCAATATGATCATTGAGAGTCTCGACTTGAGGGAGATTGAACTCTCTGGTAGAAAATTCACGTGGGCTAATTCCTTACCAATTCCTACCTATGAGAAATTGGACAGGGTCCTTACTACTGTTGAGTGGGAACAGAAATTTCCACTGGTAACGGTTCGAGCTCTACAGAGGGCCATTTCGGACCATGCCCCATTACTGGTTGATTCCAGGGAATCGACCCATGTGGGCAACAGAAATACGTTCTCTTTCGAACAAGGATGGTTCGAGAGGGAGGGCTTCCTAAATCCGATTGCCACAGAATGGGCCAGGGGAGTCTGATGGGACTTCTCATGTGGAAATATGGCAGAACAAAATTAGACATTTGCGCCAATTCTTGAGGGGATGGGCCAAAAACCAAAGTGGTATTTACAAAGTTGAAAAGGGGAGGCTAACACAAATTATTAATGAACTTGATGGGAAGCGGAATCCACCCTTCTTAATATGTCATAGCGAGATATTAAGAATGAGGCTGAGAAGAAGTTACAAAGCCTTATGAGAGAGGAGGAAATGAAATGGGCGCTTAGAGCAAAGGTGTCTAAGATCGTCCAAAGAGATGATAATACACAGTTTTTTCATATGATAGCTAATGGGAAATATAGAAAGAAGAGGATATTACAGCTCAAACAAGATGAGGGTACAATTGTAGGACACAAGAACCTAAAATTGTACATCTCTGAATATTATAAGAAGCTTTTTGGAGCACCAGAAGAAAGTTTTGTAGCTCTAGATGAGAGTTCGATCGGAGACATACCTCAACTTAACTTAGAAGAGAATGAGCTGTTGTCTGCTCCGTTCATGAGAAAGAGGTGTTTGATGCAATAACGCAAATGAAGCATAATAAGGCCCCTGGGCCGGATGGGTTCCCGGTGAAATTTTATCAGAAATGCTAGCATATCATAAAGGGAGATCTTATGCCCATGTTCCATGATTTGTTCGATGGCCACTTAAACCTCTTTCACCTCAATTTTGGAACAATAACGTTGTTGCCAAAGAGGGATGAGGCTATTCTCATTGAGCAATTCAGACCGATCTGTCTTCTCAATGTAAGCTTTAAGATTTTTACAAAGGTTGGCATGAACAGGTTGACACAGATAGCCCATTCGGTTATGCAACCAACACAAACTGCTTTCATGCCAGGATGACACATCCTTGAAGGGGTTGTGGTCTTACATGAAACACTACATGAAATCCATACAAAGGAATTAGATGGTGTTATCTTCAAAGTGGATTTTGAAAACGCGTATGCTAAGGTCAAATGGCCCTTTTTGCAGCAAGCCTTATGTATGAAGGGGTTCAATGAGTCTTGGAGATCTCAGGTGGATTCATTCATAGAGAAAGGTAGTGTCGGAATAAAAGTCAACAATGATACATGACATTTTTCCAGACACGTAAGGGGTTACGACAGGGAGATTCCATGTCTCCGGTGTTGTTTAGCATTGTAGCGGATATGTTGCCAATACTAATTGGCCGAGAGTGGCCAAGTAGTAGGACTCACCCCCCACCTTGTAGAGGGGGGAGTCTCCGTCCTACAATATGCGGATGACACTATTATATTCATGGAACATGGTCTTGCAAAAGCTAGGAATATGAAGCTTGTATCGTGTCTTTTTGAGAAACTGTCTGGGCTCAAAATCAACTTCAACAAAAGAAAATTGTTCTGTTTTGGGAGAGCCAAAGAGGAACAAGATGACTATAGAAATCTGTTCGGCTGTGAAATGGGATCCTTACCTTTTAGTTATCTAGGGATCCCAATTCAGCATAGACGTTTAACGAATAAGGAATGGAAATGTATAGAGATCAATTTGAAAAGGAACTAAACTGCTGGAAGGGCAAGCTCATGTCATACGGAGGTCGGTTGGTTTTGATAAATTCGGTTTTGACGAGCCTGCCGATGTTCCTTCTATCTTTCTTTGAAGTACCTGTAGGGGTACAGAAAAAGACTTGACTTTTATAAATCCCGATTCTTTTGGCAAAGTGATGAGGCCAAGAAGAAGTACAGATTGGCTAGATGGGATATTATTTGCAGACCAAAAGACCAGGGCGGGTTAGGGAGACCGATGGTATGTGGATACAGAATATCTACTGAGACCGACGGTATGTGGATACAAACTTTGCGGAATAAATACTTACACTCTAAGACTTTAGCCCAGGTCACCGCTAGGCCAACGGACTCACCATTCTGGAAGGGATTAATGAGGACGAAAGCATCTTTCTTCCAACGAGTGAAATTCCTAGTTGGTAATGGAAATACTACTCAATTTTGGGAGGATACATGGCTAGGGGAGACGCCTTTGGCTTTGAAGTATCCATCCTTATATAATATTGTGCAACGTAAGGAGGATTATGTTGCCACAATATTAAATTCGATACTGCTTAATATCCAATTTAGGAGATCCCTAATAGGGGAACGTTTGAATGCTTGATTGCACCTGGTTTGTAGGTTGATGGAGGTTCACCTATCTAATCAGGCGGATACAATTTGCTGGAAGTTAACCACGAATGGAATCTTCTCAGTGAAATCCATGTATTCCGACCTAATTGACTCCGGGCCATTGTCGAGGTTGTTGCATGTTTGAAAGATTAAAGTTCCGCTTCGCATTAAAATATTTATGTGGTTTGTCCATAAAAAAGGTTATTCTAACCAAAGATAACTTGGCAAAAAGGAATTGAGTTGGTAACTCTAGGTGCTGTTTTTGTGATCAAATGAAATAATTAAACACCTCTTTCTCGAATGTCCTCTTGCACAATTATTATGGCGATCAATTCATATAGCCTTTAACGCTCAACCTCCAAGGAGTATAAACACGTTATTTGGGACGTGGATTAATAGTGGACATACACTTAGCTAAACATATTCGGATAGGAGTATGTGCATTATTTTAGACTATATGGAACACTAGAAATGATATGATTTTTAATGGGACACAATTCACCAATTTTTTGTAGGTTATCTACATACCTACAACTTGGATCCATATGTGGTCCTTACTCACTCATGTAGACTTCAGGGACCCTTTGATTATTTACTTTCGACTACTACTCAGTTTATGAGCATCTTTGGACATTATGACCTTGTTACGTTTTTATTTAATAATATGGCAGCATGCATTGATTGATGCAGAGGCCCGGGGTATCCCTCCTTTTCTAAAAATAAATAAAAAATATCTTAAATGACATTTTTTCCCAAAGTGTTCTCCTTAGTTGTTACTGAAACATCAGTATGTATATATCTTGAGAAAAGTGCGGCCAGAGTCATGCTCTGCTGGTAAAAGAAAGCAGAGGATGCTACTCCAAGTTCCAATAACCACAGAAATGGGCAAAAACGACAATTTGATTCCTTTCTATAACCAAAGTCATGAAATGCTTGCTTAAGAAGGCAAAACTGAACGCCACCGATTTTAAATGCTTGCTTACCATGTAATGTACCCTCCCAACACCCAACACCTCAAATCTGCATGATCATCAATGAAGGAAATATGCCCTAGAGGCAATAATAAAGTTATTATTTATTTCCTCATATCATGATAAATGTTTATTATTCATGCTAGAATTGTATTAACCGGAAACATAATACATGTGTGAATACATAGACAAACATAGTGTCACTAGTATGCCTCTACTTGACTAGCTCGTTGATCAAAGATGGTTGAGTTTCCTAGCCATAGACATGAGTTATCATTTGATTAACGCGATCACATCATTAGGAGAATGATGTGATTGACTTGACCCATTTCGTTAGCTTAGCACTTGATCATTTAGTTTACTGCTATTGCTTTCTCCATGACTTATACATGTTCCTATCACTATGAGATTATGCAACTCCCGAATAACGGAGGAACACTTTGTGTCGTGGTTTTGTCACGACAGATGTCCTAGTGAAAGGACTTAGACGTGGAGCCATCGCGACGGGTTAGCTTAAAGGGGTTAAAGCGGACAAAGGACGCAGGGTTTATACTGGTTCGGCCCCTTGCGGTGAAGGTAAAAGCCTACGGTCCAGTTGTTGTGGAATTGCTAGGATTTCGATGGCCAGGGAGCGAATCCGCTATGCCTGGCTCTCGAGTTGTTGTTTCTTGTCCTTGAACCGCCACGGGTCTTCCCTTTATATACACAGGTTGACTCCCGGCGGTTGACAGAATCCCGACACCGGCTCATACACGTGTCTGGCTCAGTTTCTACCCTTGCCTATCTTACAACACAAGTTACATAATACATGGCGGTTTATGTCTACGGGCCCTAATCCGCCTTTGGGCCTTGGGCCTTTAAATCTCTTCTAGTAAAGCGCCATACTCCTTGTCTTCATGGGCTTCAATACGGATGATTACTCATGAATATAACCCGGCCCCTCCTGGTCGGTTTATACTCAATACTTATATCCCCAACACTTTGTGTGCTGCCAAACGTCACAATGTAACTGGGTGATTATAAAGGTGCTCTACAGGTGTCTCCAATAGTGTTTGTTGAGTTGGCATAGATCAAGAATAGGATTTGTCACTCCGGTTGTCGGAGAGATATCTCTAGGCCCTCTCGGTAATGCACATCACTAGAAGCCTTGCAAGCAATGTGACTAATGAGTTAGTCACGGGATGATGCACTACGGAATGAGTAAAGAGACTTGCCGGTAACGAGATTGAGCTAGGTATTGAGATACCGACGATTGAATCTCGGGCAAGTAACATACCGATGACAAAGGGAACAACGTATGTTGTTATGCGGTTTGACCGATAAAGACCTACGTAGAATATGTAGGAACCAATATGAGCATCCAGGTTCCGCTATTAGTTATTGACCGGAGACGTGTCTCGGTCATGTCTACATAGTTCTCGAACCCGTAGGGTCCGCACGCTTAAAGTTCGGTGACGATCGATATTATGAGTTTATGTGTTTTGATGTACCAAAGGTAGTTCGGAGTCCCGGATATGATCATGGACATGACAAGGTGTCTCAAAATGGTCGAGACGTAAAGATCGATATATTGGACGACTATGTTCGGACACCGGAAGTGTTTCGGGAGGTTTCGGACATATACCGGAGTACCGGGGGGTTACCGGAACCCCCCCGGGGAGTATATTGGGCCTAATGGGCCCTAGTGGGAGAAGACGAGGGGCGGCCAGGGCAGCCGCGCGCCCCCTCCCCCTCTAGTCCGAATTGGACAAGGAGGGGGGCGGCGCCCCCCTTTCCTTCTCTCCCTTCCTTCTCCTCTCCTACTCCTACTTGGAAGGGGGGAGTCCTACTCCCGGTGGGAGTAGGACTCCTCATGGGGCACGACATAGGAGGCCGGCCCCCTCCCCCTCCTCCACTCCTTTATATACGGGGAAGGGGGCACCCCTTGGAGACACAACAATTGATCATTGATCTCTTAGCCGTGTGCAGTGCCCCCCTCCACCATAACCCACCTCGGTAATTAATATCGTAGCGGTGCTTAGGCGAAGCCCTGCGTCGGTAGCATCGTCATCACCGTCATCACGCCGTCGTGCTGACGAAACTCTCCGGCGAAGCTCTACTGGATCGTGAGTTCACGGGACGTCGCCGAGCTGAACGTGTGCAGTCCGCGGAGGTGCCGTAACTTCGGTGCTGGGATCGGTCGATCGTGAAGACGTACGACTACATCAACCGAGTTGTCATAACGCTTCCGCTTACGGTCTATGAGGGTACGTAGACGATACTCTCCCCTCTCGTTGCTATGCATCACCATGATCTTGCGTGTGCGTAGGAAAATTTTGAAATTACTACGTTACCCAACAGTGGCATCCGAGCCAGGTTTATGCGTAGATGTTATATGCACGAGTAGAACACAAGTGAGTTGTGAGCGATACAAGTCATACTGCTTACCAGCATGTCATACTTTAATTCGGCGGTATTTTTGGATGAAGCGGCCCGGACCGACATTACGCGTACGCTTACGCGAGACTTGTTCTACCGACGTGCTTCGCACACAGGTGGCTGGCGGGTGTCAGTTTCTCCAACTTTAGTTGAATCGAGTGTGGCTACGCCCGGTCCTTGTGAAGGTTAAAACAACACTAATTTGACAAACTATCGTTGTGGTTTTGATGTGTAGGTAAGAACGGTTCTTGCTCAGCCCGTAGCAGCCACGTAAAACTTGCAACAACAAAGTAGAGGACGCCTAACTTGTTTTTGCAGGGCATGTTGTGATGTGATATGGTCAAGACATGATGCTAAATTTTATTGTATGAGATGATCATGTTTTGTAACCGAGTTATCGGCAACTGGCAGGAGCCATATGGTTGTCGCTTTATTGTATGCAATGCAATCGCCCTGTAATTTCTTTACTTTATCACTAATCGGTAGCGATAGTCGTAGAAGCAATAGTTGGCGAGACGACAATGATGCTACGATGGAGATCAAGGTGTTGCGCTGTTGACGATGGTGATCATGACGGTGCTTTGGAGATGGAGATCACAGGCACAAGATGATGATGGCCATATCATATCACTTATATTGATTGCATGTGATGTTTATCCTTTATGCATCTTATTCTGCTTGATTGACGGTAGCATTATAAGATGATCTCTCACTAAATTTCAAGGTACAAGTGTTCTCCCTGAGTATGCACCGTTGCCAAAGTTTGTCATGCTGAGACACCACGTGATGATCGGGTGTGATAAGCTCTACGTTCACATACAACGGGTGCAAGCCAGTTTTGCACACGCAGAAATACTCGGGTTAAACTTGACGAGCCTAGCATATGCAGATATGGCCTCGGAACACTGAGACCGAAAGGTCGAGCGTGAATCATATAGTAGATATGATCAACATAGTGATGTTCACCATTGAAAACTACTCCATTTCACGTGATGATCGGTCATGGTTTAGTTGATTTGGATCACATGATCACTTAGATGATTAGAGGGATGTCTATCTAAGTGGGAGTTCTAAAATATGATTAATTTAAGTTTAATTTATCATGAACTTAGCATTGTTGAGGAAATCGCTAACTGGTAGCTGCTCGGTTGGCTCGCGAGTAAGAGATTAATCGGCTAATCGGCAAGTTAATCGGCCATTTAATTAATTAATCGGACGATTTTTCAGTTTATCGGCTACTCGGTGACCCTATGAGTAGGGATTAATCGGCAAGTTAACTGGTTAATTGGAAGAAACCTGATAGTATTTTGCTTGTCTATGTTGTTGTAGATAGATGGCCCGTGCTGTTGTTCCGTTGAATTTTAATGCGTTCCTTGAGAAAGCATAGTTGAAAGATGATGATAGCAATTATACGGACTGGGTCCGTAACTTGAGGATTATCCTCATTGCTGCATAGAAGAATTACGTCCTGGAAGCACCGCTAGGTGCCAAACCTGCTGCAGGAGCTGAACCAGATGTTATGAACGTCTGGCAAAGCAAAGCTGATGACTACTCGATAGTTCAGTGTGCCATGCTTTACGGCCTAGAACCGGGACTTCAACGACATTTTGAACGTCATGGAGCATATGAGATGTTCCAGGAGTTGAAGTTAATATTTCAAGCAAATGCCCGGACTGAGAGATATGAAGTCTCCAATAAGTTCTATAGCTGTAAGATGGAGGAGAATAGTTCTGTCAATGAACATATACTCAGAATGTCTGGGTATAACAATCACTTAATTCAACTGGGAGTTAATCTTCCGAATGATAGTGTCATTGACAGAATTCTTCAATCACTGCGACCAAGCTACAAGAGCTTTGTGATGAACTATAATATGCAAGGGATGGACAAGACAATTCCCGAGCTCTTCGCGATGCTAAAGGCTGCGGAGGTAGAAATCAAAAAGGAGCATCAAGTGTTGATGGTCAACAAGACCACCAGTTTCAAGAAAAAGGGTAAAGGGAAGAAGAAGGGGAACTTCAAGAAGAACGGCAAACAAGTTGCTGCTCAAGAGAAGAAACCCAAGTCTGGACCTAAGCCTGAGACTGAGTGCTTCTACTGCAAACAGACTGGTCACTGGAAGCGGAACTGCCCCAAGTATTTGGCGGATAAGAAGGATGGCAAGGTGAACAAAGGTATATGTGATATACATGTTATTGATGTGTACCTTACTAAAGCTCGCAGTAGCACCTGGGTATTTGATATTGGTTCTGTTGCTAATATTTGCAACTCAAAACAGGGACTACGGATTAAGCGAATATTGGCTAAGGACGAGGTGACGATGCGCGTAGGAAATGGTTCCAAAGTCGATGTGATCGCCGTCGGCACACTACCTCTACATCTACCTTCGGGATTAGTTTTAGACCTGAATAATTGTGTGCCAGCGTTGAGCATGAACATTATATCTGGATCTTGTTTGATGCGAGACGGTTATTCATTTAAATCAGAGAATAATGGTTGTTCTATTTATATGAGTAATATCTTTTATGGTCATGCACCCTTGAAGAGTGGTCTATTTTTATTGAATCTCGATAGTAGTGATACACATATACATAATGTTGAAGCCAAAAGATGCAGAGTTGATAATGATAGTGCAACTTATTTGTGGCACTGTCATTTGGGTCATATTGGTGTAAAACGCATGAAGAAACTCCATACTAATGGACTTTTGGAATCACTTGATTATGAATCACTTGGTACTTGCGAACCATGCCTTATGGGCAAGATGACTAAAACGCCGTTCTCTGGAACAATGGAGCGAGCAACGGATCTGTTGGAAATCATACATACTGATGTATGTGGTCCGATTAATATTGAGGCTCGCGGCGGGTATCGTTATTTTCTCACCTTCACAGATGATTTGAGCAGATATGGGTATATCTACTTAATGAAACATAAGTCTGAAACATTTGAAAAGTTCAAAGAATTTCAGAGTGAAGTGGAAAATCATCGTAACAAGAAAATAAAGTTTCTACGATCTGATCGTCGAGGAGAATATTTTAGTTACGAGTTTGGTCTTCATTTGAAACAATGCGGAATAGTTTCACAACTCACGCCACCCGGAACACCACAACGTAATAGTGTGTCCGAATGTCGTAATCATACTTTACTGGATATGGTGCGATCTATGATGTCTCTTACTGATTTACCGCTATCATTTTGGGGTTATGCTTTAGAGACGGCTGCATTCACGTTAAGTAGGGCACCATTGAAATCCGTTGAGACGACACCTTATGAACTGTGGTTTTGCAAGAAACCAAAGTTGTCGTTCTTAAAGTTTGGGGCTGCGGTGCTTATGTGAAAAAGCTTCCACCTGATAAGCTCAAACCCCAATCGGAGAAATGTGTCTTCATAGGATACCCAAAGGAAACTGTTGGGTACACCTTCTATCACAGATCCGAAGGCAAAACATTTGTTGCTACGAATGGATCCTTTCTAGAGAAGGAGTTTCTCTCGAAAGAAGTGAGTGGGAGGAAAGTAGAACTTGATGAGGTAACTGTACCTGCTCCCTTATTGGAAAATAGTTCATCACAGAAACCGGTTCCTGTGACACCTACACCAATTAGTGAGGAAGCTAATGATATTGATCATGAAACTTCAAATCAAGTTACTACCGAACCTCGTAGGTTAACCAGAGTAAGATCCGCACCAGAGTGGTATGGTAATCCTATTCTGGAAGTCATGTTACTTGACCATGGTGAACCTACGAACTATGAAGAAGCGATGGTGAGCCCAGATTCCGCAAAATGGCATGAGGCCATGAAATCTGAGATGGGATCCATGTATGAGAACAAAGTGTGGACTTTGGTTGACTTGCCCGATGATCGGCAAGCCATAGAGAATAAATGGATTTTCAAGAAGAAGACTAACGCTGACGGTAATGTTACTATCTACAAAACTTGACTTGTTGCAAAAGGTTTTTGACAAGTTCAAGGGGTTGACGACGATGAGACTTTCTCACCCGTAGCGATGCTTAATTCTGTCCGAATCATGTTAGCAATTGCCGCATTTTATGATTATGAAATTTGGCAAATGGATGTCAAAACTGCATTCCTGAATGGATTTCTAGAAGAAGAGTTGTATATGATGCAACCAGAAGGTTTTGTCGATCCAAAGGGTGCTAACAGGCTGCAAGCTCCAGCGATCCATTTATGGACTGGTGCAAGCCTCTCGGAGTTGGAATAAACGTTTTGATAGTGTGATCAAAGCATATGGTTTTATACAGACATTTGGAGAAGCCTGTATTTACAAGAAAGTGAGTGGGAGCTCTGTAGCATTTCTAATATTATATGTGGATGACATATTGTTGATTGGAAATGATATAGAATTTCTGGATAGCATAAAAGGATACTTGAATTAGAGTTTTGCAATGAAAGATCTCGGTGAAGCTGCTTATATATTGGGCATCATGATCTATAGAGATAGATCAAGAGGCTTAATTGGACTTTCACAAAGCACATACCTTGATAAAGTTTTGAAAAGGTTCAAAATGGATCAAGCAAAGAAAGGGTTCTTGCCTGTGTTACAAGGTGTGAAGTTGAGTCAGACTCAATGCCTGACCACTTCAGAAGATAGAGAGAAAATGAAAAGTGTTCCCTATGCTTCAGCCATAGGCTCTATCATGTATGCAATGTTGTGTACCAGACCTGATGTGAGCCTTGCTATTAGTTTAGCAGGGTGGTATGCTACCTCTTGAGCACTGCGTTGGTTTTCCCTTGAAGAGGAAAGGGTGACGCAGTAAAGTAGCATAAGTATTTCCCTTAGTTTTTGAGAACCAAGGTATCAATCCAGTAGGAGACCACGCTCAAGTCCCACGCACCTACACAAACAAATAAGAACCTTGCAACCAACGCGATAAAGGGGTTGTCAATCCCTTCACGGCCACTTGCAAAAGTGAGATCTGATAGAGATGATAAGATAATATTTTTGGTATTTTTATGATAAAGACTAAAAGTAAAGAAAGCAAAATAAACGGTAATAGAAATAATGGTAGATTAATATGATAGAGAATAGACCCGGGGGCCATTGGTTTCACTAGTGGCTTCTCTCAAGAGCATAAGTATTACGGTGGGTAACAAATTACTATCGAGCAATTGATAGAATTGAGCATAGTTATGAGAATATCTAGGTATGATCATGTATATAGGCATCACGTCCGTGACAAGTAGACCGACTCCTGCCTGCATCTACTACTATTACTCCACACATCGACCGCTATCCAGCATGCATTTAGAGTATTAAATTCATCAGAACGGAGTAACGCTTTAAGCAAGATGACATGATGTAGAGGGATAAACTCATGCAATATGATATAAACCCCATCTTTTTATCCTCGATGGCAACAATACAATACGTGTCGTTTCCCCTACTGTCACTGGGATCGAGCACCGCAAGATTGAACCGAAAGCTAAGCACTTCTCCCATTGCAAGAAAGATCAATCCAGTAGGCCAAACCAAACTGATAATTCAAAGAGACTTGCAAAGATAACCAATCATACATAAAAGAATTCAGAGGAGATTCAAATATTGTTCATAGATAATCTTGTTCATAAACCCACAATTCATCGGATCTCGACAAACACACCGCAAAAGAAGATTACATCAAATAGATCTCCAAGAGAATCGAGGAGAACTTTGTATTGAGATCCAAAGAGAGAGAAGAAGCCATCTAGCTAATAACTATGGACCCGAATGTCTGAGGTAAACTACTCACACATCATCGGTGAGGCTATGGTGTTGATGTAGAAGCCCTCCATGATCAATGCCCCCTCCGGCGGAGCGCCGAAAAAGGCCCCAAGATGGGATCTCATGGGTACAGAAGGTTGCGGCAGTGGAAATAGGGTTTTGGCTCCTCCTCTGATGTTTTCGGGGTACGTAGGTATATATAGGAGGAAGAAGTAGGTCGCTGGAGCCACGAGGGGCCCACGAGGGTGGAGGGCGCGCCCAGGGGGGTAGGAGCGCCCCCTGCCTCGTGGCCTCCTTGTTGATTGCTTAACGTCCATTCCAAGTCCTCTGGATCACGTTTGTTCAGAAAATCACGTTCCCGAAGGTTTCATTCCGTTTGGACTCTGTTTGGTATTCCTTTCCTTTGAAACACTGAAATAGACAAAAAACAGCAATTTGGGCTGGGCCTCCGGTTAATAGGTTAGTCCCAAAAATAATATAAAAGTGTATAATAAAGCCCATTGAGCATCCAAAACGGATAATATAATAGCATGGAACAATCAAAAATTATAGATACCTTGGAGACGTATCAAGCATCCCCAAGCTCCTGCTCGTCCTCGAGTAGGTAAATGATAAAAACAGAATTTTTGATGTGGAATGCTTCTTAGCATAATTTTCAATGTAATTCTTTTTATTGTGGCATGAATATTTAGATCCGAAAGATTCAAGATAAAAGTTTAATGTTGACATAAAAACAATAATACTTCAAACATGCTAACCAAGCAATTATGTCTTATCAAAATAACATAGCCAAAGAAAGCCCATCCCTACAAAATCATATAGTTAGGCCATGCTTCAATTTCGTCACACAAAACGTTCTCATCATGCATAACCACGATGACAAGCCGAGCAATTGGTTCATACTTTTTAAGGCGCTTCAGCCTTTTCAACCCTTACGCAATACATGAGCGCAAGCCATGGATATAGCACTATGGGTGGAATAAAGTATAATGATGGGGGTTATGTGAGAAGACAAAAAGGTAGAAAGTCTCACACTGACGCGGCTAATCAATAGGCTATGGAGATGCCCATCAATTGATGTCAATGAGAGGAGTAGGGATTGCCATGCAACAGATGCACTAGAGCTATAAATATATGAAAGCTCAACAAAATAAACTAAGTGGGTGTGCATCCAACTTGCTTGCTCACGAAGACCTAGGGCATTTCGAGGAAGCCCATCATTGGAATATACAAGCCAAGTTCTATAATGAAAAATTCCCACTAGCATATGAAAGTGACAACATAGGAGACTCTCTATCATGAAGATCACGATGCTACTTTGAAGCACAAGTGTGGAAAAAGGATAGTAACATTGTCCCTTCTCTCTTTTTCCCTCCTTTTTTTTCTTTTTTTTTGTTGGGCCTTCTCTTTTTCTTTGGCCTCTTTTTTTAGTCCGGAATCTCATCCCGTCTTGTGGGGGAATCATAGTCTCCATCATCCTTTCCTCACATGGGATAATGCTCTAATAATGATGATCATCACACTTTTATTACTTACAACTCAAGAATTACAACTCAATACTTAGAACAAAATATGACTCTATGTGAATGCCTCCGGCGGTGTACCGGGATATGCAATGAATCAAGAGTGACATGTATAAAAAATTATGAAAGGTGGCTTTGCCACAAATACGATGTCAACTACATGATCATGTAAAGCAACATGACAATGATGGAGCGTGTCATAATAAACGGAACGGTGGTAAGTTGCATGGCAATATATCTCGGAATGGCATGATAGGTAGGTATAGTGGCTGTTTTGAGGAAGATATAAGGAGGTTTATGTGTGATAGAGCGTATCATATCACGGGGTTTAGATGCACCGGCGAAGTTTGCACCAACTCTCAAGGCGAGAAAGGGCAATGCAAGGTACCGTAGAGGCTAGAAAATTGTGGAAGGTTGAGAGTGCGTATAATCCATGGACTCACATTAGTCATAAAGAACTCATATTCTTATTGCAAAAGTTTATTAGCCCCTGAAGCAAAGTACTACTACGCATGCCCCTAGAGGGATAGATTGGTAGGAAAAGACCATCGCTCATCCCCGACCGGCACTCATAAGGAAAGCAATAAAAGAACACCTTATGTGTCAAAATTGTCGCACAACTTTTACCATACGTGCATGCTACGGGACTTGCCAACCTTAACACAAGTATTTCTCAATTTCACAATTACTCAACTAGCACACTCTAATATTACCACCTTTATATCTCAAAACACTTATCAAGTATCAAACTTCTCATGATATTCAATGAACTCAATATGGAAGTTTTTATTATGCTCATCTTTGATGCCTATCACATTCGGATTAATTTCAAAATTAAAGAAAATTACCATGCTATTTAAGACTCTCAAACTAATATAAGTGAAGCATGAGATATCAATAATTTCTATAAAATAAAAACCACCACCGTGCTCTAAAAGATATAAGTGAAGCACTAGAGCAAAAACTATATAGCTCAAAAAATATAAGTGAAGCACATAGAGTATTCTAACAAATTCTGAATCATGTGTGTCTCTCTCAAAAGGTGTGTACAGCAAGGATGATTGTGGTAAACTAAAAATCAAAGACTCAAATCATACAAGACGCTCCAAGCAAAACACATATCATGTGGTGAATAAAAATATAGCCCCAAGTAAAGTTACCGATAGATAAGACGAAAGAGGGGATGCCTTCCGGGGCATCCCCAAGCTTAAGATTTTGGTTGTCCTTGAATTTTACCTTGGGGTTCCTAGGGCATCCCCAAGCTTAGGCTCTTGCCACTCCTTGTTCCATAATCCATCAAATCTTTACCCAAAACTTGAAAACTTCACAACACAAAACTCAACAGAAAATCTCATAAGCTCCGTTAGCGAAATAAGACAAACCACCACTTTAAGGTACTGTATTGAACTCATTATTTATTTATATTGGTGTTAAACCGAATGTATTCCAACTTCTCTACGGTTCATAATCTCCATTACTAGCCATAGATTCATCAAAATAAGCAAACAACACACGAAAAACAGAATCTGTCAAAAACAGAACAGTCTGTAGTAATCTGTGTCTAACGCAAACTTCTGTAACTCAAAAATTCTACCAAAATAGGAAATACTAGATAATTTGTTTATTGATCTACTGCAATTGGAATCCGTATTTTATAACGTTCTGGTGATTTTTAACAATTGTTTTCGTGAACAGAAAGTTTCTGGAATTTTCAGCAAGATCAAATAACTATCATCCAAGAAGATCCTATAGGTTTCACTTGGCACAAACACTAATTAAAACATAAAAACAAATCTAACCAGAGGCTAGATCAAAGATTTATTACTAAACAGAAATAAAAAGCAAGAAAATTAAAATAAAATTGGGTTGCCTCCCAACAAGCGCTTTTCTTTAAAGCATTTTCGCTAGGCATTGATAATTTTAATGATGCTCACATGAAAGACAAGAATTGAAGCACAAAGAGAGCATCATAAAACACGTGACAAACACATCTAAGTCTAACATACTTCCTATGCATAGGCATATTATAAGCAAACAAATTTGCAAGGCAAGCAAAAACTAGCATATGCAAGGAAGAAGAAAGGAACAATAGCAATCTGAACATAACGAGAGGTAATTTTGTAACATGAAAATTTCTACAACCATATTTTCCTTTCACATAATAATAAAAAGTAGGATCATAATCAAATTCAACAAAATATCTATCACATAAAATATTTTCAACACGATCCACATGCATGCGAAGTTGACACTTCTCCAAAATAGTGGGATTAACATTAACAAAAGTCATGACCTCTCCAAACCCACTTTTATCAAAAAAATACCATAAGATTGAACATTCTCCAAATATGTGGGATCTAAAGTTGACACTCTTCCAAACCCACTTTCAATAATATTGCAAGCATTATTATCAATCTCATATTCATCATGGGGCTTAAAATTTTCAAGATCATAAGAAAAATCACCCCAATCATGATCATTGCAACAAGTAGTGGACCTAGCAAAACTAGCATCCCCAAGCTTAGGGTTTTGCATATCATTAACACAATTGACATTAATAGAATTTATAATAACATCATTGCAATCATGCTTTTTGTTCAAATATCTATCGTGAATCACTTCATAAAGCACTTCATCACAATTTTCAGATTCACGGATTTCAAGCAAAACCTTATAAAGATAATCTAGTGCACCCAAATCACTAGGAATTGGTTCATCATAATTGGATCTCTTAAAAAGATTGGCAAGCGGATGAGGATCCATAGATCTTAGGTTCTCTGTTTAGCAATAAATACACAATTATTCCAACCAAACGAGCAACCGAGCTAAGTAAGACATCAAGGAAAACGAAAAGACGAACAAAAGAAGGGCGAAGAAAACGGCAAGGGTGAAGTGGGGGAGAGGAAAACGAGAGGCAAATGGCAAATAATGTAATGCGAGGGATAAGAGTTTGTGATGGGTACTTGGTATGTCTTGACTTGTGCGTAGACTCCCCGGCAACGGCGCCAGAAATCCTTCTTGCTACCTCTTGAGCACTGCGTTGGTTTTCCCTTGAAGAGGAAAGGGTAATGCACTAAAGTAGCGTAAGTATTTCCCTCAGTTTTTGAGAACCAAGGTATCAATCCAGTGGGAGACCACGCTCAAGTCCCACGCACCTACACAAACAAATAAGAACCTTGCAACTAACGCGATAAAGGGGTTGTCAATCCCTTCACGGCCACTTGCAAAAGTGAGATCTGATAGAGATGATAAGATAATATTTTTGGTATTTTTATGAAAAAGACTAAAAGTAAAGAAAGCAAAATAAACGGTAATAGAAATAACGGTAGATTAATATGATAGAGATAGACCCGGGGGTCATAGGTTTCACTAGTGGCTTCTCTCAAGAGCATAAGTATTACGGTGGGTAAACAAATTACTGTCGAGCAATTGATAGAATTGAGCATAGTTATGAGAATATCTAGGTATGATCATGTATATAGGCATCACGTCCGTGACAAGTAGACCGACGCCTGCATCTGCTACTATTACTCCACACATCGACCGCTATCCAGCATGCATCTAGAGTATTAAGTTCGTAAGAACGGAGTAACGCTTTAAGCAAGATGACATGATGTAGAGGGATAAACTCATGCAATATGATATAAACCCCCATCTTTTTATCCTCGATGGCAACAATACAATACGTGTCGTTCCCCCTACTGTCACTGGGATCGAGCACCGCAAGATTGAACCCAAAGCTAAGCACTTCTCCCATTGCAAGAAAGATCAATCTAGTAGGCCAAACCAAACTGATAATTCAAAGAGACTTGCAAAGATAACCAATCATACATAAAAGAATTCAGAGGAGATTCAAATATTGTTCATAGATAATCTTGATCATAAATCCACAATTCATCGGATCTCGACAAACCACCGCAAAAGAAGATTACATCAAATAGATCTCCAAGAGAATCGAGGAGAACTTTGTATTGAGATCCAAAGAGAGAGAAGAAGCCATCTAGCTAATAACTATGGACCCGAAGGTCTGAGGTAAACTACTCACACATCATCGGAGAGGCTATGGTGTTGAGGTAGAAGCCCTCCGGCGGAGCGCTGGAAAAGGCCCCAAGATGGGATCTCATGGGTACAGAAGGTTGCGGCGGTGGAAATAGGGTTTTGGATCCTCCTCTGATGTTTTCGGGGTACGTAGGTATACATAGGAGGAAGAAGTAGGTCGGTGGAGCCATGAGGGGCCCACGAGGGTGGAGGGCGCGCCCCCCTGCCTCGTGGCCTCCTCGTTGTTGCTTGACGTCCACTCCAAGTCCTCTGGATCACGTTTGTTCAGAAAATCACGTTCCCGAAAGTTTCATTCCGTTTGGACTCCGTTTGATATTCGTTTCCTTCGAAACACTGAAATAGGCAAAAAAACAGCAATTTGGGCTGGGCCTCCGGTTAATAGGTTAGTCCCAAAAATAATATAAAAGTGTATAATAAAGCCCATTGAACATCCAAAACAGATAATATAATAGCATGGAACAATCAAAAATTATAGATACGTTGGAGACGTATCAAGGTACCAAAGTAATCCAGGAGTGGATCACTGGACATCGGTCAAGAACATCCTGAAATACCTGAAAAGGACTAAGGATATGTTTCTCGTTTATGGAGGTGACAAAGAGCTCGTCGTAAATGGTTACGTCGATGCAATCTTTGACACTGATCCGGACGATTCTAAATCGCAAACCGGATACGTGTTTTTATTGAACGGTGGAGCTGTCAGTTGGTGCAGTTCTAAACAAAGTGTCGTGGCGGGATCTACGTGTGAAGCGGAGTACATAGCTGCTTCGGAAGCAGCAAATGAAGGAGTCTGGATGGAGTTCATATCCGATCTAGGTGTCATACCTAGTGCATCGGGTCCAATGAAAATCTTTTGTGACAATACTGGTGTAATTGCCTTGGCAAAGGAATCTAGATTTCACAAGAGAACCAAGCACATCAAGAGACGCTTCAATTCCATCCAGGATCAAGTCCAGGTGGGAGACATAGAGATTTGCAAGATACATACGGATCTGAATATTCCAGACCCATTGACTAAGCCTCTTCCACGAGCAAAACATGATTAGCACCAAGACTCCATGGGTGTTAGAATCATTACTGTGTAATCTAGATTATTGACTCTAGATTATTGACTCAAGGAAATATGCCCTAGAGGCAATAATAAATTTATTATTTATTTCCTCATATCATGATAAATGTTTATTATTCATGCTAGAATTGTATTAACCGGAAACATAATACATGTGTGAATACATAGACAAACATAGTGTCACTAGTATGCCTCTACTTGACTAGCTCGTTGAGCAAAGATGGTTGAGTTTCCTAGCCATAGACATGAGTTGTCATTTGATTAACGGGATCACATCATTAGGAGAATGATGTGATTGACTTGACCCATTTCGTTAGCTTAGCACTTGATCGTTTGGTTTACTGCTATTGCTTTCTCCATGACTTATACATGTTCTTATGACTATGAGATTATGCAACTCCCGAATACCGAGGAACACTGTGTGTCCTACCAAACGTCACAACGTAACTTGGTGATTATAAAGGTGCTCTACAAGTGTCTCCAATAGTGTTTGTTGAGTTGGCATAGATCAAGAATAGGATTTGTCACTCCGATTGTCGGAGAGGTATCTCTGGGCCCTCTCGGTAATGCACATCACTAGAAGCTTTGCAAGCAATGTGACTAATGAGTTAGTCACAGGATGATGCACTACAGAACGAGTAAAGAGACTTGTCGGTAACGAGATTGAGCTAGGTATTGAGATACCGACGATCGAATCTCGGACAAGTAACATACCGATGACAAAGGGAACAACGTATGTTGTTATGCGGTTTGACCGATAAAGACCTACGTAGAATATGTAGGAACCAATATGAGCATCCAGGTTCCGCTATTAGTTATTGACCGGAGACGTGTCTCGGTCATGTCTACATAGTTCTCGAACCCGTAGGGTCCGCACGCTTAAAGTTCGGTGACGATCGGTATTATGAGTTTATGTGTTTTGATGTACCAAAGGTAGTTCGGAGTCCCGGATATGATCATGGACATGACGAGGTGTCTCGAAATGGTCGAGACGTAAAGATCGACATATTGGACGACTATGTTCGGACACCGGAAGTGTTTCGGGAGGTTTCGGACATATACCGGAGTACCGGGGGGTTACCGGAACCCCCCCCCCCCCCCCGGGGAGTATATTGCGCCTAATGGGCCCTAGTGGGAGAAGAGGAGGGGCGGCCAGGGCAGCCGCGCGCCCCCTCCCCCTCTAGTCCGAATTGGAGAAGGAGGGGGGCGGCGCCCTCCTTTCCTTCTCTCCTTCTCTCCCTTCCTTCTCCTCTCCTACTCGTACTTGGAAGGGGGGAGTCCTACTCAGTCCTACTCCCGTTGGGAGTAGGACTCCTCATGGGGCGCGCCATAGGAGGCGGGCCCCCTCCCCCTGTCAGTGTCAAAACCGGCGGATCTCGGGTAGGGGGTCCCGAGTGTTGTCCGATAGCAGGTCTAGGCCATGCTCGTCGTGACTGTCCGGTGCTCCTGGCGCGGGCCCGAATCCATCGAAGATCAAGTCTCCGCGGATATCCGCCGTGTAGTTCAGGTTTCCGAACCTGATTTGATGGCCAGGGGCGTAGCTGTCGATCTGCTCCAGATGGCCAAGCGAATTGGCCCGCAGTGCGAAGCCGCCGAACACGAAGATCTGCCCGGGGAGAAAAGTCTCACCCTGGACTGTGTTGTTGATGATGGTTGAAGGAGCCATCGAGCCTTGTGGCGACGACACAGAGGAACTCTCAATGAAAGCACCAATGTCGGTGTCAAAACCGGCGGATCTCGGGTAGGGCGTCCCGATCTGTGCGTCAAGGCCGATGGTAACAGGAAACGAGGGACACAATGTTTACCCAGGTTCAGGCCCTCTCGATGGAGGTAAAACCCTACTTCCTGCTTGATTAATATTGAAGATATGGGTAGTACAAGAGTAGATCTACCACGAGATCGAAGAGGCTAAACCCTAAGAGCTAGCCTATGATGGTATGATTGTAATTGTGATCGGCCTTCTAAGGACCAACCTCTCCGGTTTATATAGACACCGGAGAGGACTAGGGTTTACATGGAGTCGGTTACAAGGAAGGAAATATAATATCCGGATCGCCAAGCTTGCCTTCCACGCAAAGGAGAGTCCCATCCGGACACGGGCCGAAGTCTTGAGTCTTGTATCTTCACGCTTTAATAGTCCGGACGATGTATACAGTCCGGCTGTCCGGATACCCCCTTATCCAGGACTCCCTCACCCCCTCCTCCACTCCTTTATATACGGGGAAGGGGGCACCCCTTGGACACACAACAATTGATCATTGATCTCTTAGCCGTGTGCGGTGCCCCCCCTCCACCATAACCCACCTCGGTAATATTGTAGCGGTGCTTAGGCGAAGCCCTGCGTCGGTAGCATCATCATCACCGTCATCACGCCGTCGTGCTGATGAAACTCTCCGGCGAAGCCCTACTGGATCGTGAGTTCGCGGGACGTCGCCGAGCTGAACGTGTGCAGTCCGCGGAGGTGCCATAACTTCGGTGCTGGGATCGGTCGATCGTGAAGATGTACGACTACATCAACCGCGTTGTGATAACGCTTCCGCTTACGGTCTACGAGGGTACGTAGATGATACTCTCCCCTCTCGTTGATATGCATCACCATGATCTTGCGTGTGCGTAGGAAAATTTTGAAATTACTACGTTACCCAACAATCAAGAGGTAGGTAGAAGCGGTGCTGTGATCATGCATGCTAGGAGTAGCACCGTGCACAACGGAATGGAATATGATCGAGTGGAAACATGAAAGAGATGTACTTAATTATGTTTTCTATTTATTTACGGGACTATTGAAGCAGTACATGAGAAGACCAAATTATATCTTCTCTGCCTTCTCCACACCTTGGTAACAGAGCCTTCTGCTTCTGCCTTCCTCAGCTTGCTGAAACTTCTCACCATGTTTTCCTTCGAAAACAATTGTTTGTTCGATTCTATTCACAGAGTTGTGTGTGGGACGCATGCAGAAGAAGAAAGCAAACCAGAGCAGAAGAAACCAAACCAGAGTAGAAGAAACCAAGCTCATCTGGCTACTCGCTGCCAAATGCGCAGCAGCAGCAGCAGCAGCAGCTATACGTACAGGGTACAGCCAGAACATTGCTTGGAGATGCTTAATAAAAGTCTGTATTGATTGCAGGGTACAAGGTTCATTGTTCCAAAAATTTGAATCCTAGTTAGCATCATGACTCCGGCTCTCAACTGCAGTGCAACAGCTCTTTTTTGAGCAGCCATCAGATATAGTAAAAGTTAAGGCCAACCAACTTTGCGCGGCAGTTTGAAATGATCATCAGAGGCGTCGAACTTTAGGCTAGTACTTGGGGCTACTTCTTCCTACAAAGGCCATTCATTCTACTTTGTTGTAGTTTCAAACAGAAACAAATACGAACGACTAGTCTGAATCCCGCAAACCAAACCAAATTGTTTTTCCTCACTTGTGAAACTCCAAACACTCTCTTAAAAAATGTTCAGTAAGTAGGCTTCTCTAGTTCAGGCTAGACGAAGCATGATGTCTTAGTGCTTCCCTGATATTTCATCACCTGGAAGAAAAAAACATGGTTAATACAACAAATTTGGCAAGAGAGAGAGAGAGACTTAGCAAAAAAAATCACAATGCCCTCTACATAGAATTACTGTAAACATCAAAGTTTACTTTCGGGGAAATATGAGCAGATCAAACTTCTGTCCGAACTATTCAGACAAAACATGTAGGTAGGTGTCATCAACAAGTCCAGCATACCTTAATGATGATGATTTAAGTGGGATTTTTACTGCATAATACATGAGAAACGAGTATTAGCACAAATACCTTGGGCGGTATCTTGTGTCCATCTGCTCCACTTCCTCTAAGTTTGGACAGCCGGATATTAGCACCTCCTTTATGTTTGCAACTGCCTTGTGCATAGCTTTGTGTACTTGCATAGGCTCAACAAGTTGGGTTCATCAAATTCACTGTTGCGGAGTACATATAGATGGCGAACATTCTGGGGAACTTTATCAAAATCAGTCTTATTTCTTAAGATGAAGCAGTCATGCTCTGAAACTTTTTGTGCCATGTCATGCAACAAGTCATGGATTACGTATCCACCATTAACCTTTTGAAAGAAGGACCGTGCTACAAGGTCTTCAAAATACTGAGAACCAATATCTTGAATAGGAACACCACCTTGAGGTTCCACAAAGCCTTCTGCTGCCCAAATTTCAGCTAAGCATGTCTTCTCAAATTCATAATCTTTGGGGTACATAGCACAGAATGCGAAGCATTGCTTCAAATAGAATGGTAAATACATGTAGCTCAACCGAAGGGCAGGCAAAATCTCGGTTTCCTTTTGTTTCAACTCCCACAGTTCACTTTCAAGTATAGAATTCCAATGCGATGCTTGAAGGTCCATGCTCAACATGCGCCCCAGAGTTTTGGCTGCCAATGGAGAACCCTTCAATTTAGGAAGTATTCTTCTTCAAATGCGCTCTAACTCAGGATTATTGTTAGAACCCTCAGATCTAAACGCGCACAATTTGAAAAAATTCCAAAAGACATCATCCTTTATACCTTCAACTATACCAGCCTCCATTGTTTGCACCCTCTCAGTAACAATTGGACATCTAGTGGTGACCAACATCGCACTTCCCTCTTGGACACTTGTAAAAGGTGCACAAAACATCTCCCAACACCGCCCATTATCCTTCAAGGCATCATCCCACATGTCATCAAGGACTATCAATACCCTTTTATTATTCACGTGGTTAGAAAGAGAACGTTGAAGAGAATCCAAATTATCAGTTGTTGCCTCCTTTCTGATACATGATTGTATGACCTCTTTATTAGCCTTTTCACATCAAAGTCATCGGAGACACAAATCCAAATTATTAGCTCGAAGTGGGACTTCACATGTTGATGGCTGCAGATATGTTGGGCCAAAGTAGTCTTTCCAACACCCCCAATTCCAGTTATCACCAAAACAGGAAGACTCAATATTACCGATTTACCATCAACATGGTTGCTTGATGATGTGCTTGTTGATGCATTGATTGAACTTGTTGCTCTCTTGCGTTTTGGACATGTAGGTACATTAAGAGATCCCAATATCTGCTTCAGCTCTTTGTCACGACTAAATATCTTTGTTTCCTTTGACAACAAAGAGGTGGTCTCCGGCCTGACTAATTTGTCAATGTGATGTCTAACTCCACAAAGTCCCATATTCTCCAGCTGACTCGAAAGGTGATTCAACCTTGATTGAACATCATACAGTTTGTTGAAGTTGCCATCAACAAAGAGGTGGTCTCCGGACATTGGATTGCATTGCCCTCCACTTGCACCTTCATCTCGTACCATCTAAACTCATCAATAATGTCCTCAGCTTCAGACACGGCATCCTTGAGACTCGGAAGAAGCTTGGCTACACGCTCTTCGTAGCTTCTCCACTCTGCTCCATTAATGAGGTCATACATTGCAGGAAGAGTGTCACAGAGACGTTGTAGATCACTCTGTAATTGGAATACATGATCATGGAGACTTTGCTCCTGTGAGCCACTCCATCGGGAGCGCAGAGATGAAGTGGCAGATTTGGCCGACAGAAACAAACTGACACACTCATTGATGGCACTGATGATCCCGGCGGCAGATAAACTCATGGTTGCTGGAGTTGGAGTCTGGACATCTATTTTCTTCCTGGGAGAAAACAGTGGACACAATTAGCATTATGGAGGTAAATTTTGTAGTCATAATATACATTTCCACCCATGAAATTAGTCTCAATGGATACATCAGCAAGAAAGCAAGTTAGAGAAACATCATGAATGATCTGGCACTTGTGGTGAAAATGAAATCATTAAGTTTCAATATGCCTTTGCAATTATTTACAAACATTTTGTACTTTTCCTAGAAATCGTGTACGTGGAATGCATGCTATACTGAATATATATGGAAGTCGTGACGTGAAATATACACTGCATGCTGTAAATACCAAATTATTTTCTTCTGACTCCTCAAAGGCAGCTTTTGAGCACTTCTCAGGCTCTTTGGGCTCCACGGACTCGCGCGCCTTCTCCCTCAACTTCCCTGCTTTCGAGCCACGCTCCTTCGACCTTTCGGCCCTCGAGCTCCCATTCTCTGCCGACGAGATTTGGCACGCGATCAAGCTCTTGCCCACCGGGAAAGCGCCCGGACCAGACGGGTTCACGGCTGAGTTCCTTCGATCCGCCTGGGTGATCATCAAGGACGACATCGTTGAGGCCTTTGGCAAGCTGTACGAGCTTAACGGGCAGAGTTTCCAGCGGTTGAATGAGGCTCTCCTTACGTTTATCGCAAGAGGCCAGACGCCGCCTCACTCTCCGACTATTGACCGATTAGCTTGATTCACCTCCTCGCAAAGCTTTTTGCGAAGGTTCTCTCCCTCCGGCTTGCCCCTAGGCTTGGGGAAATGATCTCCCCCAACCAAAGCGCGTTCATCTCGGGCCATTGCATCCACGACAATTCTTCCTCGTCCAACAGACCGCCAGGCACCTTCATCATCGCAAGCTGTCTAGGATCCTCCTCAAGCTCGACATTGCCAAGGCGTTCGACTCGGTCTCTTGGCCGTTCCTCCTTGACACTCTTCGCCATCTCGGATTCGGCCCAAGATGGAGGGAGTGGATCTCCATCCTCCTCTCAACGGCCAGCACCCGGGTCTTGATCAATGGGCATCCCAGACCCCCCATCCCCCATGCCAAGGGCCTTCGTCAAGGCGATCCGGTCTCCCCGATGCTTTTCATGATCGTCATCGACATGATCAACTCCCTCATTCAGCATGCCGTCCGTTGTGGCATCCTCAGACGCCTCACTCCACAATGCATGACCGCCGGCGTGTCCCTCTTCGCGGACGATGTGGTGATCTTCTGTCATCCGGATGCCCACGACCTCGATGCGGTGCGCGAGATCCTCCGGATTTTTGGGGTGGCCTCCGGCCTCCATACCAACTACGCCAAGTGTTCCATCTCTCCCATCCGTTGCTCCGATGAGCTGTCTGCGGAGCTGAGCGCCGCCCTAGCCTACCCCGTTGCCCCGGCATCCAAGACCTCGACGACACCTCACCCGCCACCCACCGCTACCCCAACCAAAGAGATAAGTGGAAAGGCCCCACCTTTAGCACCCCTGAGCTGCCCCCAGCGGCGAGACCCAATAGGCCAGCCAAAACTGCCGGGCACGAGACAAGTCCAGTCCTGCTGCCGGGCGTGACACGAGCTCGGTCTAGCTGCCGGGCACGAGACGAGTCCGGTCCTGCTGCGAGGCGCGAGACGAGCTCGATACTGCTGCCAGGCATTAGACGAGCTCGGTCCTGCTGCCGGGCACGAGACGAGCGATGGACCGCGACTGGGAGGGGGCCAACCCTTCAATGAAGGTAGCGCCCGAACGACGATGAGAGGAATCGAAGGTCGACAAGGGCGCTCACCGACCGGCCAATGTCGAAGAAGTCCAGCTGTTGTCGCGAAACGGCCCAGACCACCGCCATGAGCCACCACCACGTCGTGGCAGCCCACATCCATGCCGGGACCCCGAGGGGCAGCTCCGAGTCGTCCTACAGCAGGAACGCCACCACCCTCGCTGTCAAAGGTCGCCACACGCAAGGGCCGGCCGAAGCCCACATCACCCGAGCGCCACCACCAGCATGAACCCCCACCACCACCCCAACGCCAGCAACCTTGATTGCCGATGATATCTGACCCTCGCCGCCTCAGCCCGCGCCGCCCACGGGCAGCTGACCGGAGGAGCAGCCCCCTCCAAAGGCAGTTGCAAAAATAAAGGAGGTGAGGATACACAACTGTGCAAAGTTGAAGGAAGCAGAGCATATCAATAGAAGACCCCGCCGAAGGTATTTTTGCTAGCACTTGTTTCCTTGGGAACCGGTACGAAATATATATTTTCTCTTTCTGAAACAATGAGCACAGGGAAAGGATTACTCGATTATTTTCCTTTTTCATATTTCCCTACCCAAATTGTTGGCCTGAAAACAGTGAAACAGAGCAGGTAGACATGATCTGCAGAAGAGGAATTTTCGCTAGTTAGGATGCTGGTGTTGTTAATACCTACGTACTCGAGCACTACCATGCCACTCCTACTTGTAGTCACTAGCCATCAATTTGCTATTTACAATGCTCGTCCGGACAGAAAAATACCGGCACTATGTAGCAGAGCAGAGCAGCGTCAGTAGAACTCAATGCAGCAGCTGCTTCAAGTTCAGAGTTATGGGATCCCCTGATCGTTCAAGCAGATCACTTCAGTCACGTGCTCCTCTGGGTGATATACGTCGATTGAGTTTCTCTGTGACCTGAGTGTTCAGGACCGGGACAGAGCTTGAAGACGATGCCATGGCCGTTGGGTGGTAGGTTTTGGGTAAATAGGTTTGGGTGTTTTGGTTTGTAGCTAGATGATGAAGAAGAGGCCTGCTCTGACTACCATGTGCGATAGGGTAAAGCGTCATACCCTTGGTTGACGGGACGCGTCCATGTTTATATACAGGGGCTTATCCCTGGGATGCATACATATGTTTGTAGTACAAGTCAAGATACAAAGAAGAGATAGAAAGATAAAGGACATGGCGACAGAATAACTAACTAGGGAATCCTAGCCTATCTCTAACTTGAATGGCTATCTCTCTCTCCGTGGCTCTGTGGTTGTTTCTCCCTTTTTACAGTTTTATTCCATCAATCATTTCCCAATTCCGAGTTTGCACAACCGTAAGCTCGTTGTGATAACAACTTGTGAAATGTCAGAGTCGCTGTGTCAGACATGTGGTATTTGTATGCATTTGTGTGTTATGAACTTATGATGCATCTTAACTAGTTGTTACAATGTGTTAGCGATTATTCACATATGGTTTGGGGCGAATCAGGACGCTGAGAAGGCAAGACAATGGCATGATATCTTGTCGTCCTCAGGTCTTCCAACTTCATGTAATGCAGCTGTGAGTTCCTTTAAAAAGAAACATGGTCAGTATAGCATAATTTGGCACAAAAAAAAACAAGAGTTTCGACATAACACGCACAACATGGCAGCAATCTTGTGGATGAGTTTTTTTAGATGTCAGTCTATATTGGAATTTCTTTATGGAGATGAATGATTAACGTATCAAGATTTTATACGGACTGAATATTGGGATCACAACTTTCCTAACATTGGAACTAACAAGCAGAAACAAAACAAGACATACAGTGCATGTACATGTCATCAGTGAGTAAATCCAGCATACTCTAGTGATACTGATTTAAGTTGGATCGTCACTGCATAACACACGAGCAATTCACAGTATATAGGGAATTTCGAGCAACAGAGGGGTTAAATCTGGGCAGGAAAGAAGCGTTAGCACAAATACCTTAGCGGGGTCTTCTTTTGATCTCATCCATTCCTCTAACTTTGGACACTGGGATATCCGCACCTTTAGATAAGATGGCAACACCAGCCCCCTTTGCCAGTTGAGACTTGGGCAGTCATAAATATTCAAATGTTTCATATGAGGAAAACTCTGAAGCCTTTCAACTGGCAGGGACGGTAACTTGGGACAATATTTGATGTAAATTTCCTCAATAGCAGGTACGTATTCTGGTGTTAGGATGCCATCAAGGGTTGACAAATTCTCACACAACGTAATTTCTAGGTCAGTAAGGGACGGGAGTACTCCAATGCTGCGAGTGCTCGTAGAAATGGAGAGATTAGGTGAGCCTCCAATAGATGTAAGGGATTTGCACCAAATATCCAACCTCCTTAGAGCTGGAAGACTCCACGTTTGTAGTTGTATGGACGTGACAAACGGGCATTGGCAACGAAAGTAAGTGAGGGAGCAACAGTCAATATTGCAAAAGAGACTAGAATCCGACAAATTGAGCCACTTGAGGGACGGCGAAACCAATCTTTGGAGGCGGATGTTTGGACAATCAGCTATGCACAATGATTCAAGGAAATGAAAATCCCCAAACACTTCAGTTGGTATTGATTCTAGCATCTTGCAATTGGAAATTTTTATTTTCTGGATGGCTGGTACATAATCTGGATGCAGAAAATCTTCTAGGCTTGATATATTTTCACAGTTAGCAATGGTTATGTCTATCAAGGACAAGTAAGTACCAGTTGCATGTATCCCATTTCGATTTATGCTCTGTGAGATCATGGGAAATGATATGCCCTTCAGCCCAACACAGCCTCTAAAAGCAAGTGATTTTAAGCTTGGCAAGTTGTGTGGTTCAAACCATCTTGGGAGCGAGACACCTACATAATTTGAGAGGAGCAAAGACTTGAGGCTGATAGGAGGCTGCATAACTTCAAGCACTTCTAAATCATTGTTGTGAATATAAAACTCGGGGAAGCCTAAAGCAACTCGCATAATCAATATCAACCTATCAAGATATTTCTTATTCTTCAATTCAGCTTCTGCTGCATGATCCTTACTTAGGATGCCAAGATTATTTATCACCAAGTATCCATGAATTTGGTTCAGATTCTTTATTGACCTGATTCCCAGTCCCTCTTCATGGGATGAATCAAGAGTAAGTCCTTCTGTTTCGAATTTCTGCAAATTGATCAACTTCCCAAAGTCACTGGATAAGCTTCGTAGTGTGCAGTTCTTGGCATATAAAATCTGCATATTATATAACCAACAGAAAGTTGAAGGGATCCTCTTTAAAGTACAATGTCCGGAGATTTCAAGGTACCGAATATGCTTCCAATTGCCAATACTATCTGGTAACTCATCTATGAAGGCACAAGAAATCACGCGGATACACGGAAGTTTAGTACACCAATGGCCCATTACAATGCCTGTTTCCCCATAATAATCCGGGCAAATTAGTGTGCGCAACTTTGTGTACTTGCATAGTCTCAACATGCTAGAATCATCAAAGCCACTGCTAGGGAGTACGTACAGATGCCGGACGTTCTGGGGAACTTTATCAAAGTCACTCTTATTTCTTAAGATGGAGCAGTTGTGCTTTGAAACTTTTTGTGCCATATCATGCAATAAGTCATGGATTACATATCCACCATTAACCTTTTGAAAGAAGGACCGTGCCACAAGGTCTTCAAAGTACTGGCAGCCAATATCTTGAATAGGAACACCACCTTGAGGCTCCACAAAGCCTTCCGCTGCCCAAATTTCAGCTAAGCATGCCTTCTCAAATTTGTAATCTTTGGGGTACACAGCACAAAATGCAAAGCATTGCTTCAAGTAAAATGGTAAATACATGTAGCTCAATCGAAGGGCGGGCAAGATCTCTGTTTCCTTTTGTTTCAACTTCCACAGTTCACTCTCAAGTATAGAATTCCAGTGTGATGCTTGAAGGTGCATGCTTAACATCCGCCCCAGAGTTTTGGCGGCCAAAGGAGAACCCTTCAGTTTAGGTAGTATTCTTCCTCCAATGCGCTCTAACTCAGGATCATTGTTAGAACCCTCAGATCCAAACGCGCACAATTTGAAGAAATTCCAAAATACGTCATCCTTTAGACCTTTGACTATAATAGGCTCCATTGTGTGCACCCCCTTCGTAACATTTGGACATCTAGTGGTGATCAACATCGCACTTCCCTCTTGGACACCTGTAAAAGGTGCACAAAACATGTCCCAACACCGTCCATTATCCTTCAAGGCATCATCCCACATGTCATGCATCAAGGACTAACAATAACCTTTTGTTTTTCACGTGGTTTGAAAGAGCACACTGGAGAGAATCCAAATTATCTATCCGTGTCTCCTTTCTAGTACAGGATTCTATGACCTCCTTAGTTAACGTCTTCACATTAAAGTTATCAGAGACAGAAATCCAAATTATTAGTTCAAAGTGAGACTTTACTAGTTGATGGTTGCAGATATGTTGGGCTAAAGTAGTCTTTCCAACACCACCAATTACAGCTACCACCAAAACAGGAAGACTCAATATTATCGATTCACCATTAACATGGTTGCTTGATGATGTGCTTGTTGATGCATTGATTGAACTAGTTGCTCTCTTGCGTTTTGGACGTGTAGGTACATTAAGAAATACCTGATTCAGCTCCTTGTCACGACCAAATATCTTTGTTCCCTTAGAGAAGAAAGAAGTGGTCACCGGCCTGACTAATTCGTCAAAGCATTGTGCAACTCCACGAAGCCCCATATTCTCCATCTGACAAGAAAGATGATCCAACCTTGATTGGACATCATTCAGTTTGTTGAAGTTACCTTGGGTGACCTTATCAAGGAAGTCAATGAAAGGAGATTGGTTTGCATTGCCTTCTACTTGCACCTTCACCTCGTACCATCTGAACTCATCAATAAGGTCCTCAGCCTCAGACACGGCATCCTTGAGACTTGGAAGGAGCTTTTCCACACGCTCTTCGTAGCTTCTCCACTCTGCTCCGTTAATGAGGTCGTACATTGCAGAAGAGTTTCGCAGAGACGCCGTAGGTCACTTTGTAATTGCAATACATGGTCCTGAAGAATTTTCTCTTGTGAGATACTCCATCGGGAGTGCAGAGATGAAATGGCAGATTTGGCTGACTGAAACAAACTGACACACTCATTGATGGCACTGAGGATCCCAACGGCAGATAAGCTCATGGTTGCTGGAGCCTGGACATCTATTTTCGTCCTGGGAGCAAATAGTGGACATAATTAGCATTATGGAAGTAATTTTTGTTGTCAGAATATACAACGAGTCGACTAGTGCAGTAATTATTTTCTCCGGATACATTTCCACCCATGAAATTAGTCTCAACGGATACATCAGCAAGACAACAAGTTAAAGTAACACCGTGAATGATGTTGCAGTGAAAAAAACATTAAGTTTTATTGAGGGAGAAAACCGTTAAGTTTCAATATCTGTTTGCAATTATTAGCAAACATATTGTACTTTGACTAGAAATCGTGTATGTGGAAATCATGTTATAACTGAATATATATGTCGTGTGGTGAAATATACATTGCGTATTGAAATGATTTCACATATGGAATAGCCCAGGGAGGACCATGCTATGAAACAGGAAATATGATGGAGTCGAATGTCAAAACATGAAAGAGAGACTGTAGGAGCAACGCATGAAAATACCAAATTATCTTGTCCTCCTTCTCCACACCTTCATAAAACAGAGCCTTCTGCTTGCTCTAGTTTTCTTCTGCTCAGCTTGCAGAATAGGTTGGTGGATTCTATTCAACACAAAGGAAAATCAAAGAGTATGTGGAACGCAAAAGAGGTAGAGGAAGCTCACCTTGACCGGCGCTGCTTGCCGTCGACGAGCAGCTCACTGCCAACAGAAGCAATGAACCATTCCATAAATCTATCTGTAGCAGCTTGAGATGCAAAAAGGGAAGTAGTTGAAAACCAAACTGTCAGTGAAACCTCAGTAGTGTATGTAGTATCTGAAAGAAGTGCAGCAAGAGTGGTGCTCTGCTAGCAACAGAAATGGGCAGAAACGCCACCAAAACTGTCGCTGCACTGCAAATCAATTGAGCTGCATCAATCAGTCCCTGTACTGCATCAAACACCACAAATCTGCTTGCTTGATAATCAACGGGCAGGCAGGCAGATGCAGTGCAGGGTACAGACATAACATTGTTAGGTTGATCTCCTCCCGTTCGAGCCCAACGGCTCTAACGGGCCCTTGCCTCACGCCCTGATCGGGGGCGCCCAACCAAACTATGGTTGGTGGGCCCCTGGCGCCGTGCTATATATAAAGAGGTGGGGGAGCCGGCCGCACACGATACAAGGTTCACCGTGCGCCGCAGCCCCCCACCTACATCCGTTCCGATCTAGGGTTAGCGCAGAAGCGAAGGGAAGCACCGCCACCACTTCGTCCACACACACACACAGCGCCATCACCGACCACCCCTCCACCATGGCCTCCGGCTCAAGTCAAGCAGAAGGTGAACTACCGATGTAATCTAGCCTACCCGATCTAAAGTCTCTATCAAACATGTCTTGGAGATGCTCAACAAAAAAACTCTGAACTGACTTGCCTATTTAGTGTTCCTAATTGTTGTGCTAACTAATCCTAATTCAGCTCGATCATCTGGCTCTCAAACCAAATGTACAACAGCTCTCAACGGGCAGGCAGCAGCTTTCTTTCTAGCAGCCATCTGACCTAAAAGTTAAGCCCACCCAACTTCAGATTGAAATGATCAGGGGAGGCATAAAATTATTACTGTTTTCCTCTGTTTAGTTCTGAATTTAACCTGTTAGTCAATCCAGAAACCTCACAAGGCAATAGTTACTTACTAATATGGGTGGCAATCATCATAGCATAAAATTAATTCAGAACCCTGCAACACTGATTAGACTGTTCCCTCGGAAAACCTAAAGGGGCCACCTTTGTTTGGTGCCGCGATCTCAAGGGCGAAAAGAAGAAGCTGAAAATCAAACTTTTTCCTGTGTTCTGAAACCTTTTACTGAAAATCAAACCGAACTGTTCCTTAATTTAGAATCCTGTAACTGCATCTGAACTTTGCTAGTGCTTAACCCACCCAAGCTATCAAATCAGACACAATATCTATCATGGGATGCAAAGCGTGAACCACGCCGGTGGCGGCTTGTTCCGGTGCGGCCCAAGGCCCTCGACCTTCTCCTCCCTGCCGTCCTTGAGGCTGAACACCCCGGCGCCACGCTGGTTGTCGGGGTAGTACGGCGACAGATCGTCGGCGGTGTAGTAGACGCAGCCGGCCCTAAGCTCCGGTTGCTCCCTCGTCGACACGCACAGCGAGCCATTCACCCCGATGAACAATGCGGCGTCGCCGATGTCGTCCACCTCCTTCCATTGCTTGGCACCCGCGTCAAGGACCAGCACCTTGAATGTCAACCGATGCGTGACCTTATCAGACTGCTTGAGCACGACCATCAGCCGACCGCCCGGCGCCGTCACCAGGTACTTGTTGTGGTCGCACCAGGGCTGCCCTGGCTCTACAACCACACTGGTGAACACGCCAGTACCATCGGCGTCCTGCTCCCACGCCTCCAACTCGCCGGAGTAAGTGATCGAGTAGAACCTGCCCTCGTGGTGGACAGCGTCCTCGATGCTGTCGCGCGAAGGCGGCCTCGGCCACCTGGCACACTTGGTCCCGGCCTTGGTGATGCCATGGCGCGAGGGCACTAGCCTCCACACGCGGCCCTCCCCCGTGGCGAAGGCCACGGCGCCGTACCGTAGATCGGTGATGAGCATGGCGACGGCGGCAGAGTCGGAGAGGACGACCTTGCGGTAGATGTAGCGGCGCATGGAGCCGGGGGTCATCGCCGAGAATCCGTCAGGGTACGGCGGGGGCCCCCTGATGAACCGCTTCTCCTCGAATGAGAAGACGGAGCCCCACGTTCAGCGTCGATGCAGGGAATGGTCTCGATGGCCGGGAGCGCGCGCTGCTCGCCGGTGACTGGGTTGACGAGGCGCAGCCGGGCGAAGGCATCAGCGGTGACGAGCCACCCGCAGGAGGACGAAGAGCCAAGTATGAGGTGGTCGGGCCCCGGAGCGCGCACGACGGCGGAGCGGCGGTGCGCGAGCGAGAAGAGCGTGGCCGTCTCCGGGGTGTCGCCGGGCAGGACGAGGCACGGCGCCTCCGGCATGCGGAAGGCGGCGGCGAAGGCGAGGCGGTCGAGGAGGCACAGGCGGGCTTGGATGTTGGCTAGCATGTCCGGCGGGAGGCCGGCGGCGGCGGCCTCTGCTCGATCTCGCGGCATTGGATTGGGGATGGATGGAGCAGTTGGGGACCGGAGAGAATAATGGAAATATTTCTTAAAATTATAATTATTAAATATTTATTTTAATTATGGAAACGTTTAAATAAGTATACACATAATTTTAGAACTCATGGGTATGACGTTTAAAATAATGTTTGTATAATAAAAAATATTCATAATGTAGATAAAATGTTGATATGAATATTCAATTGTGGTAATACTTAAGTTACTGAAAAAAATTGAATATAGATCACAAGTCAAAATTATACACGAGTTGATGGTCATAAATATTTACTAAATGTTTGTATTCAATCTTTTGTATAATTTAAATATGTGCTATGAGTTTACAAAAATGTTCGTATTCATTAAACCTTTCGAATGCTTTTATTTACTAATCATAAGTTTTTTTGTAATTATTTTGTTATTGACTACATGCATTTTGCAAATATCTTTAAAAACATTAGCGCTTACAAAATGCGCGGCACTAACTGCAGTCCATACCCAGTGAGCGTCCTTGTTACGAGATATTTAGCGAAATCACTAGTGGAGGAACACTCTTTGCAAAGGTGAGTTTTACTTGTCGCAATTTGAGAGTTTTCTCTTTTTCGTAGATCCGTTTATTCAAAACTTTTTATTTCTTAAACCGTGCGTTCAAATCTCAAACCGTTTTCATTATTGGATTCCACGCGTCGAGATCTTCAAAACGAAATCCCGTGGTGATAGATTTTGACGACTTT
The DNA here is from genome assembly GCF_018294505.1 of Triticum aestivum. Lineage (NCBI taxonomy): Eukaryota > Viridiplantae > Streptophyta > Magnoliopsida > Poales > Poaceae > Triticum > Triticum aestivum. The sequence continues at coordinate 655,065,249 of NC_057799.1, read as the reverse complement.
TTTCATGAAAAAAAAAGAAAAATAATCGTGTCTCTTGCGAAAAAAACACGTTTTTTTCTTTTCAGAAAGGCACGGACATGCCTCTTGCAGAAGGACAAAACTGTGTTTTTTCCGTTTCCAAGAGGCACAAACCGTGCCTCTCCCAGAAGCAAATCGTGCCTCTCGGGAAAAAAAATGAAAATGTGTTTTTTTATCGTCTCCGACAGGCATGGCTATGCCTCTCGCGAAGCAAATCTATGCCTCGTAGAAGGAAAGTGTTTTTTCGTTTCCGAAAGGCACGACCGTGCCTCTCGCGGAAGCAAATTCCTGCCTCTCGCAGAAGGAAAAAAAACTTATTTTTTTCATTTTCAAGAGCTCCCGGAAGCAAATCCGTGCCTGTCGCGGAAGGAAAAAAATTAAAATGCATATTTTCACCGTCTCTGAGAGACACGGCTGTGCCTCTCGTAAAAGCAAATGCGTGCCTCTTGCGAAAGCAAAACTGTGCCTCTCGCGGAAGGAATTTTTTTTGTTTTCGATAGGCACGGCCGTGCCTTTCGCAGAAGAAAAACCGTGCATCTCACGAAAGCAAAAAAAATGTATTTTTTTATTTCCAAGAGGCATGGCTGTGCCTCTAGCGGAAAAAGAGCACTTTTTTGATTTTTTTATTTTTGTGTCGAAAAGCTATGAAAGACCGGTGAAAAACCGAAAAGCCGAAAAAACATCTAAAAAGCTGAAAACACGTGTGAAAAAATAAAAAATAAGTATCGAAAAAAGCGCTCAGAGCACGACACATTGCGGCGGCTAAGAGCGCGCCAAGCGACACGCTCTCAGCCCATCCTAAGTGACCCTTAAGGAGACTCCCGACGAGCGCTCCTCAATTAGTTGCTCTCGATATTTAGGCTAGCCATCCAATATGGGCCTGCAGTGGCTAGTACCTAAAGTCTGCACGCTGCAGTTCTCCGGTTCGAGACAGAGCAGCATTAATTTTTATGATTATTTACACATTGTATTGATAGGCGGGACCCACATCGCAGGGAATTCTCGTGGAAAAAAAATTCTGAAGGTATTTTCGCAAAATAACAGGCCACACGCCTTGCATCTTCCGTCCTGACAGCACGCCGGCATGCCTAGTCAGCCCTGCAGTGTATTCAATTGTGATTTGCGCCGTGTTTGCACAAGGAAGCCAAATTGTTTCACCGATTCAATGTTCATTATAAGTTTTAGCATTAAAGTGACTTTTTGCGTCACGTTCGAGTACCGGTGGTGTAGTTGACTCAAACCAAATACTCCCAGCAACACGGCAAGACAGAGAAATGATAAAAAGAAAATGTTAACCCTGTAAACCAGCTGTTTTCCTAGCTTACTCCCATTGAACCCCAACTTGTTGATACCTGAGTATGTATATACATGCATATTGAGAGATGTGCAGCAAGAGGGGTGCTCTGCTGGTGGAATAACAGAGGAAGCTACTATACTCCAGCAGCAATTGAAATAGGCAACCAAACAGAAGACCATGGTTGCAGTTTGAAACAAACACGTACACAAGACTAATCTGAACCCTGCAAACAAGTATAAGTAGATGTTATCCTTACTTCTGAAACCCTACTATCTTCAAAAAGCTCTCAAGTCACATATACAGAATCAGTGAGCTAAAGTACACTGCCTTAGTGAGCTAAATTCCCTTTGAAATAAACTATCCATCCTGAAAACAAGTGCAGCTTGTTAGCTTGGTTGCAATCTGGAATAAACAACCATAATTACTGTTCTATTCACAAGCAATAATTAGTTAATAATATTGGTTGCAATCATCATAGGATAGAAGTTAAGCCCGAGCATGCACACTAATTAAACTGTTTCATTGAAAAACTTAAAGCAACCTAAAAGGGCCACCTTTGTTAGCTGTGTTGCGATCTGAAATACAAAAGGAACTAAACTGTTCCCTAAATTCAGAAGCCTGTTACTTCATCTGTACTGCCGGCAGCTTTCTTCGTTACTAGCAGCATTGCATTTTTGAAAACTAAGCCCACTCAATTTTTTTGGCAGCACTTTGAAACAATCACAGGCCAAAACAAACACAAAAGACGAGTAGCGTCTGAACCCTTACTGCGAACTAAATTGTCCTTTCCTGAGAACAGAGCTCGAGTCGCTAGCAGCGCATATCAATGCCTTGCCCGACTGGGTTTGCAAACCCTGATCAGGCCCGCCCGTTGCTCTCATTTCTACTTAAACGCCGACTCCGGATGCTAGGATCCAGGAGTTCGTATTTTAAATTCTTCTTTCCTCACTTCTGAACCCCAAACACTGTCTTGAAAAATGTTCAGTGAGCCAAATGGCCTCTCTAGTTCTGTCCCTCGACTCACCCCACCGACATGAGCAGCCCACTAACTTGCAGAGGAGCTAGTATTAGTGAGCACACTAGGTCTGCTGTGAACTACAAATCCTCTTGAAACAGACACAATTTCCAGACTAATGCTGATTTACTTTTTTTTTTTGCCCAGCAAAAAAAAAGTACACCCTGCATCTGAAACTGCAGCTTTCTACTCTGTGGCAGTCAGAAATAATCATCTGACCCATCCAAGGTGCTATGCCAAAAGAGCTAATATATGCTTCACTTCTGAAACCTGGAATCATCTGCCTGCCTGCTTGCTTGCTTGTTGTTCAGACTAGCTAAGATCATTTTTTTTCTCGGATACGCTATGCTCCAAAGTGCGTGTAATTTTGTATTAGGAGAAAGTGTAAGACAGCAACGCAGATCTTCATACAGGCCAAAAAAACAGAGCACGAGCAGAAACCACAAAGCTAAGAACGAGAACTACAGGAGAGAAAAGATCGTGAAACAAGCAAAAAACAAGAACAAGAACTGTAGGAGAGAAAACATCATGAAGAGGCAGATGCGGATTCATGTCTTTTTTTTTTTTGCGACTGAGATGCGGATTCATGTCAGGTAAACATATTGCAGACTCAAGATGCACACAAATACACAAATACATATACAGATACAGCTATTTGCACAACTTGGACTCTTAACTGACTTGGATACAGTGGGGAAACCTTCTCCGGCCGGGACAAAACCCTACCATATTCAAATCCTACTCCCTAATACTTTTACTTGCCTAATATCTTGCACCCTAGACTTGGCATGCCGACGGTACTAATGACACCACATGACAGACTATGTCGTTTCGTAAGTTACAACGAGTTTATTACGATTGTGCAAACTGGAAATTGCTAGTTAGCAGCACAAATATGGATTGCAGATGGGAGTTATTGATGGAATAAAATTGATAAAAAAGGAGAAGCAGCCGCGGAGTGATAGATAGAGATGGCGAGATGAAGGCATGATGTCTTGTTGCCCTCCGGTCTTCCGACTTCTCAGTTCATGAAGCCTCCAGTCCCTTAAAGAACAAAACAATGTTCGGTAAAGCAAATCTGGAAACAAAAGGAGAGTTTTGACTTAACACATGCAACACATCAGGACTCATACATCTATAGGTTAACGAGTTTTTTTTCAAAATGTCACCTGTAAGGAATTACTGTAAACATCACACTTTTCTTTCAGGAAATATCAACAGATGTAGGTGTCATCAATGAGTAATTCCAGCGTCTTTAATGATGATGATTTAAGTTGAATTTTTATGGCATATTACATGAGTTCCAGTATGCAGGGACTTTCGAACAAAAGCAAAGTAAAAGCTGGAAGGGGAAAATGTGTTAGTACAAATACCTTCAGTGGGGCCTTCTATTGACCTCCTTCCTTCCCCTAAAGTTTGGACACCCTGATACAACCAACTTATTTCTTTTTGCAACTGCCTTTGCTCCACCAATTGAAACTAAGTCTGGACAATCCGAAATCCTCAATTCCTCAAGTGATGCAAGATTACTGCACCAAATATCGCCTGGAATGGATCTTATACCATTGCATCCACCAATGCTCAGTGAGACGAGCGATGTGAGATTCTGTAGGCAGCTGGGATGGGAACATATGGAAAGATATCCCCACATCGCTCAAATCTGAGCCTTTGGAGAGATGATGGCACCACCAATCCCCTCTGCCAGTTGAGGCTTTGGCACTGATTAATCACCAGATCTTTCAGAGAAGGAAAACTCCCAAACCTTTCACCTGGCAGGGACAGTAACCGGAGACAGTATTCGACATGAATTTTCTCAATAGCAGGTAGGTATTCTGGTGTTATGAGGTCATCAAGGGTTGATAATCTAACACATGATGTAACTGCATTAAGAGACGAAAATGCTCTAATGCTGCCTCCAATAGATGTCAGAGATTTGCATTCAATCCACAACTCCCGTAGAGCTGGAGAACTCCACATTTGTAGTTGGATGGACGTGACAAACTCACATGATAAATCAAAGTAGGCGAGGGAGCAGCAATAAATATTGCAAAAGAGACCAGAATCCCACAGACGCAGCTTCTTAAGGGACTGGGAAACCAATTTTTGGACAACTGACCAAGTACAGTTCTTCAAGGAAATGAAGATCCCCAAACTTTTCAGTTGGTACTGATGCTAACATGTTGCACTTTTCAATTCTTATTTTCTTGATGGCTGCTACATAATCTGGATGCAGAAAATGTTCAAGGCTTGGTAACACGTGGTACCCATCAATGGTTAGATCTGTCAGTGACAGGAAATTACCAACTGCAGGTATCTCATTTGAGTTTATGCTCTGTGAGATAAAGGGAGATGATATGCTCTTGAGTCGAAAACAGCCTGCAAAAGTAAGTGATTTTAAGCTTGGCAAGTTTTGTGGCTGAAACCAGCTTGGGAGCGAGATACTGATATAATTTTGTAGGAACAGAGACTTAACACTGATACGAGGTTGCAGAATTTCAAGCACTTCTTTCTCACTGTTGTCGATATAACTCTCAGGGAAGCCTAAAGCATCCTGGACATTCAGTTTCAACTCGTCAAGATATTTCTTATTCTCCAGTTCAGCTTCTGTTGCATCAAAGTTTGTTAGGAAGACAACATTATCTATAATTCCTTGTCCCCCTTCATTGGCTGAACCAAGAGAAAATCCATGTGATTCGAACTTCTCTGAGTCAAGAGTTAATCCATCTGATACAAATTTCTGTAAACTAATCAACTTACAGAAGTCACCGGGTAAGCTTTCTAGCTTGCATTTCTTTGCATATAAAATCTGCAGATTATATAACCAACAGAAAGTTGAAGGAATCCTCTTCAAAGGACAAGCTCTGGAGATTTCAAGGTACCGAATATGCTTCCAATTGCCAATACTATCTGGTAACTCATTTATGAAGGCACAAGAAACCACACGCATACGCAGAAGTTTAGCACACCAGTGGTCCATCGAAAAACCTGTCCCCCCCCCCCCCCCCCCCCCCCCTAAATTCTTCATGCAAATCAGGGTACGCAGCTTCGTGAACTTGCAAAGTCCCTTGGAATCGTCAAAGTCACTGCTTGGGGGTATGCACAGATGACGGACATTCTGAGGAACTTTGTCAAAGTCACTCTTATTTCTTAAGATGAAACAGTCATGCTTTGAAACCATTTGTGCCATGTCATGCAGCCGTATCCACCATCGCCTTTTTGAAAGAAGGACCGTGCTACAAGGTCTTCAAAATATTGACAGCCAATATCTTGAATTGGAAGACCGCCTTGAGGTTCCACAAAGCCTTCTGCTACCCAAATTTCAGCTAAGCATGCCTTCTCAAATTTGTACTCTTTGGGGTACACAGCACAGAATGCGAAGCATTGCTTCAAATAGAATGATAAATACATATAGCTCAACCGAAGGGCAGGCAAACTGTCAGTCTCCTCTTGTTTCAACTCCGACATTTCACTCTTAAGTATAAAATTCCAATGTGATGCTTGAAGGTCCATGCTTAACATGCGTCCTACAGTTCTGGCAGCCAAAGGAGAACCTCTCAATTTAGGAAGTATACTTCTACCAATGCGCTCTAACTCGGGATTTTTGTTAGACCTCTTAGATCCAAACGCACACAATTTGAAGAAATCCCAAATGACTTCGTCCTTTAGACTTTCAACTATAATGGGCTCCATTGTGCGCGCCCCCTGAGTTACATTTGCACATCTAGTCGTGACCAACATGAAACTTCCATCTTGGACACTTCTAAAAGGTGCACAAAAACTCTTCCAACACTCCCCATTTTCCTTCAAGGCATCACCCCACATGTCATCAAGGACTATCAGCATTCTTTTGTTGTTCACATGGTTAAAGAGAACACGCTGAAGAGAATCCAAGTTATTAATTGTTTCCTCCTTTTTAGTACATGAGTGTATGGCCTCTTTTAGTTAACCTCTTCGCATCAAAGTCATTTGAGACACAAATCCAAATTACCTCAAAATGAAAATTCACTTCTCGATTGCTGCAGATATGTTGGGCCAAAGTAGTTTTCCCAACACCACCAATTCCATATAAAGGCAAAACAGGAATACTGAATATTCTTGATTCACTATTAACATCGTTGCTTCCTGTTGTGCTTGTTGATGCATTCGTTGAACTAGTTACTCTCTTGCGTTTTGATTTTGTAGGTACATTGAGAAATCCCAATATCTTCTCCAGCTGCATGTCACGACCAAATATTTTTGTTTCACTTGGCAAAGAGGTGGTCTCCGGCCTGACTAATTTATCAAAGCAACGTGTAACTCCACGAAGCCCCATATTCTCCAGCTGACTCGAGAGATGATTCAACCTTAATTGGACATCATTCATTTTGTTAAAGTTGCCTTGGATAACCTTATCAAGGAAGTCAATTTATGGATATTGGCTTGCATTGCCTTCCACTTGCACCTTCTTCTCGTACCATCTGAACTCATCAAGAAGGTCCTCGGCCTCAGACACAGCATCCTTGAGGCTCGGAAGAAGCTTGGCCACACAATTTTCTTGGCTTCTCCACTCTGCTCCATTAATGAGGTCATACATTGCAGGAAGAGTGTCGCTGAGACGTTGTAGGTCACTCTGTAATTGCAGTACATTATTATGGAGACTTTGATCCTTTGAGCCACTCCATCGGGATTGCAGAGATGAAATGGCAGATTTGGCCCGCAGAAACAAAGTGACACATTCATTGAAGGCACTAACGATTCCAATTGCAGATAAGCTCATGGTTCGTTGCTGGACTATGGACACCTATTTTCGTCCTGCGGGCATACAGTGGAGGAGATTAGCATAGGAAGTAAATTTTGCTATACAACCAGTCAAATATTGCAGTGATTTATTTTCTCCAGATATGTTTCCACCTAAAGTTGCCATGGAATTAGTTTCGACGGATACATGAGCAAGTTAGAGAAACATCAGGCGACCACACATGAGAGTGTGTAGTCTTAGATGTGTATAGTTACTCTCTGTACATCCCCTTGTATAAGGGGCTTTTCTGCACTTTACCACATCTGTATATGTACTGGCCTTTGGCCCTCGGTAAATCCAGTTGATGTTTATCCAACATGGTATCAGATGTTAGGTTCCCCTCTCTCCCGCACGCTGCAACTCCGTGCTAGCTACTCCTCCAATCCACCCACTGCCGCCCCGGCCCTCCTCGCTGCAGCTCCGGTCGTCCCGGCATCCGGCCGCCCCGGCTCTTCTCGCTGCAGATCTGGCCGCCCCGGCCCTCCTCACTGCAGCTCCGGCCGTCCCAGCATCCGGCCGGCCCGGCTCTTCTCGCCGCAGATCTGGCCGCCCCGGCCCTCCTCGCTGCAGCTCCGGCCGTCCCGGCCTGCTCCGCTGCCCGGCTCGGCCCAGTTGCCGCCGCCGTCGGTCTTCTATGACTCCTCGCCCCGCTGCTCGCCCACTCCGCCCGGCCGCCGCCCCTGCTTCCCTGCTGCTCCGTTCGGTTGCTGAGGCTGCGGCTTTGCTCTGCCCCGCGCGTGCGCTGCTTCGCTCGGCTTCACTGAGCCGCCCGCTCTCGTTCTTGCCCGCTTGCCTGCTGCGCGCCGCTCGCCTCGTTTGTACGCGCGCGGGCGTGAGCGAGCGCTCGATTCCGATCGATCCAGATCTGGTCCTCTGCCTTCATTGACTCCGAAAAAAGAGAGAAGAAATAAAGATACCTTAGTATCTCATCTTCAGGCTATGTGACTGTTCCTCGCTGCTCGGTGATCTTTGATGGCACCAACTATGCTGAGTTTGCGGGTTTCATGTGTATCCATATGCACGGCCTTCTGCTATGGGGCGTTCTCTCTGGCGAGGTACCGTGTCCGCCCTACCCTGTTGCTCCGGTGGCTCCTGTTCCGCCGGTGCCGCCGGTGCTTGCTGCTGATGCTTCTCAGGCTGATCGGGATGCAGCCAAGGCTCTTGATGATGCTACAGTTGATGCTTATGATCAGCAGGTATCCGCATATTATGATGCTCTTTCTATCTACCGGGATGATCTGTCTGCTTACACTCAGTGGTGCAATGATGATGCTCGAGCTGCTGCTGTTCTCACTGCGAGTGTCCTCCCTCAGTTTGCTTCGGAGTTCATGGGCCTCGGCACTGTTGCAGCGATGTGGTCCTATCTTTGTTAGCGCTATCAGCCCTCTGGTGATGCTCTATACCTTTCTGTGGTGCGTCAGGAGCATGCTCTTCAGCAGGGTGACTCGTCTGTTGATGAGTTCTATTCACAGTGCTCTGCCATCCGGCGTCAGCTTGACTCACTGTGGACAGTTGTTTGTGGCACTTACCGTTGCTGTCAGACTACGCGGTCTGACTTGGAGTTTCAGAGGGTTCACGGGTTCTTATCTCATCTTCGCTCCGAGTTTGAGCCCCGACGTGCTCACTTGCTTGCCCGTGGTCGTGTTTCTATCTCGGAAGTGCTTGCTAAGCTTCGTGCTGAGGAGACCCGCCTTCGTTCTGCTGGGTTGCTTGCAGTCTCTTCTGTGTTGGCTGCTCGTACTCTTGTGTCATCTGCTCGTCCCACTTCTCCACCGCTCCTGCCCACACCTTCAAGGGGGTGGGTCGCCCTCCTTATGTTGAGAAGGGCCTGTCGCGCCGTGACAATATCTGTGACTACTGCTCCAGGCCAGGCCACCCAGAGTCTGATTGTCGCCAAAAGCAGCGAAACCATAGGCGCTCCTCTTCCAGTGGGACTCCTGTGTCTTCATCGACTCCGTCACTCACTGACCAGGACATTGTTCGCCTCAAGCGCCTTCTGGCTTCCTCCGGTTCTTCCTCGACGGGCTCTGCTGCTGCTGTGACTGCTGTCTCCACTTCATCACCGCCGACATCTACATCGTCAGGTACATCCTCGTGGGTTCTGGACTCTGGAGCCTCCTTTCATATGTCCTCTGATTCTTCATTGTTGTCTTCTCTTCGCCCTCTTGATTCTCCTATTAATGTTCTCACTGCTGATGGCACATCCCTTCCTGTTGCTAGTCGTGGTCTTCTTTCCACTCCATCCTTCTCTGTTCCTAATGTTTCTCATGTTCCTCGCCTTACCATGAATCTTTTTTCCGCTGCCCAACTTACTGATTCTGGTTGTCGTGAAGGAAATATGCCCTAGAGGCAATAATAAAGTTATTATTTATTTCCTTATATCATGATAAATGTTTATTATTCATATTAGAATTGTATTAACCGGAAACATAATACATGTGTGAATACATAGACAAACGGGGTGTCACTAGTATGCCTCTACTTTACTAGCTCGTTAATTAAAGATGGTTATGTTTCCTAACCATAGACATGAGTTGTCATTTGATTAAATGGATCATATCATTAGGAGAATGATGTGATTGACTTGACCCATTCCGTTAGCTTAGCACATGATCGTTTAGTATTCTGCTATTGCTTTCTTCATGACTTATACATGTTCCTATGACTATGAGATTATGCAACTCCCGTTTATCGGAGGAACACTTTGTGTGCTACCAAACGTCACAACGTAACTGGGTGATTATAAAGGTGCTCTACAGGTGTCTCCGAAGGTACTTATTGGGTTGGCGTATTTCGAGATTAGGATTTGTCACTCCGATTGTCGGAGAGGTATCTCTGGGCCCACTCGGTAATGCACATCACTATAAGCCTTGCAAGCATTGTAACTAATGAGTTAGTTGTGGGATGATGTATTACGGAACGAGTAAAGAGACTTGCCGGTAACGAGATTGAACTAGGTATTGAGATACCGACGATCGAATCTCGGGCAAGTAACATACCGATGACAAAGGGAACAACGTATGTTGTTATGAGGTTTGACCGATAAAGATCTTCGTAGAATATGTGGGAGCCAATATGAGCATCCAGGTTCCGCTATTGGTTATTGACCGGAGACGCGTCTCGGTCATGTCTACATTGTTGTCGAACCCGTAGGGTCCGCACGCTTAAAGTTCGATGACGGTTATATTATGAGTTTATGTGTTTTGATGTACCGAAGGTAGTTCGGAGTTCCATATGAGATCGGGGACATGACGAGGAGTCTCGAAATGGTCGAGACGTAAAGATTGATATATTGAACGACTATATTCGGACATCGGAAAGATTCCGAGTGATTCGGGTATTTTTCGGAGTACCGGAGAGTTACGGGAATTCGCCGGGGAGTATATGGGCCTTATTGGGCTTTAGGGGAAAGAGAGAGGAGAGGCTGGGCGCCCCCCCCAAGGCCTAGTCCGAATTGGACTAGGGGGAGGGGCTGGGCCCCCTCCTTCCTTCTCTTCTCTCTCCCCTTTCCTTGACTCCTACTCCTACTACTTGGAAGGGGGGGGAGAATCCTACTCCCGGTGGGAGTAGGACTCCTCCTAGGGCGCGCCATAAAGAGGGCCGGCCCTCCCCTCCTCCACTCCTTTATATACGGGGAGGGGGGCACCCTTGGAGACACAACAATTGATCATTGATCTTTTAGCCGTGTGCGGTGCCCCCCTCCACCATAGTCCACCTCGATAATTCTGTAGCGGTGCTTAGGCGAAGCCCTACGTTGGTAGAACATCATCATCGTCACCACGCCGTCGTGCTGACGAAACTCTCCCTCAACACTCGGCTGGATCGGAGTTCGAGGGACGTCATCGGGCTGAACGTGTGCTGAACTCGGAGGTGCCGTGCGTTCGGTACTTGATCGGTCGGATCATGAAGACGTACGACTATATCAACCGCGTTGTGCTAATGCTTCCGCTTTCAGTCTACGAGGGTACGTGGACAACACTCTCCCCTCTCGTTGCTATGCATCACCATGATCTTGCGTGTGCGTAGGATTTTTTTTGAAATTACTACGTTCCCCATCAGTGGTATCCGAGCCTGGTTTTATGCGTAGATGTTATATGCACGAGTAGAACACAAGTGTGTTGTGGGCGATACAAGTCATACTGCTTACCAGCATGTCATACTTTGGTTCGGCAGTATTGTTGGATGAAGCGGCCCGGACCGACATTACGCGTACGCTTACGTGAGACTGGTTTTACCGCCGTGCTATGCACACAGGTGACTAGCGGGTGTCAGTTTCTCCAACTTTAGTTGAACCGAGTGTGGCTACGCCCGGTCCTTGAGAAGGTTAAAACATCACTAACTTGACGAACTATCGTTGTGGTTTTGATGCGTAGGTAAGAACGGTTCTTGCTCAGCCCGTAGCAGCCACGTAAAACTTGCAACAACAAAGTAGAGGACATCTAACTTGTTTTTGCAGGGCATGTTGTGATGTGATATGGTCAAGACGTGATGAGATATAAGTTGTTGTATGAGATGATCATGTTTTGTTGAAGTTATCGGCAACTGGCAAAAGCCTTATGGTTGTCTCTTTATTGCATAAGATGCAAGCGCCAAATAATTGCTTTACTTTATCGCTATGCGATACCAATAGTTGCAAGAGCAATAGTTGGCGAGACGACCATGTGACGACACATTGATATAGATCAAGATGATGGAGATCATGGTGTCATGCCGGTGACGATGGAGATCATGACGATGCTTTGGAGATGTAGATCAAAGGCACAAGATGATGATGGCCATATCATGTCACATATTATGATTGCATGTGATGTTTATCTTTTATACATCTTTTTTGCTTAGTTCGGCGGTAGCATTATAAGATGATCTCTCACTAAATTTCAAGATAAAAGTGTTCTCCCTGAGTATGCACTGTTGCCAAAGTTCGTCGTGCCCAGACACCATGTGATGATCGAGTGTGATAAGCTCTACGTCCATCTACAACGGGTGCAAGCCAGTTTTGCACACGCAGAATACTCAGGTTAAACTTGACGAGCCTAGCATATGCAGATATGGCCTCGGAACACTGAGACCAAAAGGTCGAGCGTGAATCATATAGTAGATATGATCAACATAGTGATGTTCACCATTGAAAACTACTCCATTTCATGTGATGATCGGTTATGGTTTAGTTGATTTGGATCACGTGATCACTTAGATGATTAGAGGGATGTCTATCTAAGTGGGAGTTCTTAAGTAATATGATTAATTGAACTTTAATTTATCATGAACTTAGTCCTGGTAGTATTAGCATATCTATGTTGTAGATCAATAGCTCGCATTGTTGCTTCCCTATGTTTTATATTTGTTCCTAGAGAAAAACTAAGTTGAAAGATGATAGTAGCAATGATACGGACTGGGTCCGTGATATGAGGTTTATCCTCATTGCTGCATAGAAGAATTATGTCATTGATGCACCGCTAGGTGACAGACCTATTGCAGGAGCAGATGCAGACCTTATGAACGTTTGGCTAGCTCAATATGATGACTACTTGATAGTTTAGTGCACCATGCTTAACAGCTTAGAATCGGGATTTCAAAGACGTTTTGAACGTCATGGACGATATGAGATGTTCTAGGAGTTGCAGTTAATATTTCAAGCAAATACCCGAGTTGAGAGATATGAAGTCTCCAACAAGTTCTATAGCTAAAAGATGGAGGAGAATAGCTCAAGCAGTGAGCATGTGCTTAGATTGTCTGGGTATTACAATCGCTTGAATCAAGTGGGAGTTAATCTTCCAGATAAGATAGTGATTGACAGAATTCTCTAGTCACCATCACCAAGTTAGTAGAACTTCGTGATGAACTATAGTATGCAAGGGATGACGAAAATGATTCCCGAGCTTTTCATGATGATGAAATCGATGAAGGTAGAAATCAAGAAAGAGCATCAAGTGTTGATGATTAATAAGACCACTAGTTTCAAGAAAAAGGGCAAAAGGAAAGAAAGGGAACTTCATGTAGAATGGCAAGCAAGTTGTCACTTCCGTGAAGAAGCCCAAAGCTAGACTTAAGCCTGAAACTGAGTGCTTCTACTGCAAAGAAACTGGTCACTGGAAGCGGAACTGCCCCAGGTAATTGGCGGATAAGAAGGATGACAAAGTGAACAAAGGTATATTTGATATACATGTTATTGATGTGTACTTTACTAGTGTTTATAGCAACCCCTAAGTATTTGATACTAGTTCAGTTGTTATGATTAGTAACTCGAAACGGGAGTTGCAGAATAAACAGAGACTAGTTAAGGGTAAAGTGACGATGTGTGTTGGAAGTGGTTCCAAGATTGATATGATCATCATCGCAGACTCCCTATACTTTCGGGATTAGTGTTAAACCTAAATAAGTGTTATTTGGTGTTTGCGTTGAGCATGAATATGATTTGATCATGTTTATTGTAATACGGTTATTCATTTAAGTTAAAAAGCAATTGTTGTTCTGTTTACATGAATAAAACCTTCTATGATCATACACATCAACGAAAATGGTTTGTTGGATCTCGATCGTAGTGATACACATATTCATAATATTGAAGCCAAAAGATGCAAAATTAATAATGATAGTGCAACTTATTTGTGGCACTGCCGTTTAGGTCATATTGGTGTAAAGCGCATGAAGAAACTCCATGCTGATGGGATTTTGGAATCACTTGATTATGAATCACTTGATGCTTGCGAACCATGCCTTATGGGCAAGATGACTAAAACTCCGTTCTCTGGAACAATGGAGCAAGCAACTGTCTTATTGGAAATAATACATACTGATGTATGCGATCCGATGAGTGTTGAGGCTCGCGGCGGGTATCGTTATTTTCTGACCTTCACAGGGCAGCGGACGGCTAAAGCGTGCGGAGAATGTCAAGAGAGGGCGGGGTCGACCGAATTTGACATGGGAGGAGTCCGTTAAGAGAGAGCTGAAGCATTGGAGTATCACCAAAGAGCTAGCTATGGACAGGGATGCGTGGAAGCTTGCTATCCATGTGCCAGAGCCATGAGTTGGTTGCGAGATCTTATGGGTTTCATCTCTAGTCTACCCCAACTTGTTTGGGACTAAAGGCTTTGTTGTTGTTGTTGTTGTTTACTGTCGCCCTAATTAATACCAAGAGGAGTATCGATCAGTGGTGGAAATTAAGCTGCGAGGGATGGGAGAAAGAAGAAGAAGCACTCGATCGCCATCGAACTATCAGAAGAAATCAATGAGCATGTACGCAGAGTGAATTCGGTAGAAGAAAGAAAGGCTTTGGTGAGTCCTGAGGGGCCGCCGCACCGCAGGATCAGGAGAGAAACCAGCTGCACCGCGCCCGATCTGTCAGATGAGCTGATCACTTCCTTGTAGTTAATTTAAGCTGGTCTTTCTTTCTTTCTTTCTTTTAATAAAGAGATGCAAAAGGAGGCGCATTTCCTTCTCTCTCTTTTCCAAGAAGATGCAGGGGAGCTGCTGCGTGTATCATATCAAGGAGCAAAAGTTTACAGCACCAATCATGTTAACAACCGAAAAGAGACAAGGAGAAAGGAAGACAGCCACTCAGACCAGAACCTAACAAGCTACTCCCTCCGTTCGGAATTACTTGTCTAAAAAATGAATATATATAAAACTAAAATACGTCTAGATACATCCATTTCTGCGACAAGTAATTCCGAACGGAGGGAGTAATTAAAAAGCACAAAAGCAAGTCAAGACCCAGAAAGCAACATAGGCAAAGTGATACCACCAAGGATGGACCAAAGACTTTATATTGCAACCATCTAAGTAAGTCTGAAGCATGCTGTAAACTGAAAAACATGGACCGGTCGATCCATACATCTTTTGTAAACAAAAATAATAACCCCGATTAGTTTGTTACAGTTTGAGATTCAACAAGGAAACTCCAACTATTTTTTCTTTAGTTACTGATGATAACCGGGTATGTACATACATCTTGAGAGATGTTCAGTAAGGGTGGTGCTCTGCTCTGTCTGCAGCAATACAAATAGGAAGTCAAACAAACTGACGTTAACCATTTGAATAATTAAAAACAGACGATGGTTGGTTGCAGTTTGAGAAAATGGTTTCTCCTTGGTTGTTACTGAAACTTGTGCATGTATATCTTGAGAAACGTTCTGTAACAGTCATGCTCTGCTGGTAAGAGAAAGCAGAAATGGCGAAAACGACAGTTTGATTCCTTTCAGTAATCCAAGGCATCAAATGCTTGCTTAACAAAGCAAAACCGAATGCCACCGATTTGGCTTGTAATGCACCCTCTCAGCTCAGCACCCCACACCTCAAATCTGCATGACCATCAAGAGACAGGCAGATGCATGCATGGTAGGTAAACAAACACATTCCAGAGTTGCCATATGATGCATGCTACTATAACAACTTGGTTGCAGTTTGAAACAATCAAAAGGCAAAACACAAACACAAATAAGTACAAAATGCTATTCTGAACCCAGCAAACCAAACAGTCAGCCAACCACCTTAGCCAAGCTCTATCACACACTGCAAAAAATCCCTTAGCTAAGCCTATTGTTTGCTTGGATGCAGTTTGGAATAAATCATTATAATTACTGTCGATCGCCCTCTGTTTAGTTCCGAATTAAACATGTTAATCCAGAAACCTCACAAGGCAATAATTAATTACTTACTCATATTGGTTGCAATCCTCAAAGCATAAGACCCTGTTTGTTTCCAGGGACTTATTGGTTTAGGGACTTAAAAAAGTCCCTATAAGTCCCATCTAAACCAAACAGGAGGGACTTATAGGGACTTAAAGTGGTGATTTGGGACTTATCAAAAAAGAATCTCAGGGAGGAACTTATAGGGACTTTTCCATCGATTCCCCCTGCCCCGCACCTAACCTTATCGCATCCCCGCTTCGCTCCTTCCCCGCATCCCCGCTCTACTCCAGTCGCCGCCGCCGCCGGCAGTACCCTGAACCGCCGCCGCCATGGCCGACGATGAGGAGGACCGGATCCCCTTCTTCTCTCAGTTCCACGCGCATCATCAGGCATCCCAGGGCTCATCCGCCGGGATCAATCTCGGGAGGGGAATGGGAGTCTTGGATCTCAACCACAACGTCGACGACTTCCCGGAGTTGGGCTCGTACCAGCAGCTCCTCTTCGACCAGTCCGCCGGCCATGGTCTTCCTCCTACTGGACCTGGTCGTGGGAGGCCCGTGTCTCACGGCTTGAACAAGTGTTTTATCAACTTATAAGTTCCTGTAAACAAACAGGCAGGGACTTGGGACTTATAAGTCGATGTAAACAAACAGGTAGGGACTTATGACTTATAAGTTGGGACTTAAAAAAGTCCTATGACTTATTAAACAAACTGGGCCTAAAACTAAGTCTGAGCCTTGCACACTGATTAAACTGTTCCCTCGGAAAACTTAAAGGCAACCTAAAAGGGCCACCTATCTGAACGGCGCAAAGAAGAAGCTGAGAATCAAACTGTTCTGAAGCCTTTTTACCGAAAATCAAACCGAAATGTTTCCTTAATTCAGAGTTCTGTTACTGTATCGGAACTTGAGTAGTGCACATAATAAAGTACTTAACCCGCCCCAGAAAGCTATGAATGAAATCATTCACTGTATCCATCATCCTGGGATGGAAGGCGTGAACTTAGAGATGTCTTAGAGATGCACAGCGACACTGACAGATACAACATGTCTTAGAGACGCACAGCGACACTAGCAGATACAACATGTCTTAGAGACGCACAGCGACACTGGCAGGTGCACAACTTGGAGTCTAAACAGACTTGGATATGGTGGGGAAACCTTCTCCGGGACAAAAACCCTACCCTATTCAAATCCTTCTCCCTAATAGTAATGTTGACCCCCACATAACAGACTATTGCTTCAGAAGTTGCAAACTTAGCTAAGAACTGATAGTTATCAACACAATTATGGATTCCAGATCGATGGAATAGAACCGTACAAAAAAGGAGTAGTACAAATATAGACACCTTCTTTATTTTTGCAACTGCCTCTGCTCCACCAATTGAAACTAGGTCTGGACAATTCTCAATCACCAATTTCTCCAGTGATACAAGATTAGTGCGCCAAATGTTGCCTGGAATGGATGCTATACCATTGCATCTACCAATTTCAAGTGAGACGAGGGATGTGAGGTTCTGTAGGCATCTGGGTATAAAAGGAGAGATATCCCCACATTCCTTTAAGCAGAGGCTTTGGAGGTATGTTGGAAGCACCAAACCTCTTTGCCACTTGAGACTTGGGCAAAAATAAACCACCAGATGTTAAGACAAGGAAAGCTCCCAAACCTTTCAACTGGCAGAGACTTTAACTCCTGACAAGTTCCGATTTCAATTTTCTCGATAGCAGGTAGATATTCTGGTGTTAGGAGGTCAACAAGGCTTGACAATTTAAGGCAAGCGTAATTTTTTATGAAATTAAGGGACAAGAATGCTCTTCTGCTGCCAGTGCCCGCGAAAATGGAACTATTACCGGAGTCTCCGATAGATACAAGAGATTCACACAAAATTACCAAGCTCTGTAGAGCTGGAAGACTCCATTTTTGTAGTTGGATGGACGTGACAAAACCATATCTTAAATCAAAGTCGGTGAGGGAACAGCAGTTAATGTTGCAAAAGAAACCAGAATCCAACAGACTAAGCTTCTTAAGGGACTGCGAAACCAATCCTTGGAAACGGATGTTTGGGCAATGCCACACATGCAGTTCTTTAAGCAAACGAAAACCCCTAAATTTTTCTGTTGGTACTGATGCTAACAGCTTGCAATTGTCAATACGTATTCTCTTGATGACTAGGCGCAGCTGGGCCAGGTCGTTGGCGGTGACGAACCACCCGCGGGAGGGGGAGGATCACAGAATGACGTGATCGGGATCCGGGGCGGGCATGACTGCGGTGTGGCGGTCGGCGAGGAAGAAGAGAGTGTCGGCCGTACGCATCGCTCGAGGCGCAAAAGATGGCCGTGAAGGCGAGGCGGTCGAGGAGGCTCAGGCGGCCGTTGATGTTGGCCAGCATGTCCGACGGGAGGCTGGCGGGGACGGTGATGGCCGTCTTTGCTCGATTGCGCCGCATCCGAAGCATGGATCGGGGAATGGGAATCGAGAGGAGGAGAAGGATGATGTGGGTGCCGATTGGAGATCAACGGTTCGAAAGTACTGACCTAGCTCCGCCTTGTGCGTCTCCATGTTTCTCCAAATCTCTCTCTGCCTCTCCATGCGCGGGGGAGGCAGAGAAGTGCCACAACTTGATTCCTTCCCTTGGCTTGGCTTGGGAGACAACAATGGCCTCGGGGAAGGTGCGCTGGGGTGGGGGAAGTGACAGTTGTCGTGTGTGACAACAAGGAGCTTTGTGGGCATGGCAACGGTGACCATGAGCTCCGGCTCAACGGCAAGAAGTGGCGAAAGGCGGGAGGAGGTTCAGGGGGTAGCGGCACGACCGGGAATGGGGTAGTTGTGGCGTGGCTCGCCGAAGAGTTTGCCGGCGGTGACTGGTGGTGTCGAGATGTGATGGTCAGGGAAAGAAACTTCCTCACAACAAATTTGGGTACGATAGGGAATCAGAAAAAATACCCATTTCTAGGGAGAAAAGGAAGGCATTGAAGATAACTTCTTGAATTTTAAGTGGTTAAATATTTTGTGGAAGGCCTCGGTAGTACTATCGACCTAAACATTTAGGAGGAAGCTCGATAGTGTGAACTCCTAAAAAAATAGTTCTTAGGGGTTATAGGTTTTTAGGAAAAGAGCTAACGATGCTTGTGCCCATAGGTTGACTAGCATTGGAAACCCTAAGAGGAACTCCAGTCGATCCCCTAAACTTAGTCCCAAATCCGCTTACTGAGACCTTAAAAAAATTATGGATATTTAGGCACACTCAGTGGCAAGTAAAATTATGGATATTTGTACATCTGAACAACATGATCTTGTCTAGAGTTTCTCTCTTGTCAAGCAGTGACCAGACAGAGCAAAAGAATGAAAGACTAGTTCTTCCTTTCTTTGCTTGCTTACAAGAAATGTAATGCATTGCATCGCTTACCCTATCTCTCAAATATTTCTCAGTACATACTTACATACCTGGATCTTATCCAATCACAATCATAGGAGAAGCGATGCGAGGGCGTTGAGGATGTTCCATTTCATTCTTCTCTTGGTGATCTCGATTCGCAGCTCGGTCGACGAGCCGCCCATCCAGCAGATTCCTCTGAAAACTTGTCAACTTTTGGCTAAATAACCAGATTATTCTTTTATTATTAACAATTATTATGCATTCTGACTCTCTTTTCCTGACAATTATGCTAGCTTGCAAAAGAAAAAGAAAACATAAAGATGCATACATAGACATCTACAAAGGTGCACGTCTCAGAGATGCAGAATGACTGACTCTTAGCTTGTGCTATGAAAAAACGATGATGCATGCTGCACATGCCACACGCCATACCCAAAAATAAAGCCAAATGATAAGTGTCACATGTATGGCACAAAGTAACACCGTCGTGACGTTTTTTACAACTACAATTGTCATCCAAAAAACATCCGCAAAAAAATATTGGAACTTGTCATCCAAACAGAAAGTTGCCATGATTCACGACTAAAGTTGCCATCCTCGGGTAACTAAACTTGCCATCAAAATCCGTCAGGGCGGAATTGCTTCGTGCCACACATGTGACACTTATCAGGGTCCAAAATAAATGCTTGATAAAGAGAGAGATGAATAGTAGCTTGTATTCAGAAGCCTGTTCACCGTTCAGCAGTGTCCTAGTTGTTCAAATTAAGCCTCATCTGACTCTGCTGAAGGGTAGGCAAAATCTCTGCTTGCATATGTGATCTGAGGAGGACTCAGTACAGTAGGTCTGCTGCCGCAAAGCACAGTGCAGTTCCTTGTGAAATGATCTGTCCTGTGCAGCTTCTCATATCAAAGCAAAACAGCATCAAGCCTGTTGTCCAAGCCAAACCGTTTCTTCCATTCTTTCATGCTTTCTTTCCTAAGAAGACTAGTTTGGAATGATCCTGGAAGGAAAAAGTCTGAATTTCCTCTTCACTGGCAACTGGCAACTGATAGCTATCACTTATCACCAACATAGATTACTATGTATGGTTGTGCACTGGCAACTGATAGCTATCACTTAAGGAACAAATTTAGATTGCAGGAGGAATTATTGATGGAAAAAAACTGCTGAAAGGGAGAGAGAGAGAGATGGCCAAACCAACACAAAATAGTCTGAACCGATAGCACCATCACCAACACGAGTGAGCCTAAACAACCTACCTCTGCTGCTGCACAGTGCAGTTCCTTCTGAAATGACCTCACTTGTAGAACATGTGCAGCTTTTCATAGCAACCGGCCGGCCTCAGGTCTGAAGCAAGCTCTGTTGCAGTTCGAGATATGGATATAATTACAAGGCAAGAACAAAGTTGCAAACCAAACTGTTGTGTTAAGTTCTCAAACCTCTTCCCCAAAACCCAACCTATATAAATACATACATATCTTGAGAAAAATGCAGCAACAGTGGAACTTGGTCTGATGATGAAAAACAAATATTGTTTCTTTGGAGCAGGTGCAGAATTCAGTCTGCTGCATCAATGAATTCCAACAACACCCTACGGCTCAAACGCCCATTCATTCATTGTTCAAACTATATATTCCAGATCATGGGCAGGCAACAAATGCAGTGCTCATGCATGAAAATGCATTGTAATTAAACATCATACATTTCGTAACGGAGGGAGTAGCAGCCATCAGAACTGAAAATTAGGCCCACTCATCTCTGTGGAGCAGAGTCGTAAAAAATATGAGCCTCCGGAAGCTCCAGTCCCACATCAAACTTTACGCTAGACAAGAATTCATTCTCTTTAGTTACTGAAACCACATCAAACCCGAATTGCATTATGTATGTATATCTTCAGAGAAGTGCACTGCAGTAAGAGTCACCCCTCAATTCTTGATTGGTAATGTACTCTCTTCCTTGTTCGAACAAACCTTGATCGTCGACAGGCAGGCAGATGCAGTGCTCTGATCATGCCACAACTTATTCCTGAGTTGGTTTATGATGCATGCCACAGCTTAACTGTTTGCAGTTTTTTGAAACAACCAAAAGGAAAAACACAAACACAAAATACTAGCTTGGTTGCAGCTTCGAATAAATTTTCATAATTACTCTTCTATTCTGTTTACGCCTGGCTTAAACATGTTAATGAAGAAACCTCACAAGGCAATAGTCAAATGATAATCTTGGTTGCAATCTTCATAGTAGCAAATATAAAATCTCACAAAGCCCTGCAGACTAATTAAACCATATCCTCCAAGAATTTAAAACCGTCATCATAGGATGGTGGAAGGCGTGAACCATGCCGGCGGTGGCCAGCTCCGGTGCCGCCCAAGGCCCTCGACCTTGTCCTGGCTGCCATCCTTGAGGCTGAACACCCCGACAGCATTGTAGCAGTGGACACCAGCATTGTCATTCCACGGCCTCGGAGGCCTCAGATCATCCTCGGTGTAGTAGACGCAGCCGGCCCTGAGCTCCGGGTGCTCCCTCGTTGACACACAGAGGGAACTGTTCCCCCCGACAAACAGCGAGTTGTCGCCGATGTCGTCCGTCTCCTTCCACCCTTCCCTGCTATCGAGGACCTGCACCTTGAAGGAGCAAGTCCGCTGGCCAGTAGTCTGTTCGGTCTCCTTGACCTTGAGCACGACCATCAGTCGCCCGCCTGGCGCCCCCACGAGGTACTTGCGGTGCTCAGCATCAGGTGGCAGTAGCCTCTGCGCGACCACCGCGCTCGTGAACACACCGGCAGCTTTCGTGTCACGCTCCTCCCATGCCTCCACCTCGCCGGAGTATGTGATCGAGTAGAACATGCCCTCGTGGTTGACAGCGTCCTTGACGCCGTTGCGTGAGTGCCACAGCCTCCACGAGCCGGCCTCCAACGTGGCGACGGGCTCAACGCCATCGCGTGGGGGCGGGAGCCTCCACGCGCCGTCCCCCGCCATGGCGAAGGCCACAACGCCATAGTCCGGCCCCGTGACGAGCATGGGGATTTCGGCTGAGTCGGAGAGGACGACCTTGCTATAGAGAAAGTGGCGCATCTCCTCGGCTCTCAACGTCACGTTGCAGTAAGGGTACGGCGCGCGGGCCCCTGAGGAACCACTTCACCTCGAGCCAAAATGAGTCGCACCCGCGATGGACGAAGAGGAAGGGTATGGTGTCGATGGCCGGGAGCGCCCGCAGCTCGCCGGTGCCGGCGTTGACAAGACGCAGCTGGGCCCGGTCGTCGGCGGTGACGAGCCACGCGCGGGAGGAGGATCCCAGGACGGTGTGGCCGGGCCCCGGGATACGCGTGGCTGTGGCGCGACAGTCGGCCAGAGAGAAGAGCGTGGCGTTCTCCGGCGCGTCGCCGGGCAGAAAGAGGCACGGCGGCTCCAGCCTGAACGCATCACGCGAGGCAGGGAAGGCGGCGGCGAAGGCGAGGCGGTCTGGGACGCTCAGGCGGCCATGGATGTTGGCCAGCATATCCACTGGGAGGCTGGCGCCGACGGCCTTGGCGGCGGCGTCCTTCTTTCGCGGCATTGCTGGCATGGATCGGATGGATCGAGGATAAAAGAAAAGAAGTTTTTGTTATAACCCTATAAAGACCTCGACTAGACATGACCCTGCCTGGCCTAAACCTAAATCACATGAACGATTTTGAGAAGCTTATCTCGACGGCTTTTCGAGTTTCAAATTTGTTTGAAAAACATTCTACACATTCATATGGATGTATTCTACATGTGTATGAAGCACTAGTGCAGAACCAGCTATAGCACCGGTTCGTAAGGACCTTTAGTGCCGGTTCTGTAACCGGCACTAAAAGTCCCCACCCTTTAGTGCCGGTTTAGCACGAACCGCCGCTAAAGGGCCACCACGTGGCACGAGCGAGCGCCGGGGGCGGGGAGCACTTTAGTACCGGTTGGTAACACCAACCGGTACTAAGGTTTTGGATTCATTATTTCTTTTTCTTTAATTTTGTGTTTTCCATTTAATTCTTTTTTATTTGCTGGTATTTTACGATACTGCATATTCTACACGTTATGCATATATATAAATATATAGAATTTCTCGTAGAACCGAATATATATATATATATATATATATATATATATATATATATATATATATATATATATATATATATATATATATATATATATATATATATATATATATATATAACTATTCATCACCCAGTATGTAGAATAAGTTATTCTTCACCCGAGGTAATCTTACGATCACTTCATAATTAAATTACATTTGGAATTCTAATAGTTACATTCCTATTGATTCACTACGTAAAATTTGGTATAAGAAAATAAAAATATAGGTCATAAGACAAGAAAATTTAAAGTTTATGTATATTTTACACTATGTTTTTACGTTTGTAATTTACATAACATAATTTTTTTTACGGTGATTATATATTTTCTTACGGTCTCTTTTTACATCAGAAATAAGAAAAAACTTACGGAACGTAAAATTACAGTGCACTGGTGGTAAAATAGAGGGGGTGAAGAATAACTATTCCTCACCCAGGGTGACGAATAGTCAATCCCTATATAAATATATATATATATATATATATATATATATATATATATATATATATATAGATATATATATCATCGAATGTCTCACAACTACCATTATTCACACATACACATGTATATATATATATATACAATTTCTCCTACATGTTGCCTTGGTGCCTTCGAAGTACGATGACAATTGGGAGTGGTTCATGGGGCGGTAGCGGGTAATAGTATTCTCCTTTGGGATCTATGACCTGGTCGAGCAAAAATCCCGCTATTTCCTCTTGAAGTGCTCGTATGCCTCCAGTTGGTAGGAGCTTCTCCCGCACGTCTTTGAACTGTTAAGAAGGAGATCAATATGCATGCATGTGTATTAGTTGTGTGACTAGATATCGATAATCATGTAAAAATTGTGAATAGTGTTCTGTCAAACGTACCCATTGCTGTCTATCAGATTTGCTCCTTTCGGACGCCATCATACGAATGTTCTCGCAAACGTAGTATGCACACACATCAGTCCCCGGCGCCTGCTTCAGGGCCTTTACGAGAATAGAATTTAATCAGGTAATAATTAATCAAGCATGATAATTAATTAATGGTATTGAAACAAGAATTAAAAAGAGATGGTAGCTAGCTAGTATTACTTAATTACTTACCTTGGGTCGACACCAAAACATATTTTGTCGCCATTTGCCTGGAGTCACCTTGATGAACTTTGCCCAAGCCCTGTCCGCCGGCAAAGAAAATGAATAAGGGTTATTAAATAGTTGATATCAGGAAATGACGAACTAAATAGGCCGAGTTATAGTTAATAATGATTGAAATTACCTGTCGACTATCCCTTCAAGATGGTGAAGTCACTTTCTTTTTTAAGTAGTGAGTCTAGTAATTCAACTATTCCTTCTTCAACTATAATGACTAACAAGATCCAGTGTAACTGCATGCGCACACGTTTGCATATCTTAATTAAGCGGGCATGTGCATAACACGAATCAACATCTAGCTAGCTAGTAAGCAAAAACAGAATTTGTAGTACAACACAGTGTGACTCACAGGAAGTTGTAAGGAAGTAGTATATCTTCATTGGTATTGAGGCGCTTGAAGAACTCTAGCATGTTTTTCTCTACATCTGCTTTACACCATTCCAATTTCCATGTGTGTTCATTAATGGTATTTGGGTCAATGAACTCAATGCCATAGCGTCCAGCTTTTTTCATTTCATACATCTTCATCCTGCATAATACCACAGAAAAGAATATATAGTGAGGATAATTACAGGTAATGATCGATCAATGAGCACTACAGCTAGCTTGAGACTTAAACTACAGAAAAAAATCACTTACAGACAATAGCAACTGACGATAGATTTGTCGAGTGCATCTTGATTGAATAAGTGAAATAGTTCTGAATACTCAACGGACAGAGCTTTCTTATGGAAGTAATGCTCTTCCTTGACTTGCACCATGAGGGACTCTCGATTGAAACTCTTGGTAATTTTCATGTACCAATCATGCAATTCATACATTCTCGTTGGGAGGTTCTTGACCTCCTGGGGCTCGACCAAAGGTTCGCTGTGGACATATTTCCGTTTTATTTCCTCCTCTCTAAGCGGAGACATGGGCTCGATCTCGAGGAGTTGTCCAACAGTGATATTGAGCATTTCAGCCTGCATTATATGCTCCTCGGTTATTACCAGATTGCCCAGCTGGGGAACGTTAACGGTTTGCCCACATATATATAGGGCGCCGGTACTCTTATGTGTTGTTGGCACAACAAGCGGGGGGATCGATTGCGCCGCCTGTTCTCCCAGCTGGGGAACAGTTTTCCCGCATTTTTTGCCAGCTGCTTGGCTCGAGCTCGACTCCTTCTGTAGTTGTGCTCGATGTGCCTTCCTGATTTGGCGCTCATAGTCTGAGTCAACAGGCTTGGGAGCTGGTGGTCTAGCCATACTAATAAAGTGGTCAATCTTTTCCTCAGGCACTTTCTCCCTTGGCGGCGTTGCCGGTTTCGGTCCAAAATGGGCGTCCACTTGGGCCTTCACTATGGCTCTGTTTTGCTCATCAGTCATGTCGTAAGGCCTCTGAGGAAGAGGAGTGAGGCTTGGACCATATTTATATCGCTTGCCTCCGCCTGTACCTCCTTTACTACCTCGACTCGTGCCGCTACACACCATAGCTGCGTCGGCTCCCTTCCGCGATTGCTGAGGCGGCGGAGACGGCTGACGTGGCTTAGTTGGAGCAGGAGGAGTGGCCTGATGCTGTGCCGGACTTGAAGCAGGAGGAGTGGCCTCACGCGGTGTCGGACTTGAAGCAGGAGGAGTGGCCTCACGCTGTGCCGGACTTGAAGCAGGAGGAGTGGCCTCACGCGGTGTCGGACATGAAGCAAGAGGAGTTCCCTCACGCTGTGCCAGACTTGAAGCAGGAGGAGTGGCCTGCTGCTGTGCCGGACTTGGAGGAGGAGGAGTGGCCTCACATCGAGGAGGAGTCGGATGACGACGCGGTGTCGGTGGCCTTCGAAAGATGATGCAATCCTTTCTCCATAGGATGATACGATGCATGGCCTCTCCCAGTGTGTGCTCCTCGTCACCTCCAGGAATGTCAAGATCTAGCCCCGAATATTGGTCCACCACCTCATCAACCACGACACGAGCATAGCCGGCTGGAATCGGGTTGCAATGGAAGGTTCCATCGGGGGGATTTGTATAAGCAATGGCGTCCGCCACCTTCATGGATATGTTCTTCATTTTTAAGTGTAGCTCAGAGTTAGTGCTGTCCAAGATGTCATCCAGAGGGTATCTATCCAGCAGTGTGTCGCCCGAGGCGGAACCTACGCTGCTTCTCGGCATGGATGGGACGGTGCTATCCATTGCTGGATCATCCGCTAGCTGCTGCCGCTGCTGAGACCCCCTTTCCTGGCTAAGTGAGTCGATCTGCTGCAGCTGCCGCTAGAATTTGAGTGCCAAGTCCGCGTGCGCTGATTCTAGGCCTAGAAGGCGTTCTGCTTCCTGCTTCCTCTGCTCCTCCTCCAGCTTCGTCTTCTTCTCCTCCTCCATCTTCCTTCTTGCACGGCTTCTGTAGTCGGCGTTCCTGTCCGAAAAGCCCTCATACCACGGAACAGTGCCCTTGCCTCGTGTTCTTCCCGGGTGTTCAGGATTTCCCAGGGCACGCGTAAGCTCGTCGTTCTCTCTGTTATGCGTGAACACCCCCTTTCGATCATCTTCTATTGCTTGAAGTAACTTTTCTTCGGCTCCTTTTAGACTTGCCTTCTTCGAAACCAAGCCTGTCTTTGGGTCCAACGCCCCCCATGCGCATAGAACCAAGTTCTGCACCTGGGAGGCCAGCTCCTAGTAACTGGAGTTGCATCCACCATCTCTTGTTCAGACTTATCCCACTTAGGCATTGCCACCGCGTAGCCACCTGGCCCCAGCCTATGGAACTGCGTCTTTTTTGCGGCATTGGCCTTGTTTTTTCTCGACCGTTCCTTAGATAATTCTGATTCCTTGAATTTCACGAAAGCGGGCCAGTGTTCTCTTTGCTTCTCCAGTGTTCCCTTGAATTCTGGAGTCTTCTTTTCTCCTTCGACGTAGTTGGCCCATACAATTTTCTTGTGGGTGTTGAATGCAATTGCCATCTTCCTAAGAGCAGCATCCTTGACTTTCTGCACATCTGCATCAGTGAAATGATCTAGTAGGGTGAAATGTTCCATGAGAGATTCCCAAAGCGTTTGTTTTGCTCTGTCGTCGACCCAAGTAACATCTGGACATTTATTTTTTTGGCTCTTTCCATTCTTGAATGGAGATCGGGAGTTGGTCCCTCACAAGAACTCCGCACTGACGAATGAACTTGTTCGCAATGTTCTTAGGCATGCTTGGTTCGCCATTAGCTTTGATGGCATCGATGTTGTACTTTACACCCTCCTTCAACTTTTTGCCCGGGCCTCACTTTGTCTTGCTGTCTGTAGAAGCAGATTTTCTCAATCCGGAGGGCTGAAAGAAGAAAGATCGATTCGTTAATATATCTTCAAATAAAAAAATGTGATGATCACCAGATGCCTGCTTATATAAATATACCTCGCCGGTCTCTGTTATTGCAAGATCAACATTGTCTGCGTCATCATAATCATAATCATAGTTCATCACTTCATCAGTTCGGTCGTCACGATAGAATATCATATCATCACCCTCCCCGGTATTGTTCAGATATTCGGAGCCGTCATAGTCTTCATTCTGATCAACTAGCCCGTGATGGCTGCGTATGATCTCGAACAGGGTCTCTTCTCCCTCTCTGCCGGTATTGTCCGCCATAGCTTTTATTTAACTAATCTAGAAGAAATATGAAATAATTTAGTATTCAAATTACAATGCATGGATGCAATCAATAAGGAAAAGCTGAATCATAGTACATAATATGCATCGTCTCTAATAATCTCGAATACATCGTCTTGAATATTATATATCGAATACATCACTATCTAGCTAGCTAATAAAGATCGAATACTACAGAAGAATCTAGGCCACTCGCGGTTCCTGAGGCGCGGGCGGTGGACACCCAAAGAGAAGGAACCATCACAGGATTATATCTCCGGTCATCTGCCCAAAGAACCTGCCAGGTATTGGAGAACCTGACATCCATAGCAGCCATGTAGCGACGGACGTGCTCGGCCTCCTCCCTGACACGGCGACGCACCACCTCCGGCGGGGCTGGCTCCCTCTGCACTGAATGTGGCCCACGCGAACTCCACCAAAGGAGATCAGGGTCGACGACGGGACCCGGGGCCGGGTTCCTCACCAAGCGGCGCGCCCCTGAAGGTAGCACCTCCTAGTGCCAGCCCGGCAGAGCCAAGTCCCGGACATGGGTCCTCTGAAGCAGGACGTCGTCGCGAACGGGTCGACGACGAGGATACGGGCCGGGCAAAAAGTAACATGTTTTAAATTATTGGATTGTGATAACTAAAATTCTATATGCAAATTCTAAATTTTTCTATAACTAAAATTATAAGAAACTAAAAATAGCATCGATCGTCGTCTAACAATTTGACATTAATCTAATTCATCTAGCTAAAACTAATATTTCTAAAATTTCTAACATTTCTATATAACTAACATTTCTAATATTTCTATAACTAAAAAACAGAAAAATTTCTAACATTTCTATAAATAAAAAACAGAAAAATTTCTAACATTTCTATAACTAAAAAACAGAAATTTTTCTAACATTTCTATAAATATTTCTATAACTAAAAACCAGAAAAATTTCTAATTTTTTTACAACTAATTAACAATGTGTGTGTGTGTGTGTGGACATGGCGGCCGGGGCAGGAGCTCACCGGCGAGGCGAGGCGACGGGGACGGCGATGGGCGGCGACGACGCGGATGGCAACGACGGGGACGGGGACGGGGCGGCGACGACGGGGACGGGGACGGGGACGGGGCGGCGACGACGACGGGGACGGGGACGGGGCGGCGACGACGGGGACGGGGACGGGGCGGCGACGACAGGGACGGGGACGGGGTGGGAACGACGGGGACGGCGATACGGCTGGGGCGGCGACGACGGGACGGGGACGGGGACGGGGCGGCAACGGGGGCGTCGACGGGGGCGTTGACGAGGGGTGGCGACGGGGGCGTCGACGGGGGCAGCGACGGGGCCGTGATGGGGGGCGGCGGGCGACCAGGCAGAGGAGAAGAAGCAGATGAAAACTGACGAAATTTGGAAGTGCTGCTTATATAGGATGGGCCTTTAGTACCGGGTGGTGGCACCAACCAGTACGAAAGACACCCCTTTAGTACCGGTTGGAGCCACGACCCTGTACTAAAGGGTGTGCGCTGCCAAGCGAGGGGCGCAAAGTTTAGTCCCACCTCGCCTAGCGAAGGGCAGCCGCACTGGTTTATAAACCTAGCCGCTGCTGCTCCTTCGAGCTCCTCTCCAAAGCAGGCCGTCTGGGCCTACCTGTTCTGTGCTACCCTGTGGGCCTACTGGGCCTTGCGGGCCTGCATCCTGGCCCAACAACAGGTTGGGTTTCTAGTCGTATGCAGGCCGTTGTGGCCCTGTTGGTGGGCTTTTTTATTTTCTTATTTTTTTTCTTTATTTATTTTCTTTTATTTATTTCTGAGTTGTTTTTTGCTGTATTTAGAGTTTCTTTGTGAATATTTTTTATTTACGTACAAAAAATTACAAACTTTCTGTTAGTGCCGGTAGTTTTCAAATTTGAATAGTTTAAATTTTGAATTATTTGAAATTTGTGTGAATCACTAGTTTGTGAATAACTTAACTTTAAAAATAGATTTTTCAATGATTCTTTTTTATTATGTTTAATATTAATGTGTTTTATCATTATATTCAATTTGGTAATGCTTAGATTATTAAAAAAATGAAATGCCTTTGTAACAGATGAGTTTTCGTCCGAAACCCTGATACTTCGGAAGAGATTGTCCATTTTGTACACGAAGTGCATCCAGTTTTTGCCGTAACCCTCTCTACTTTTTTGCACATGCTATGTGGGTGAAATTAGGATACCATGTTAACTTTCAACCTTTTCGGAGTTCATTTGAAGTGTTTTTCAATTTCAGGGTCATTTAGGCTAAAAAAATCAGTAAATGCATGAAAGAATTTGTTTGCACATAAAATTTCTTCGCATTTCAAATGCCGAAACACATAAGTACCCTAACTATTACAAAGATTCCCTCTTGGGTGTGAAACACAGAAGAAAGTGATGATAGTGAAGCCGATCACATCCCAGATCTTTGGGTGTGAAACTTTTTCTTCGCGTGTGTCCCTTTGCGCGGTAACCATGGACAATCTTCATCATTTAACTGGATGCTCGGGTCAATATTCACTGTGAATGGAGCAATTTCATCAAACTTTTCATAATCTTCTGACATGTCTGTCTTGTCATCCACTCCCATGATGTTTCTTTTCCCAGAAAGAACTATGTGGCGCTTTGCCTCATCGTATGATGCATTCGCTTCCTTATCTTTTCTTTTCTCGGCTTGGTAGACATGTCCTTCACATAGAAAACCTGTGCGACATCATTGGCTAGGACGAATGGTTCGTCTGCATATGCAAGATTGTTGAGATCCACTGTTGTCATTCCGTACTGCGGGTCTTTCGTTACCCCGCCTCGTGTCATAGTGACCCATTTGCACCGAAACAAAGCGACCTTCAAACCACGTCCATAGTCAACTTCCCATATGACCTCTATGTAACCATAATATGTTTCCTTTTCCGTCTTGGTTGGTATATCAAAGCGTACACCGCTGTTTTGGTTGGTGCTCTGCTTATCTTGGGCGATCGTGTAAAATGTATTCCCATTTATCTCGTACCCTTTGAAAGTCATTATATTCGAAGATGGTAACTGGGACATCAAGTACAGGTCATCTTCAATAGCGGCGTCATGCATGACACGTGTCTGCAACCAGCCGGCGAAAGTCCCCGTTTGTTCACGTGTAATCCAATCGTCAGACTGCTCCGGGTGTTTGGAGCGTAGAAAATTCTTGTGTTCCTCTGATAACCCACAAGTATAGGGGATCAATTTTAGCCTCTTTCGATAAGTAAGAGTGTCGAACCCAACGAGGAGCTAAAGGTAGAACAAATATTCCCTCAAGTTCTGTCGACAACCGATACAACTCTACGCACTCTTAATGTTCACTTTAACTAGAACAAGTATGAAACTAGAAGTACTTTGTAGGTGTTTTTGGATAAGTTTGCAAGGTAATAAAGAGCACGTAAATAAAAGCTAGGGGCTCTTTAGATAAAGACACAACTAAATTAGTTTTAGTAGAGAGCTTTTTGTCACGAGAAAGTTATTTGTCCCTAGGCAATCGATAACTAGACCGGTATTGCAATTTTATATGAGGGAGAGGCATAAGCTAACATACTTTCTCTACTTGGCTCATATGCACTTATGATTGGAACTCTAGCAAGCATCCGCAACTACTAAAGATCATTAAGGTAAAACCCAACCACAACATTAAAGTACCAAGTCCTCTTTATTCCCATACGCAAACAACCTACTTACTCCGATATGTGCTTCTGTCACTCACGCCACCCACCATAAGCAAATCATGAACATATTGCAAACTCTACAGTGGGGATTCCTCACGCTTGTGCGACATGGATAGCACCATAGGACAACACCAATAATAAAACATGCAACTCAAACCAATCACGATCATCAATTAACCCATAGGACAAAACGGATCTACTCAAAAATCATAGGATAGCCATACATCATTGCGAAATAATATATAGCGTTGAGCACCATGTTTAAGTAGAGATTACAGTGGGTAAAAGAGGGAATACACCGCTGCATAGAGGGGGGAAGAGTTGGTGATGACATCGGTGAAGTTGTTGGTGAAGATTGCGGTGACGATGATGGCCCCGGTGGCACTCCGGCGCCACCGGAAGCGAGGGGTAGAGAGCCCCCCTCCTTCTTCTTCTTCCTTCACCTTCTCCCTAGATGGGAGAAGGGTTTTCCCTCTGGTCCATGGTCTCCATGGCGTGGGAGGGGCGAGAGCCCCTCCGAGATTGGATCTGTCTCTCTGTCTCTCTCTGTTTCTTGGTTCTGGCTTCTGCCCTTTCACCGTTTCTTATATATCCGGAGATCCGTAACTCCGATTGGATTGAAACCTTCGCCAAGATTTTTTCCCGAAAATTAGCTTTCTTGCGGCCAAAGAAGACCAGCAACCGCCTTACGGGGTGGCCATGAGGGTCAGGGGCGCGCCCAGGGGGCCAGGCGCGCCCCTGCCTCGTGGCCCCTCGGGCACCGTCTCTCGTTGATTCTTCTTCCCATATTCCAAAAATATTCCAAAAATATCCTGCGAAACATAAAACATGCAACAAACAGGAACTGGCACTAGGCACTGGATCAATATGTTAGTCCCAAAAATAATATAAAAAGTTGCCAAAAGTATATGAAAGTTGTAGAATATTGGCATGGAACAATAAAAAATTATAGATACGACGGAGACGTATCAGCATCCCCAAGCTTAATTCATGCTCGTCCTTGAGTAGGTAAATGATAAAAAGATAATTTTTGATGTGGAATGCTACCTAACATAATCTTGATCATGTAATCTAATCAGGGCATGAATATTAAGACACGAGTGATTCAAGGCAATAGTCTATCATTTGACATAAAAACAATAATAGTCAGGCATCCCAACAAACAATCATGTCTTTCAAAATATCAATGCTAAAGAACGTTATCCCTACAAAATCATATAGTCTTTTATGCTTCCTTTTGTTAACACAAGGTACCCCTCATGCCCATCCCTGTGTCAGCCAAGCAATTGGTTCATACTTTTTAATGCGCTTCAGCTTTTTCAACCCTCACGCAATACATGAGCGCAAGCCAGGGATATAGCACTACAGGTGGAATAGAGTATGATGGTGGAGGTTGTGTGGAGAAGACAAAAAGGGAGAAAGTCTCACATCGACGCGGCTAATCAACGGGCTATGGAGATGCCCATCAATTGATGTCAATGCGAGGAGTAGGTATTGCCATGCAATGCACTAAGAGCTATAAGTGTATGAAAGCTCAAACTGAAACTAAGTGGGTGTGCATCCAACTTGCTTGCTCATGAAGACCTCGGGCATTTGAGGAAGCCCATCATCGAAATATACAAGCCAAGTTCTATAATGAAAATTCCCACTAGTATATGAAAGTGATAACTCAAGAGACTCTCTATATGAAGAACATGGTGCTTCTCTGAAGCACAAGTGTGGTAAAAGGATAGTAACATTGCCCCTTCTCTCTTTTTCTCTGATTTTTTTATTTTTTTGGTGGGCTTCTTTGGCCTCTTTTTTTTATTTGGGCTTCTTTGGCCTCTTTTATTTCTCATAAAGTCCGGAGTCTCATCCCGACTTGTGGGGGAATCATAGTCTCCATCATCCTTTCCTCACTAGGGCAATGCTCTAATAATGATGTTCATCACACTTTATTTATTTACAACTCAATATTACAACTCGATACTAGAACAAAATATGACTCTATATGAATGCCTCCGGGGGTGTACCGGGATGTGCAATGATCTAGCATAGCAAAGATATGAAAAAATGGACAAGCCATGAAAACATAATGCTAGCTATCTTACGATCATGCAAAGCAATATGACAATGAATGCTCAAGTCATGTATATGATGATGATGGAAGTTGCATGGCAATATATCTCAGAATGGCTATGGAAATGCCATGATAGGTAGGTATGGTGGCTGTTTTGAGGAAGATATAAGGAGGCTTATGTGTGATAGAGCGTATCGTATCACGGGGTTTGGATGCACCGGCGAAATTTGCACCAACTCTCAAGGTGAGAAAGGGCAATGCACGGCACCGAAGAGGCTAGCAATGATGGAAGGGTGAGAGTGCGTATAATCCATGGACTCACATTAGTCATAAAGAACTCATATACTTATTGCAAAAGTTTATTAGCCCTCGAAGCAAAGTACTACTACGCATGCCCCTAGGGAGGAGGTTGGTAGGAGTTAACCATCGCGTGCCCCTGACCTTCATGCAAAGATAAACAATCAAAATACAATGCGCGCCAATTTGGTTACATAGTTAGGAGACCATACGTGCATGCTTCGGGAATCACAAACCTTAACACCAATATCCTTACTAAACACAACCATTTACTAGAACCTCCCACATATTATCATCTCTATATCGCAAAACTATTGCAAGGAATCAAACATATCATATTCAGTGATCTACAAGTTTTATGTAGGATTTTATGACTAACCATGTGAATGACCAATTCCTGTCATCTCTCTAAATAGATATAAGTGAAGCAAGAGAGTTTAATTCTTTCTACAAAAGATATGCCCACGCTCTAACAAATATAAGTGAAGCAAAAGAGCATTCTACAAATGGCGGTTTTCTATGTGAAGGGAAACAGGCAATCCAAACTTCAAATGATATAAGTGAAGCACATGAAGCATTCTATAAAGCCATACTCAAAAGATTTAAGTGAAGTGCAATGAGCATTCTATAAATCAACCATGGACTATCTCATACCAGCATGGTGCATAAAATAAAAGTGAAAACTAAATGCAAAAGATGCTCCAAGATTTGCACATATCGCATGAACGAAACGAATCTGAACACATACCGATACTTGTTGAAGAAAGAGGGGATGCCTTCCAGGGCATCCCCAAGCTTAGATGCTTGAGTCTCCTTGAATATTTACTTGGGGTGCCTTGGGCATCCCCAAGATTGAGCTCTTGCCTCTCCTCCTTTTCCTCATATCGAGACCTTCTCGATCATCGAACACTTCATCCACACAAAACTTCAACAGAAAACTCGGTAAGATCCGTTAGTATAATAAAGCAAATCACTACTCTAAGTACTGTTTGCAAAGCAATTCATATTTTGTTTTTGCATTATAGCTACTATAATATAATTTTTCCATGGCTTAATCCACTGATAGAAATTGATAGTTTCATCAAAACAAGCAAACTATGCATCAAAAACAGAATCTATCAAAAACAGAACAGCCTGTAGCAATCTGAACATTCACCATATTTCTGGTACCCCAAAACTTCTACCAAAATTAGGAAAATAAAATTTTTGTATAGAAAGACAGTGCAAAAAGAATCAGAACTGTTTGACGTTCCAGTAAAAAATGTAAAATCGTGCACTACAGCCAAAGTTTCTGTCCTGCACCGCACAAACCAACAAGCATTGTAAACATCCTAAAGGCAAACCTTGGCACATTATTTTTATAATACAATGGAATTGTACAAAGGGATAATTATTTTTGATGAAAAGTTTCTGTAATTAAGATTCACAAAGTTTGCGTGAGCATGAACAAAGTTCAAGGAGCTCTCCCACTTCGACAATGCTTGTCTCTCTCACTTTCAATTTCCTTTTTGAAAGGATTTGGGTTCCCCTCTTTATTTTTTTGTTTTTAAACTTTATAAAAGCACTCAACAGAAATAAATGACTCTCTAAAACTTCCGGGTTGTCTCCCTGGCAGCGCTTTCTTTAAAGCCATTAAGCTATTCATATAGTGCTCAAGTAATGAATCCACCCGGATCCCAAGGTATATTAAAGCCAATTTTAATTAACAATGATTTGTAATTTAGTAGTGAGCACAAAGTAACATATATCATGCAACAACGAAGTCTAACTCTCTTCCTATGCATCAGCATGTCATAAAAGAGCAATTCATGCACGGCAAGTAAAGGCCAATGCAGAGTATAAGCAGTTTCCTGCAATTCTATCATATTGGAAACATAGAGAGGTGGAGATATAGTTCCTCTCTCATAATAACTGCAAGTAGGAGCAGCAAGCACATGCATATCACATTCATCAAAATTATCATGTGCAGCGGTAAAAGGCAATCCATCAATATAATCCTTAATAAGCACAAACTTGTATGATATAGTGTAGTAGGGAAAACTCAAAAAGATAATAGGACTATCATGTGTGGGTGCAATAGCAACAATTTCATTTTTAACATAAGGAACTATAACAATTTCATCTCCATAAGCATAATTCATATTGGCATCTTGGCCACAAGCATAGCAGGCATCATCAAAAAGAGGTATTTCAAGAGAATCAACGGGATCATAACAATCATCATAGCAATCATCCTTCGGTAAGCACGAAGGGAAATTAAACAATGTATGAGGTTAAGAGTTACTATCATTAGAAGGTGGGCACGGGTAGCTAATCCGCTCTTCCTCCTTTTGTTCTTCGCTCTCCTCATCATCTTTTTCATCCAATGAGCTCACAGTTTCATCAATTTCTTCTTCCATAGACTCCTGCAAAATATTAGTCTCTTCTTGGACAGCGGAGAAGTCCTCAATATATGGTTTAACATAGGCATTAGAAGCATAATTATCATAACAATATTCAAGTATGGCAAAATTTTCAGATTTGTAAAGAGTAGCATCATACTTTTCAATCAAAGAAGCAATTTCATAAGCACCCTTAAAAGCAACAAATTCTTCAATTTGTTGAACATCATAGTAATTATAAACACCCTTAGCATACAAAGATACGATTCCATTATCACTAAACTCACATTGGTAGGGAAGGTGTTTCTTAGGGTTTTCAGAACAACAAGTAACATCATATATTTCACATACATTCCAAGCATAGCATTGCAAACGATGAATTTGATCTAGTAAAAGTTTCCCCTTTTGAGATAAGCGGTGTCGCACATAAAAAGCATGCTCATCTAAAGATTTCCCCTCAACTAAGCTAGTTGGGGTTTCAGCACGAGCACATAGGGATCGAAGATGATCCAAGTAAAAAGTTTCAGTAGTGTGATAGATTTTGAGTGGTTCTTCAACCATTGGTTCAGTAGGTACAACTA
Source organism: Triticum aestivum (assembly GCF_018294505.1). Lineage (NCBI taxonomy): Eukaryota > Viridiplantae > Streptophyta > Magnoliopsida > Poales > Poaceae > Triticum > Triticum aestivum. The sequence continues at coordinate 655,028,264 of NC_057799.1, read as the reverse complement.
ATTTTTTGGTATTTTGCGTTTCCTACCCATAACTAAAGATAGAAAAAACTAAGAACAACAAATAAAAATTACTTAGTGATAAAGCAAACAAGCACACACGAGAATATTCACCCCACGCTATAACTCCCCGGCAACGGCGCCAGAAAAAGGTCTTGATAACCCACAAGTATATGGGATCAATTGTAGCCTCTTTCGATAAGTAAGAGTGTCGAACCCAACGAGGAGCTAAAGGTAGAACAAATATTCCCTCAAGTTCTATCGACCAGCAATACAACTCTACGCACACTTAACGTTCGCTTTAACTAGAACAAGTCTGAAACTAGATGTACTTTGTAGGTGTTTTTGGATAAGTTTGCAAGGTAATAAAGAGCACGTAAATAAAAGCTAGGGGCTCTTTAGATAAAGACACAACTAAATTAGTTTTAGTAGAGAGCTTTTTGTCACGAGAAAGTTATTTGTCCCTAGGCAATCGATAACTAGACCGGTATTGCAATTTTATATGAGGGAAAGGCATAAGCTAACATACTTTCTCTACTTGGATCATATGCACTTATGATTGGAACTCTAGCAAGAATCCACAACTACTAAAGATCATTAAGGTAAAACCCAACCATAACATTAAAGTATCAAGTCCTCTTTATTCCCATACGCAAACAACCTACTTACTCGGGTATGTGCTTCTGTCACTCACGCCACCCACCATAAGCAAATCATGAACATATTGCAAACCCTACAGCGGGGATCCCTCACGCTTGCGCAACACAGAGAGCACCATAGGACAACACCAATAATAAAACATGCAACTCAAACCAATCACGATCATCAATTAACCCATATGACAAAACGGATCTACTCAAACATCATAGGATAGCCATACATCATTGGGAAATAATATATAGCATTGAGCACCATGTCTAAGTAGAGATTACAGCGGGTAAAAGAGGGAATACACCGCTGCATAGAGGGGGGAAGAGTTGGTGATGACAGCGGTGAAGTTGTTGGTGAAGATTGCGGAGACGATGATGGCCCAGGTGGCACTCCGGCGCCACCGGAAGCGAGGTGGAGAGAGCCCCCCTCCTTCTTCTTCTTCCTTGACCTTCTCCCTAGATGGGAGAAGGGTTTCCCCTCTGGTCCATGGTCTCCATGGCATGGGAGGGGCGAGAGCCCCTCCGAGATTGGATCTGTCTCTCTGTCTCTCTCTGTTTCTGCGTTCTGGCTTCTGCCCTTTCACCGTTTCTTATATATCCGGAGATCCGTAACTCCGATTGGATTGAAACCTTCGCCAAGATTTTTTTTCTTCTAAAAATTAGCTTTCTTGCGGCCAAAGAAGAGCAGCAACCGCCTTACGGGGTGCCCACGAGGGTCAGGGGCGCGCCCAGGGGGGCCAAGCGCGCCCCCTGCCTCATGGCCCCCTCGGGCACCGTCTCGCGTTGATTCTTCTTCCCATATTTCACAAATATTCCAAAAATATTCTCCGTCCGTTTTTATCCCGTTTGGACTCCGTTTGATATGGGGTTTCCGTGAAACATAAAACATGCAACAAACAGGAACTGGCACTAGCCACTGGATCAATATGTTAGTCCCAAAAATAATATAAAAAGTCGCCAAAAGTATATGAAAGTTGTAGAATATTGGCATGGAACAATAAAAAATTATAGATATGACGGAGACGTATCGTCCTCCATATACGGAGCCACCAAGGCGGAATTCTGTAGAACTGTGTAGTGTGCTTGAGTGAGAGAATGCCCGTCCATACATATTATTTGATCCCGTCATAGCGTGCCTTTTCCATCCAGTCTGCCCTTATGCCGCGATTCAGGAACACCAATCGGCTTAAGGTCAGGAATAAAGTCAATACAAAACTCAATGACCTACTCATTTTCATGGCCCTTCGAGATGCTTCCTTCTGGCCTAGCACGGTTATGAATATATTTCTTTAAGACTCCCATGAACCTCTCAAAGGGGAACATATTGTGTAGAAATACAGGACCCAAAACGTTAATCTCTTCGCAAAGGTGAATTAGGACGTGCGTCATGATGTTGAAGAAGGATGGTGGAAACACCAACTCGAAACTGACAAGACATTGCACCAAATCATTCTCTAACCTTGGTATGATTTCTGGATCGATTACCTTCTGAGAGATTGCATTGAGGAATGCACATAGCTTCACAATGGCTAATCGAACGTTTTTCGGTAGAAGCCCCCTCAATGCGACCGGAAGCAGTTGCGTCATAATCACGTGGCAGTCATGAGACTTTAGGTTTTGGAACTTTTTCTCTGCCATATTTATTATTCCCTTTATATTTGACGAGAAGCCAGACGGTACCTTAATACTGAGCAGGCATTCAAAGAAGATTTCCTTCTCTTCTTTGGTAAGAGCGTAGCTGGCATGACCCTGATGTGTGCCATCTTTTCCGTGCATACGTTGCTGGTCCTCCCGTGCCTCCGGTGTTTTTTTTGTGTTCCCATACACGCCCAAGAAGCCAAGCAGGGTCACGCAAAGATTCTTCGTCACGTGCATCACGTCGATTGCGGAGCGAACCTCTAGGTCTTTCCAATAGGGCAGGTCCCAAAATATAGATTTCTTCTTCCATATGGGTGCGCGTCCGTGAGCGTCATTCGGAACAGGTTGTCCGCCAAGACCCTTTCCAAAGACTACCTTCGAATCCTTGACCATATCATGTACATCAGCACCAGTACGGTGGCGAGGCTTCGTCCAGTGATCTGCCTCACCTTTGTAATGCTTGCCTTTCTTTCTAACGGGATGCCTGCTCGGAAGAAATCGACGATGTCCCAGGTACACATTCTTCCTACAATTATCCAAATATATACTGTCGGTATCATCCAAATAGTGCGTGCATGCGCGGTATCCCTTGTTTGTCTGTCCTGAAAGGTTACTGAGAGCAGGCCAATCATTGATGGTCACGAACAGCAACGCCTTTAGGTCAAATTCTTCCTGTCCGTGCTCATCCCACGCACGTACACTTGTTCCATTCCACAGCTGTAAGAGTTCTTCAACTAATGGCCTTAGGTACACATCAATGTCGTTGTCGGGTTGCTTAGCGCCTTGGATGAGCACTGGCATCATAATGAACTTCCGCTTCATGCACAACCGAGGAAGGTTACACAAACATAGAGTCACATGCCAGGTGCTATGGTTGCTGCTCTGCTCCCCAAAAGGATTAATGCCATATGCGCTTAGACCAAACCATACGTTCCTTGCGTCACCTGCAAACTCCTCCTGTACTTTCTCTCGATTTTTCTCCATTGCGACCCGTCAGCGGGTACTCTCAACTTTCCGTCTTTCTTACGGTCTTCCTTGCGTCACCTGCAAACTCCTCCCTGTACTTTCTCTCGATTTTTCTCCACTGCGACCCGTTAGCGGGTACTCTCAACTTTCCCTCTTTCTTACGGTCTTCACTGTGCCATCACATCGCCTTGGAATGCTCTTTGTTTTGGAACAAACGTTTCAACCGTGGTATTATAGGAGCATACCACATCACCTTGGCAGGAATCTTCTTCCTGGGGCGCTCGCCCTCGACTTCACCAGGGTCATCGCGGCTGATCTTATAGCGCAATGCACCGCATACGGGCACGCGTTCAAATCCGTGTACTCACCGCGGTAGACGATGCAGTCGTTAGGGCATGCATGTATCTTCTGCACCTCTAACCCTAGAGGGCAGACAACCTTCTTTGCTTTGTACGTACTCTCGGGCAATTCATTGTCTTTTGGAAGCATCTTCTTTAAAATTACCAGCAACTTTCCAAATCCCTTGTCAGATACACCATTCTCTGCCTTCCATTGCAGTAATTCTAGTGTGGTGCCCAACTTTTTCTTGTCAGCTTCGCAATTCGGGTACAACAATTTCTTGTGATCCTCTAACATGCGCTGCAACTTCTTCTTCTCCAAATCACTTGCGCAGTTTCTCTTTGCATCGGCAATGGCCCGACCTAGATCATCAGCGGGCTCATCTGATGCATCTTCTTCAGCTTCTTCCCCCATTGTTGTATCATCGTATTCAGGGAACCCATGGCCAGCATAGCTGTCGTCGTCCTCTTCTTCTTCTTCATTTTCTTCCATCATAACCCCTCTTTCTCCATGCTTGGTCCAAACATTATAGTGGGGCATGAAACCGGACTCAAATAGGTGGACGTGAATGGTTCTTGACTTAGAGTAATTGTGATCATTCTTACAGCCAGCACATGGACAAGGCATAAAACCATCCGCCCGCTTGTTTGCCTTAGCCGCAAGCAGAAAAGTATGCACACCATCAATGAACTCGGGATAGCATTGGTCATCGTACATCCATTGTCGGCTCATCTTCATTACACAACACCGAAAAGACTAAATTAATACAAGTTCATACATAAAGTTCATATATAAAGTTCATACAACACTTAAATGCAACAAAAAAATAACTCTCTAGCTAAAGCATTTAAATGCAACAACAAATGCGATCAAGATCGCAACTAAGGTAACAATTGATCCAACAGCATAATGATACCAAGCCTCACTATCAATGGCATATTTTCTAATCTTTCTAATCTTCAAGCGCATTTTCTCCATCTCGATCTTGTGACCATTGACGACATCGGCAACATGCAACTCCAATTCCATCTTCTCCCCCTCAATTCCTTTCAGTTTTTCTTTCAAATACTCGTTTTCTCTTTCAACTAAATTTAACCTCTCGACAATAGGGTCGGTTGGAATTTCCGGTTCACATACCTCCTAGATAAAAATATCTATGTCAACTTGATGGGCATAATTTGTCATAAACACGAAATGCAACAAATAGTTTTAAAAGAGAATATACCACATCCGAATCATAACACGGACAAGGGCCGACGGGGATAGATATCAAAACCTTGACACTATGTATAACAAACAACGTACGAGTGATACGTCTCCGTCGTATCTACTTTTCCAAACACTTTTGCCCTTGTTTTGGACTCTAACTTGCATGATTTGAATGGAACTAACCCGGACTGACGCTGTTTTCAGCAGACTTTCCATGGTGTTACTTATGTGTAGAAACAAAAGTTCTCGGAATGACCTGAAACTCCACGGAACATCTATTTGGAAAATAAGAAAAATACTGGAAGAAAAATCCACGTCAGGGGGCCCACACCCTGTCCACGAGGGTGGGGGGCGCGCCTTCCCCCCCGGGCGTGCCCCCCTACCTCGTGGGCCCCCTGACGCTCCACCGACCTCAACTCCAACTCCATATATTCACTTTCGGGGAGAAAAAAATCAGAGAGAAGGATTCATCGCGTTTCACGATACGGAGCCACCGCCAAGCACGAAAACCTCTCGGGAGGGCTGATCTGGAGTCCGTTCGGGGCTCCGGAGAGGGGAATCCGTCGCCATCGTCATCATCAACCATCCTCATCACCAATTTCATGATGCTCACCGCCGTGCGTGAGTAATTCCATCGTAGGATTGCTGGACGGTGATGGGTTGGATGAGATCTATCATGTAATCGAGTTAGTTTTGTTAGGGTTTGATCCCTAGTATCCACTATGTTCTGAGATTGATGTTGCTATGACATTGCTATGCTTAATGCTTGTCACTAGGGCCCGAGTGCCATGATTTCAGATCTGAACCTATTATGTTTTCATGAATATATGTGAGTTCTTGATCCTATCTTGCAAGTCTATAGTCACCTACTATGTGTTATGATCCGGCAACCCCGAAGTGACAATAACCGGGACCACTCCCGGTGGTGACCATAGTTTGAGGAGTTCATGTATTCAGTATGTGCTAATGCTTTGTTCCGGTACTCTATTAAAAGGATGCCTTAATATCCCTTAGTTTCCATTAGGACCCCGCTGCCACGCGAGGGTAGGACAAAAGATGTCATGCAAGTTCTTTTCCATAAGCACGTATGACTATATTCGGAATACATGCCTACATTACATTGATGAATTGGAGCTAGTTCCGTGTCACCCTATGTTTTGACTGTTACATGATGAACCGCATCCGGCATAATTCTCCATCACCGATCCAATGCCTACGAGCTTTTCATATATTGTTCTTCGCTTATTTACTTTTCCGTTGCTACTATTACAATCACTACAAAACACTAAAAATATTACTTTTGCTACTGTTACTTTTGTTACCGTTACCACTACTATCATACTACTTTGCTACTAAATACTTTGCTGCAGATATTAAGTTATCCAGGTGTGGCTGAATTGACAACTCAGTTGCTAATACTTGAGAATATTCTTTGGCTCCCCTTGTGTCGAATCAATAAATTTGGGTTGAATACTCTACCCTCAAAAACTGTTGCGATCCCCTATACTTGTGGGTTATCAAGGGGTAAGATAATTATACGAGTAACTATATATCCAAATCGCACAAACATGAATTTTTTATATAAAAAAGATAAGAATAATAGGCTCACCACAAGGTGGTGCCGGCGACGGGACGGTGCAAGCGATCGACGGTGGTTATGACGGAGATTTAGAAGGCACTAAGTAAACCACACCTACATATGCAAACTAAGTATTATTTTGACCTCAAATTGCATATAAACCAAATACTACCACATATAATTCCTCCGAAATTACTAAAACCCACAATTAATCACTATATAAACCAATGCAAGAGCTAATCTAGCAATGAGAGATGAAAGGAGAAAGTTGCTAACCTTTGTGATCATTTGAATGGATGGTGGCCTGCAAGTCTTGACAAATTTTGGGCAAAATTTGTGATGAGCTCCAGAGGAAGAAGGGAAAAACAAAGGAGAGGGAGAGGGAAAGGGGGAAGAACAGAGTACGGGTGGATGAAGGGTTTATATAGGACGACCTTTAGTACCGGTTCGAGGCACGAACCGGTACTAAAGGTGCTGGAGGGGCCCCAGTCTGACAACATCCTGCCACCACTCTCTTTAGTACCGGCTCGTGGCACGAACCGGTGCTAAAAGTTCGGCACGAACCGGTACTAATGAGAGCGGCCCGCCTAGCCGTTGGAACCGGCACTAATGGTCACATTAGTGCCGGCTCAAATTCAAACCGGGACTAATGAGCAAAACATTTGACCCTTTTTCTATTAGTGAAGTCTGACAATGAAATACATTATGATGAGAGCTAAACAAAAAAGAAAAAGAAATCCTGCATTCCTAACAGTGAACAGTGTTTGTACTCTTCATTGGTTTCAAAATCATGATTTTTTCTTTTTATTAGGATCTAAACGCTCTTATATGAACATGTATGATTTTTTTCAGAATCTTTTGAAACTTCAAAAATATGATTTTTGAATTTTTTTCAAAAAAAGACCTCCATGAAGATCGCCCACCATTGGCATTTTCCACCAATTCAAAATGGTTTTTGCCAGGCTTTTAAACCCTCATGGTCCTGTAATAATTCCTGTAAACTTAAGTGTTAAATAAAGTAAAGCATGTTTACCCCCTAAAAACATGGACGCTGATAACGCCCACACGTGTGGCAAACTAGACATCTGCGCACACACCGTGTGTGGTGTAAGCAGGAGGCAGCCCACACGGGTCATGTGTGGGCAAATATTAGAATTGCTCACACGTGTGGAAGCAAAAATGCCCACACATTCTGGCGCAGCTGCGTTAGTTACCCGTGGAGCGACACTTTAGTTGCCATCCGGGATGGTAAATGTAGTTGTAAAAGCATGACAACTCTCTGTTTTGCTTAACTACAGTTGCCATGTCTAATTTATGGTAGTTGACGCGTGCAATCAAACCATAGTTGCCATATGTGCTTACCTACACTAGTGCAGAACCGGGCTATAGCACCGGTTCGTAAGGCCCTTTAGTGCCGGTTCTGTAACCGGGACTAAAGGGTGGGGACTAAAGGCCCCCCCCTTTAGTACCGGTTCTGCACGAAACGCTGCTAAAGGGCCACCACGTGGCACGAGCCAGCGCGGGGCGGGAGCCCTTTAGTACCGGTTGGTAACACCAACCGGTACTAAAAGGTTTGGGGGGTTTTGGGTTCATGATTTCTTTTTTCCTTTAATTTTGTGTGTTCCATTTAATTCTTTTCCGTTTGCTGGTATTTTACGCTACTACATATTGTACATGTTATGCATATATATAAATAGAATTTCTCGTAGAACCGATCATATATATATACGAATGTCTCACAACCACCATTATTCACACATACACATGTATATATATATATACAATTAGGTATATACAATTTCTCCTACATGTTGCCTTCGGAGCCAGTGGAAATTGCCTTGGTGCCTTCGGAGCAAAATGAAAATTGGGAGTGGTTCATGGGGGCGGTAGCGGGTAATGGTATTCTCCTTTGGGATCTATGACCTGGTCGAGCAAAAATCCCGCTATGAACTCTTGAAGTGCTCGTATGCGCTCCGTTGGTAGGAGCTGCTCCCGCACCTCATCGAACTATTAAGAAGGAGATCAATATGCATGTGTGTTAGTTGTGTGACTAGATATCGATAATGATGCAAAAATTGTGAATAGTGTTATCAAGGACCGTAGCCATAGCTGTCTATCAGATTTTCTTCTTTCGGACGCCATCATGCGAATGTTCTCGCAAACGTAGTATGCACACACTTCAGTCCCCGGCTCCTTCTTCAGGGCCTTTACGAGAATGGAATTTAATCAGATAATAATTAATCAAGCATGATAATTAATGGTATTGAAACAAGAATTGAAGAGATGGTAGCTAGCTAGTACTACTTAATTACTTACCTTGTGTCGAAACGAATACAGCTTGTTTCGCCATTGGCCTGGAGTCACGTTGATGAACTTTTCCCAAGCCCTGCCCGCCGGCAAAGAAAATGAATAAATGAGTTATTAAATAGTTGATATTAGGAAATGACAAACTAAATAGGCCGAGATATAGTTAATAATGATTGAAATTACCTGTCGACTATCCCCTTCAAGATTGAGTAGTCACTTTGTTTTTTAAGTAGTGAATCCAGTACTTCAATTATTCCTTCTTCAACTTTAATGATTAACAAGATCCAGTGGTAACTGCATGCGCACAAGTTTGCATGTCTTAATTAAGTGGGCATGTGCATAACACTCATCAACTACCCTCAACCATATACACTTAATTATTAACATATAGCTAGCTAGTAAGTAAGAACAGAATTTGTAGTACAAGACAGTGTGACTCACAGGAAGGTGTAAGGAAGTAGTATACCTTCGTTGGTATTGAGGCACTTCAAGAACTCTAGCATGCTTTTCTCTACATCTGCTTTATACCATTCCAATTTCCATGTGTCTTCATTAATGGTATTTGGGTCAATGAACCCAATGCCATAGCGTCCAGTTTTTTCATTTCATACATCTTCATCCTGCATAATACCACAGAAAAGAATATAGTGAGGATAATTACAGGTAATGATCGATCAATGAGCACTACAGCTAGCTTGAGACTTAAATTACAGAAAGAAATCACTTACAGACAATAGCAACTGACGAGAGATTTGTCGAGTGCTTCTTGATTGAATAACTGAAATAGTTCTGAATACTCAACAGACAGAGCTAGCGTATGGAAGTAATGCTCTTCCTTGACGTTCACCATGCGGGACTCTCGATTGGAACTCTTGGTAATTTTCATGTACCAATGATGCAATTCATACATTCTCGTTGGGAGGTTCTTGACCTCCTCAGGCTCGACCAAAGGTTCGCCGCGGACATATTTCCGTTTTATGTCCTCCTCTCTAAGCGGAGACATGGGCTCGATCTCGAGGAGTTGTCCAACAGTGATACCGAGCATTTCAGCCTGCCTTCTATGCTCGTCGGTTATTACCAGCTGACCGGCGCCGATACTCTCATCTGTTGGTACAACAAGCGGGGGGATCGATTGCGCCGCCTATTCTCCCAGCCGGGGAATGGTTTTCCCGCATTTTTTGCCACCTGCTTGGCTCGAGCTCAACTCCTTCTGTAGTCATGCTCGATGTGCCTTCCTGATTTGGCACTCATAGTCTGAGTCAACAGGCTTGGGAGCTGGTTTTCTTGCCATATGAATAAAGTGGTCAACGACTTTCTCAGGCACTTTCTCCTTTGGCGGCGGTGGCGGTTTCGGTCCAAAATGGGCATCCACTTGGGCCTTCACTATGGCTGTGTTTTGCTCCTCGGTCATGTCGTAAGGCCTCTGAGGAAGAGGAGCGAGGCTTGGACCATATTGAAATCACTTGCCTCCGCCTGTACCTCCTGTACTACATCGACTTGTACTGCTACACACCATAGCTGCGGCGGCTCTCTTCCGCGATTGCTGAGGCAGCGGAGACGGCTGACATGGCTGAGTTGGAGCAGGAGGAGTGGCCAGACGCGGTGTCGGACTTGAAGCAGGAGGAGTGGCCTGACGCTGTGCCGGACTTGAAGCAGGAGGAGTGGCCTGACACTGTGCCGGATTTGGAGGAGGAGGAGTGGCCTAACGCATTGGTGGACTTGGAGGAGCGGGAGTCTACTGACGTGGTGGCGGACTTCTAGGAGGAGTCGGCTGACGCGGTGTCGGTGGCCTTCGAAAGATGATGCAATCCTTTCTCCATAGGATGATACGATGTATGGCCTCTCCCAGTGTGTGCTCCTCGTCACCTCCAGGAATGTCAAGCTCTAGCCCCGAATATTCTTAGCATGGTGTCACACATGAGCAGTGTCGCACATAACAAGCATGCTCATCTAAAGATTTGCCCTCAACTAAGCTAGTTGGGGTTGCAACACGAGCACATAGGGATGGAAGATGATCCAAGTAAAAAGCTTCAGTAGTGTGATAGATTTTGAGTGGTTCTTCAACCATTGGTTTAGTAGGTACAACTAATTTTTTTGGTATTTTGCGTTTCCTACCCATAACTAAAGGTAGAAAACAACTAAGAACAACAAATAAAAATTACTTAGTGATAAAGCAAACAAGCACACACGAGAATATTCACCCCACGCTATAACTCCCAGGCAACGGCGCCAGAAAAAGGTCTTGATAACCCACAAGTATATGGGATCAATTGTAGCCTCTTTCGATAAGTAAGAGTGTCGAACCCAACGAGGAGCTAAAGGTAGAACAAATATTCCCTCAAGTTCTATCGACCAGCAATACAACTCTACGCACACTTAACGTTCGCTTTAACTAGAACAAGTCTGAAACTAGAAGTACTTTGTAGGTGTTTTTGGATAAGGTTGCAAGGTAATAAAGAGCACGTAAATAAAAGCTAGGGGCTGTTTAGATAAATACACAACTAAATTAGTTTTAGTAGAGAGCTTTTTGTCACGAGAAAGTTATTTGTCCCTAGGCAATCGATAACTAGACCGGTATTGCAATTTTATATGAGTGAGAGGCATAAGCTAACAAACTTTCTCTACTTGGATCATATGCACTTATGATTGGAACTCTAGCAAGCATCCGCAACTACTAAAGATCATTAAGGTAAAACCCAACCATAGCATTAAAGTATCAAGTCCTTTTTATTCCCATACGCAAACAACCTACTTACTCGGGTATGTGCTTCTGTCACTCACGCCATCCACCATAAGCAAATCATGAACATATTGCAAACCCTAAAGCGGGGAACCCTCACGCTTGCGCGACACGGAGAGCACCATAGGACAACACCAATAATAAAACATGCAACTCAAACCAATCACAATCAACAATTAACCCATAGGACAAAACGGATCTACTCAAACATCATAGGATAGCCATACATCATTGGGAAATAATATATAGCATTGAGCACCATGTTTAAGTAGAGATTACAGCGGGTAAAAGATGGAATACACCGCTGCATAGAGGGGGGAAGAGTTGGTGATGACAGCGGTGAAGTTGTTGGTGAAGATTGCGGAGACGATGATGGCCCAGGTGGCACTCCGGCGCCACCGGAAGCGAGGTGGAGAGAGCCCCCCTCCTTCTTATTCTTCCTTGACCTTCTCCCTAGATGGGAGAAGGGTTTCCCCTCTGGTCCATGGTCTCCATGGCATGGGAGGGGCGAGAGCCCCTCCAAGATTGGATCTGTCTCTCTGTCTCTCTCTGTTTCTGCGTTCTGGCTTCTGCCCTTTCACCGTTTCTTATATATCCGGCGATCCGTAACTCCGATTGGATTGAAACCTTCGCCAAGATTTTTTTCTTCTGAAAATTAGCTTTCTTGCGGCCAAAGAAGAGCAGCAACCGCCTTACGGGGTGCCCACGAGGGCCAGGGGCGCGCCCCCTGCCTCGTGCCCCCCTCGGGCACCGTATCACGTTGATTCTTCTCCCCATATTTCACAAATATTCCAAAAATATTCTCCATTCGTTTTTATCCCGTTTGGACTCCATTTGATATGGGGTTTCTGCGAAACGTAAAACATGCAACAAAGGAACTGGCACTAGGCACTGGATCAATATGTTAGTCCCAAAAATAATATAAAAAGTTGCCAAAAGTATATGAAAGTTGTAGAATATTGGCATGGAACAATCAAAAATTATAGATACGACGGAGACGTATCATCCTCCATATAGGGAGCCACCAAGGCAGAATTCTGTAGAACTGTGTAGTGTGCTTGAGTGAGAGAATGCCCGTCCATACATATTATTTGATCCCCTCCGGCGTGCCTTTTCCATCCAGTCTGCCCTTATGCCGCGATTCAGGAACACCAATCGGCTTAAGGTCAGGAATAAAGTCAATACAAAACTCAATGACCTCCTCATTTTCATGGCCCTTCGAGATGCTTCCTTCTTGCCTAGCACGGTTATGAACATATTTCTTTAAGACTCCCATGAACCTCTCAAAGGGGAACATATTGTGTAGAAATACAGGACCCAAAACGTTAATCTCTTCGCAAAGGTGAACTAGGACGTGCGTCATGATGTTGAAGAAGGATGGTGGAAACACCAACTCGAAACTGACAAGACATTGCACCAAATCATTCTCTAACCTTGGTATGATTTCTGGATCGATTACCTTATGAGAGATTGCATTGAGGAATGCACATAGCTTCACAATGGCTAATCGAACGTTTTTCGGTAGAAGCCCCCTCAATGCGACCGGAAGCAGTTGCGTTATAATCACGTGGCAATCATGAGTCTTTAGGTTCGGGAACTTTTTCTCTGCCATATTTATTATTCCCTTTATATTCGACGAGAAGCCAGACGGTACCTTAATATTAAGCAGACATTCAAAGAAGATTTCCTTCTCTTCTTTGGTAAGAGCGTAGCTGGCATGGCCCTGATGTGTGCCGTCTTTTACGTGCATATGTTGCTGGTCCTCCCGTGCCTCCGGTGTATCTTTTGTCTTCCCATACACGCCCAAGAAGCCAAGCAGGGTCATGCAAAGATTCTTCGTCACGTGCATCACGTCGATTGCGGAGCGAACCTCTAGGTCTTCCCAATAGGGCAGGTCCCAAAATATAGATTTCTTCTTCCATATGGGTGCGCGTCCGTCAGCGTCATTCGGAACAGGTTGTCCGCCAGGACCCTTTCCAAAGACTACCTTCAAATCCTTGACCATATCATGTACATCAGCACCAGTACGGCGGCGAGGCTTCGTCCAGTGATCCGCCTCACCTTTGAAATGCTTGCCTTTCTTTCTTACGGGATGCCTGCTCGGAAGAAATCGACGATGTCCCAGGTACACATTCTTCCTACAATTATCCAAATATATACTTGATACGTTCATTTTGCATCATGCTTTTATATCGATATTTATTGCAATATGGGTTGTTATTACACGTTATGTCACAATACTTATGCCTATTCTCTCTTATTTTACAAGGTTTACATGAGGAGGGAGAATGCCGGCAGCTGGAATTCTGGGCTGGAAAAGGAGCAAATATTAGAGATCTATTCTGCACAACTCCAAAAATCGTGAAACTCCATGAAAGTTATTTTTGGAAATAATAAAAAATATTGAGCGGAAGAAGTACGTCAGAGGGGGCACCACCTGGCCACGAGGGTGGGGGGCGCGCCCTACCCCCCAGGGGGCGCCCCCTGCCTCGTGGGCCCCCTGTTGGCTCTCCGGTTGCCATCTTCTGCTATATGAAGTCTTTCGTCGAGGAAAAAATCATAAGCAACCTTTCGGGACGAGACTGCGCCGCCACGAGGCGGAACCTTGGCGGAACCAATCTAGGGCTCCGGCAGAGCTGTTCTTCCGGGGACACTTCCCTCCGGGAGGGGGAAATCATCGCCATCATCATCACCAACGCTCCTCTCATAGGGAGAGGGCAATCTCCATCAAAATCTTCACCAACACCATCTCCTCTCAAAACCCTAGTTCATCTCTTGTATCCAATTCTTGTCTCCAAGTCCGGGATTGGTACTAGTAGGTTGCTAGTAGTGTTGATTACTCCTTGTAATTGATGCTTGTTGGTTTATTTGATGGAAGATCATATGTTCAGATCCTATATGCATATTAATACCCCTCTGATTATGAACATGAATATGCTTTATGAGTAGTTACCTTTGTTCCTAAGGACATGGGAGAAGTCTTGCTATTAGTAGTCATGTGAATTTGGTATTCGTTCGATATTTTGATGAGATGTATGTTGTCTATCCTCTAGTGGGGTTATGTGAACGTCGACTACATAAAACTTCACCATTATTTGGGCCTAGAGGAAGGCATTGGGAAGTAATAAGTAGATGATGGGTTGCTAGAGTGACAGAAGCTTAAACCCTAGTTTATGCGTTGCTTCGTAAGGGGCTGATTTGGATCCATATATTTCATGCTATGGTTAGGTTTACCTTAATACTTTTGTTGTAGTTGCGGATGCTTGCAATAGAGGTTAATCATAAGTGGGATGCTTGTTCTAGTAAGAACAGCACCCAAGCACCGGTCCACCCGCATATCAAATTATCAAAGTACCAAACGCGAATATATGAACGTGATGAAAACTAGCTTGACGATAATTCCCATGTGTCCTTGGGAGCGCTTTTCCTTATATAAGAGTTTGTCCATGCTTGTCCTTTGCTACAAAAAGGATTGGGCCACCTTGCTGCACTTTATTTACTTTTGCTACTTGTTGCTTGTTACAAATTATCCTATCACAAAACTATCTGTTACCTCTTATTTCAGTACTTGCAGAGAATACCTTGCTGAAAACCGCTTATCATTTCCTTCTGCTCCTCGTTGGGTTCGACATTCTTACTTATTGAAAGGACTACGATAGATCCCCTATACTTGTGGGTCAGCAAGACTCTTTTCTGGCGCCGTTGCCGGGGAGTGAAGCGCCTTTGGTAGGTGGAATTTGGTAAGGAAAAATTTATATAGTATTCTGAAATTTACTGTCACTTGTTACTATGGAAAGTAATCCTCTGAGGAGCTTGTTCGGGGTATCTTCACCCTGACCAGTAGAGCAAAGAGTTGCTCCTCAACCTACTGAACCTACTGAAAATGAAAATGTTCCCTTTGAAGTTCCTTCGGGTATGTTAGAAAAACTGCTAGCTAATTCTTTTGTAGGAGATGGAACAAAGCATCCTGATGAGGACCTAATATATGTGGATGAAGTTTGTGGATTATTTAAGCTTGCAGGTATACCCGATGATGTTGTTAAGAAGAAGGTCTTCCCTTTATATTTGAAGGGAGATGCATCGACATGGTATAGGCTATGTGATGATACGGGGTGATGGAACTACAAACGATTGAAATTGGAATTTCATCAGAAGTTTTATCCTATGCATCTTGTTCATCGTGATCGCAATTATATATATAATTTTTGGCCTCGCGAAGGAGAAATCATTGCTCAAGCTTGGGGGAGGCTGAAATCAATGTTATATTCATGCCCCAATCATGAGCTCCTAAGAGAAATAATTATTCCAATTTTTTATGCTCGGCTTTCTGAAAACAATCGCACCATGCTCGATACTTCTTGTGCTGGCTCTTTTATGATGAAGACTATTTAATTCAAATGGAGTTTATTGGATAGAATTAAATGCAACTCTGAAGATTGGGATCTCGACGAAGGTAAGGAGTCAGGTATGACACCTAAGTTTGATTGTGTTAAATCTTTTATGGATACCGATGTTTTCCTTAAATTTAGCACTAAATATGGACTTGACTCTGAGATAGTAGCTTCTTTCTGTGAATCTTTTGCTACTTATGTTGATCTCCCCAAGGAGAAGTGGTTTCAATATCATCCTCCCATAAAAGTAAAAGTAGCTGCACCTATTAAAGTTGAAGAAAAGACTATCACTTATAATGATCCTGTTGTTCCTTCTTCTTATGTTGAGAAACCACCTTTCCCTGTTAGGATAAAGGATCATGCTAAAGCTTCAACTGTGGTTCGTAAAAGCAATATTAGAACTTATACACCTCCTGAGCAAGTTAAAGTTGAACCTAATATTGCTATTGTTAAAGATCTCTTGGCTAGAATTTATTTCTGCGGTGAAACTGCTAGAATTTCCAAACCTTGTGCTAAAGATAAACATAGACCTGTGGTAGGCATGCCTGTTATTTCTGTTAAAATAGGAGATCATTGTTATCATGGCTTATGTGATATGGGTGCTAGTGCTAGTGCTATACCTCATGACTTATACAAAGAAATTATGCATGAAATTGCACATGCTGAGATAGAAGGTATTGATGTTACCATCAAACTTGCTAATAGAGATACAATATCACCCATTGGAATTGTTAGAGATGTTGAAGTCTTGTGTGCCAAAACTAAATATCCTGCTGATTTTCTTGTTCTTGGTTCCCCACAAGATAGCTTTTGTCCCATTATATTTGGTAGACCCTTCTTGAACACAGTCAATGCTAGGATAGACTGCGAAAAGAATGTTGTTACTATTGGCTTGGGTGATATGTCTCATGAGTTTAATTTCTCTAAATTTAGTAGACAACATCATGAAGAGGAATTACCTAGTAAGGATGAAATTATTGGTCTTGCTTCTATTGCCGTACCTCCTAGTGATCCTTTAGAACAATATTTGCTAGACCATGAAAATGATATGTTCATGAATGAAAGAAGGGAACTAGATGAAGTATTCTTTAAACAGGAACCTATCCTGAAACACAATTTGCCTGTTGAAATCCTAGGGGATCCTCCTCCACCCAAGGGTGATCTCGTGTTTGAGCTTAAACCGTTGCCTGATACTCTTAAATATGCTTATCTTGATGAGAAAAAGATATATCCTATTATTATTAGTGCTAACCTTTCAGAGCATGAAGAAGAGAGATTATTGAAAACTCTGAAGAAGCATCGAGCTGCTATTGGATATACTCTTGATGATCTTAAGGGCATTAGTCCCACTCTATGTCAACATAAAATAAATTTGGAAGAAGATGCCAAACCAGTTCGTGATCATCAACGACGGCTGAATCTTAAGTTGAAAGAAGTGGTAAGAAAGGAAATACTAAAGCTCCTTGAGGCAGGTATAATTTATCCCGTTGCTGATAGTCAGTGCGTAAGTCCTGTCCATTGTGTCCCTAAGAAGGGAGGTATTACTGTCGTTCCTAATGATAAAGATGAATTGATTCCGCAAAGAATTATTACAGGTTATAGGATGGTAATTGATTTCCGCAAATTAAATAAGGCTACTAAAAAGGATCATTACCCCTTACCTTTTATTGATCAAATGCTAGAAAGATTATCCAAACATACACATTTTTGCTTTGTAGATGGTTATTCTGGTTTCTCTCAAATACCTGTGTCAGCCAATGATCAATCAAAGACTACTTTTACTTGCCCTTTTGGTACTTTTGCTTATAGACGTATGCCTTTTGGTTTATGTAATGCACCTGCTACCTTTCAAAGACGCATGATGGCTATATTCTCTTACTTTTGTGAAAAATATTAGTGAGGTTTTCATGGACGATTTTTCCGTCTATGGATCCTCTTTTGATGATTGCTTGAGCAACCTTGATCGAGTTTTGCAAAAATGTGAAGAAACTAATGTTGTCTTGAATTGGGAAAAGTGCCACTTTATGGTTAATGAAGGTATTGTCTTGGGGCATAAAGTTTCTGAAGAGGTATTGAAGTCGATAAAGCCAAGGTTGATGGTATTGAAAAGGTGCCATGTCCCAAGGACATCAAATGTATAAGAAGTTTCCTTGGTCATGCCGGATTTTATAGGAGGTTCATTAAGGAATTCTCAAAAATTTCTCGGCCTCTGACTAATTTATTAGAAAAAGATATACCATTTGTCTTTGATGATGATTGTGTAGAAGCATTTGAAATACTTACAAAAGCATTGATCTCTGCGCCTATTGTTCAGCCACCTGATTGGAATTTACCCTTTGAAATTATGTGTGATGCTAGTGATTATGATGTAGGTGCTGTTCTAGGGCAAAGTGTTGATAAGAAATTAAATGTTATTCAATATGCTAGTAAAACTCTAGACAATGCTCAGAGAAATTATGCCACTACTGAAAAAGAATTCTTAGCAGTTGTATTTGCTTGTGATAAGTTCAGACCTTATATTGTCGATTCTAAAGTAACTATTCACATGAATCATGCTGCTATTAAATATCTTATGGGAAATAAAGATGCTAAACCTAGACTTATTAGATGGGTTCTCTTGCTACAAGAATTTGATTTGCATATTATTGATAGAAAGGGAGCTGAGAACCCCGTTGCAGACAACTTGTCTAGGTTAGAAAATGTTCTTGATGACCCACTACCTATTGATGATAGCTTTCCTGATGAGCAATTAAATGTCATAAATGCCTCTCGTACTACTCCATGGTATGCTGATTATGCTAATTATATTGTTGCAAAATTTATACCACCTAGTTTCACATACCAGCAAAAGAAAAAGTTTTCTATGACTTGAGACATTACTTTTGGGATGACTCACATCTTTATAAAGAAGGAGTAGATGGTGTTATTAGACGTTGTGTACCTGAGCATGAACAGGAACAAATCCTACGCAAGTGTCACTACGAGGCATATGGAGGACACCACACTGGAGATAGAACTGCACATAAGGTATTGCAATCCGGTTTTTATTGGCCTACTCTCTTCAAGGATGCCCGTAAGTTTGTATTATCTTGTGATGAATGTCAAAGAATTGGTAATATTAGTAGACATCAAGAAATGCCTATGAACTATTCACTTGTTATTGAACCATTCGATGTTTGGGCCTTTGATTATATGGGACCTTTGTGACGCCCCCGATTTGAGCATACACTAATCATGCACGCAGATGTGTACGATCAAGATCAGGGACTCACGGGAAGATATCGCAGCACAACTCTAAAACATAAATAAGTCATACAAGCATCATAATACAAGCCAGGGGCCTCGAGGGCTCGAATACAAGTGCTCGATCATAGACGAGTCAGCGGAAGCAACAATGTCTGAGTACACACATAAGTTAAACAAGTTTGCCTTAAGAAGGCTAGCACAAACTGGGATACAGATCGAACGAGGCGCAGGCCTCCTACCTGGGATCCTCCTAACTACTCCTGGTCGTCGTCAGCGGACTGCACGTAGTAGTAGGCACCTCCAGTGTCGTAGGACTCGTCGTCGGCGGTGGCGTCTGGTTCCTGGACTCCAACCTCTGGTTGCGACAACCAGGTAGAAAGGAAAGGGGGGAAAAGAGGGAGAAAAGCAACCGTGAGTACTCATCCAAAGTACTCGCAAGCAAGGAGCTACACTACATATGCATGGGTATATGTGTAAAGGACCATATCAGTGGATTGAACTGCAGAATGCCAGAATAAGAGGGGGATAGCTAATCCTGTCGAAGACTACGCTTCTGGCCATCTCCATCTTGCAGAATGCATAAGAGAGTAGATTGAAGTCCTCCAAGTAGCATCGCATAGCATAATCCTACCCGGCGATCCCCTCCTCGTCGCCCTGTTAGAGAGCGAGCACCGGGTTGGATCTGGCACTTGGAAGGGTGTATTTTATTCAGTATCCGGTTCTAGTTGTCATAAGGTCAAGGTACAACTCCGGGCCGTCCTTTTACCGAGGGACACGGCTATTCGAATAGATAAACTTCCCTGCAGGGGTGCACCACATAACCCAACACGCTCGATCCCATTTGGCCGGATACACTTTTCTGGGTCATGCCCGGCCTCGGAAGATCAACACGTTGCAGCCCCACCTAAGCACAACAGAGAGGTCAGCACGCTGGTCTAAATCCTATGTGCGCAGGGGTCTGGGCCCATCACCCATTGCACACCTGCACGTTGCGTACGCGGCCGGAAGCAGACCTAGCCTAGTGGCGTTCCAGTCCAATCCGGCGCGCGCCACTCAGTCGCTGACGTCACGAAGGCTTCGGCTGATACCACGACGCCGGGATACCCATAACTACTCCCGCGTAGATGGTTAGTGCGTATAGACCAAATGGCCAGACTCAGATCAAATACCAAGAACTCGTTAAGCGTGTTATGTTGAAGTAACCGCGGACGCCGTCCAGGGCCAAGCCCACCTCTCACCTAGGCGGTCTCAACCTGCCCTGTCGCTCCGCCACAAAGATCCACTTGCGGGTACTCCTACGAGTCGACCCGACTTTATTTACCACATGTGTCATGTATAGAGTATATAAGTATATACCCGTGATCACCGCCCAAGTGATCACGGCCCGATAGTATAGCACAGCAGACGGACAGGAATGTAGGGCCATTGATGGATAACTAGCATCCTATACTAAGCATGTAGGATTGCAGGTAAAGGTAACAACAGTAGTAGCAAGGATAGGATATGCATCAGGATAGGATTAACGGAAAGCAGTAACAGGCTATACTACTCTAATGCACGCATTATAGAGAAGAATAGGCGATATCTGGTGATCAAGGGGGGGGCTTGTCTGGTTGCTCTGGCAAGTAGGAGGGGTCGTCAACTCCTTAGACGAACTGGGCAGCAGCAGCGTCGGTCTCGTAGTCTACCGGAGAGAAGAGGGGGTGAAGAAACAGTAAATACAATGCAAACATAAGCATGACGATGCGTGACATGACAATGAGCGGTGCTAGGTGTGTCCTAACGCGGCAGTAGGTGGTACCGGCGAAGGGGGAAAACATCCGGGAAAGTATTCCCGATGTTTCGCGTTTTCAGACAAACGGACCGGAGGGGGAAAGTTCCATGTTCGCTATGCTAGGAACGTGTGGCTGACAAACGGACTGCATAGCCGGATTCGTCTCGTCGTTCTGAGCAACTTTCATGTAGAAAGTATTTCCATCTGAGCTACGGTTTATTTTATAGGATTTTCTAAAGTTTTAAATCATTTTAGAATTTATTTAATTTATTTAATTCAACATTATCCAGAATAGTGCCTGCTGACATCATCATGACGTCAGCATGACGTCAGCAGTCAACAGGGCGTTGACTGGGTCAAACTAACGTGTGGGACCCACCTGTCATTGACTGATTAATTAATTAACTAAAAGTTTAATTAGTCTAGTTATTAGATTAGTTTAATTAATCAAAAATTAATTAGGTTAATTAATTCTTTAATGAATTAATTATTTTTAATATATTATTATTTATTTTTATTCCTTTTTTATATCTTTTTATTTTACGTTCTGGGGGTGGGGTCCCCGTGTCAGTGGCTCAGGGGGGTGCAGCGGGCGCACTGGTGCGGGTGCTCGCACCCGACGCCATGAGAGGCGACGGCGAGCGCGCCTAGGGCCTCGGTGGCCGGCGACAACGGGAGCAGCACTGGGCGTGGGGAGTTGCGGGGCACGCGCGCCGGCGAGACGAGCCGTGGCGGCCTTCGGCAGGCGCGGGGGAGCGCGGTAGGCGCCGGCGGCTACAGGGGGCGGCGGAAGGCGTAGCCCCGGCGCAGCAGCACGGGCAAGCAGGGCCCGAGGCCACCGCGAGCGGGCGGCAAGGCGGAGCGGGGTCACGCGGGCAAGGCGCCGTGAGCGCGGGCGCCGGACGCGCACGGGCGTGGAGGACACGGTCGAGGCCAGATCGTGTGCGAGCGCGAGGGGCGAGGCGGTACGGTGCGGTGGCCGTGGTGGCGTTCGGCGATTCAGACGGCGCAACGGAACGGGCGACGGTGATGGGGATAGAAGAGGAGGTGCTCACAACCGGTGTAGGGGAATGGCAGCATGCCCGGGGAGGCTCGGGGTGGTCGACGGGGACGCGGTCGACGACGAAGAGGAAGGCGAGGCGGCTCCGGCGAGCGGCTTGAGGAGGAGACGAGGAGGCGAGATCTGGCGGGGAAGGCCCGGCGAGGACGAGCTCCGGGCGGCGACGGCGTACTGGCGCGGGGTCGGCGGTCTCCTCTCGATCCCGATCCAAATCAGGGGAGAGGGGGGATATTTCGGGGGAGTGGGGGGTGTCGGTGGTGAGTGGATAAGGGGGGGGGGAGTGGGTGGCCGGCTGGGCCTGATGGGTTGGCCCAGTTGGGCCACGGCCCAGGGGGGGTTTTCTCTTTTTTTTGTTTTTTGTTTTGTAATTTCTTTTCTTTTATTTATTTTCTTTTCTGTTTTATTTCAATTTAAATTATTTAGGCATTTTATAAAAATGTGTTTACTACACCATATTTACTTATGCAAAATATGGCACCTCCCGAACATTTTTGTTTTAAATTTTGAAAAACTTTTATCATTGACATTAATTTGAATTTGAATTTTTAAACGGTTTGACCTAACGGTAGATTAGCAAAGTAACCGTGGTGACGTGGCACCATTAGCGTGGGATTACTGTAGCTTGATTATCCGGGCGTTACAAAACTCCTCCACTACAAGAAATCTCGTCCCGAGATTTAGGAGGTAGAAGGAAAAAGTGCGCGGTATTCTTCGCGCAGACGATCCTCTCGTTCCCAAGTGGCTTCAACTTCAGAATGGTGCGACCACTAAACTTTGAGGAACTTGATCGCCTTCTGACGTGTGCGGCGTTCAGCTTGGTCGAGAATGCGGACCGGATGCTCCTTATAGGAGAGGTCCTGCTGCAATTCGAGCACTTCATGATCCCCTGCTCGGATTGGGTCCTTGAAGCAACGGCGGAGCTGTGACACATGGAACACATCGTGAACCTGAGAAAGGTTCGGCGGAAGCTCCAGTTGGTATGCCACTTTTCCACGCCTTTCGAGAATAGTGAATGGGCCAATATATCGAGGAGCTAGTTTGCCCTTGATTCCAAAGCGGTGAGCACCCTTCATTGGTGTGACTCGAAGATAAGCCTTTTCGCCAGGTTGATAGACCATGTCTTTATGATGACGGTCATACTGACTCTTCTGACGTGACTGAGCAGTCTTGAGATTCTCACGAATAATGCGGACTTGTTCTTCGGCATGTTGGATAATATCCGGACCGAAGAGTGGACGTTCCCCAGTTTCTGACCAGTTCAGAGGGGTTCGGCACTTTCGTCCATATAACACTTCGAAGGGGGCCATCTTCAAACTAGCTTGATAGCTATTATTATAAGAGAACTCAGCATACGGGAGAGATTCCTCCCATTTCTTGCCGAAGGAAATAACACAAGCTCGAAGCATTTCTTCGAGAACTTGGTTGACGCGTTCAACTTGCCCTTGCGACTGAGGATGAAACACAGTACTGAATGACAGATGAGTTCCCATGGCTTCTTGGAAACTTGCCCAGAATCTTGAAGTGAATAAGCTGCCACAGTCTGAACTGATAACCAATGGAATACCGTGGAGTGAAACAATCCTGGACATATAGAGCGTTGCCAGCTGACTAGCAGTGATCGTTTCTTTGACCGCCAGGAAATGTGCAACTTTGGAAAGCCGGTCAATGACGACAAGAATAGCATCATTACCTTTCTGTGATTTGGGAAATCCAGTGACGAAGTGCATCTCAACATGGTCCCATTTCCATTTAGGAATAGAGATAGGTTGCAGAGTTCCAGCAGGCATTTGATGTTCTGCCTTGATACGACGGCAAACGTCACACTCAGCAACATAACGAGCAATGTCTTGCTTCATATTAGACCACCGGAATCTCTGACGGATGTCTTGGTACATCTTTGTACTACCAGGATGGATACATAGAGGCGTATCATGAGCTTCTTACATAACTTCCTGAGTCATATCCAGGTTTTTCTCTGCACATGGCACCACTAGGCGGCCCTTGAAGTATAAAGTGCCATCTTCAGCAATAGTGAAGAATGAGGGCTTTCCTTCTACGAGGTAGCGCTTAATCTTGTGGGCTTCAGAGTCATACTTCTGTAGCCTTCTGATGCTGTCCACGAGATCTGGTTTAGCAACTAGGGTATTGAGGGAACCCTGGGTAACAACGTGGAGGTTCATCTTGCCGAACTCCTTAGGAGGGGGAGCGAGTGCACCCGGAGGAACAACATGGAGGTTCAGCTTCCTGAATTCTTCAACAAGCGAGGGCTGAACTTTGTGAACCTGGAGGTGGTTGCAGTAAGACTTGCGGCTCAAGGCATCAACCATTACATTAGCCTTGCCTGGCGTATAGGAAATACCCAAGTCAAAGTCTGCAACAAGCTCCATCCATCTCTGCTGACGGAGGTTCGGGTCTGGCTGAGTAAACAGATACTTCAGACTTTGGTGGTCAGTGAAGATCTCGCAACGATTACCGAGAAGGTAATGTCGCCACTGCTTCAGCGCATGAATGACAGCTGCAAGTTCGAGGTCGTGAACTGGGTAGTTCTCTTCGTGAGGGCGCAATTGCCGAGAGGCATAAGCAATCACTTTGCGGTCTTGCATTAGGACACAGCCTAATCCTTGACGGGAAGCGTCGCAGTAAATGATGAAGTCCTTCTTAGTATTAGGTGGAGCTAGAACTGGGGCAGAAGTCAACTTGTCTTTGAGTGGCTGGAAACTTTCCTGACATTTGTCTGTCCATTGGAACTTGACGCCCTTATGCAACAGGTTAGTCAGAGGCCTGGCGATCTTGGAGAAGTTCTCGACGAATCGACGGCAATAGCTGGCGAGACCGAGAAAACTTCTGACTTGCTTAACGTTCTTGGGAGGAGTCCAATCAAGGATAGCCTGGACTCATTCAGGGTTGACGGCAATACCATCCTTAGAGATGACATGCCCAAGATAGGTTACTTCGGGTAGCCAGAATTCACATTTGGAGAACTTGGCATATAGTTGATGCTCTCGTAGCTTTTCCAGCACAAGTCGAAGATGTTCAGCATGTTCTTCTTCGTTCTTGGAAAATACCAGGATATCATCTAGATAAACCACGACGAATTTGTCGAGGTAATCCATGAATATATAGTTCATCAGACGAGAGAAGGTGGCTGGAGCATTGGTTAAACCGAAAGACATGACGGTGTACTCGTATGAACCATAGCGAGTCACGAAGGCGGTCTTTGGGATATCCTCTTCGCGAACACGGATCTGGTGGTAACCCAACCTCAAGTCGAGCATAGAGAACACTGATGAACCCGCTAGTTGATCATATAGGTCATTGATCCAAGGAAGAGGGTATTTATTCTGAATGGTAGCTTGGTTTATAGGACGGAAGTCTTGAACTAATCGGTTTGTCCCATCCTTCTTCTTGACAAAGAGAGAAGGTGCTCCCCAAGCAGAGCAACTTGGGCGAATGAATCCTTTGCGAAGAGATTTGTCGATTTCCTCCTTAAGCTCAAGGAGTTCATGCGGCGGCATTTTGTAGGGTCGCTTGGCTATAGGAGTGGTGCCTGGTTTCAAGTCGATGATGAATTCGACAGCTCTAGCAGGGGAGTCCCTGGAAGTTCTTCAGGGAAGACGTCGAGGAATTCACGCACGACGGGAATGTTTTCAATGCCCTCGAGTGGTGCGGCGTTCAATGCATTCAATGCATAGAGCCTTGCCTCGGCATTTTGCACCAGATGAGCTTGGTAAGCAACTATTTCATCTGAAGGGTGAAGTAGATCAACGGTCTTTGTGGCGCAAACTATAGAAGCAGTATGCGCTTTCAACCAATCCATCCCCAAAATGAGGTCGATGTTAGACGACTTCAGGATAATGGGAGAGGCATAGAATTCCAGCCCTTCGATTTCCATGGGGACATCGATGCCAACCAGGGAGGTTTGACACTGACCCACGGGGGTTTTGACCAATACCGAGGTGTTCATCTCCTCACATTTAACGTCGTGCTTGTATGCAAAATCTTCTGACATGAATGAATGCGATGCACCTGTATCAAATTAAACGGATGCTGGTACTGAATTTACGAGGAGTGTACCCATCACAGTAGCAGGTTGGTCTTGAGCTTCGTTCAGATCAACGTGGTTGGCATGAGCACGACCATAAGACTTAGCATTGTTGTTGCGGGGCTGGTTGTTACCACGGCCAGCTGCGGGAAGGGCAAGTTGATTCTGATTCTGATTGCATTCTCTAGCATGGTGTCCTGGTTGACCACACCTGAAGCACAAGCCATTATTGGGAGTGGGAACAGGAGCTTGTGACGGTGGAGCTGGAAGTCTTGACTGCCTAGATGGTGGTGGAGGCAGACGAGGTGCAGCATAGGTCTGCCTCGGGGCAGATGCATTTGGACGGTACATGCTGTTTGGGATCCATATCTTATGCTTCTGTGAGGGCGGGCCCGAAGATGAGCCCGTGTCACGGTTGCGCCTGTGAGAGCTCTGGTATTCCTGCAGACCAGTTTCGACATTGATGGCCTTGTTCACCAGGGTGGCGAAATCAGCAAAGTCATGCACTAGAAGTGCGAGCTTGATGTCAGCTTGAAGGCCATCACGGAACTTCTCCTGTCTGCGTGCATCAGTTGCAATGTCCTCTTCAGCATAGCGAGACAAGTCCAGAAACTCCCGCTGATAAGCTTCAACAGTTTTGTTGCCTTAGGTGAGGTTGCGGAACTCACGCTTCTTCCGGTCCATGACCCCCTGAGGAATGAAGCGGGCACGGAAAGCAGCTTGGAAGTCTGGCCAGGTGATGATTGTTCCAGCTGGCAGAGTACACCTGTGGCTGTCCCACCATTGAGCTGCGGGTCCCTTCAGAAAGAAGGAAGCAAAGTTGACATAGCTGGCAGGGGTTACATTGGCAGACTCCATCTCATAGGTGATGTCACGGAGCCAGTCATCAGCATCCAGAGGCTGAGTTGAGCTGCGGTACACAGTTGGGTTCAGGCGCATGAAATCCTGCATAGTTACTGGGGTTGATTGCTGGTCCATATTGGGGCGAGGGAACTGAGCCATCATATTTTCCATGAATTGGCGGTTCAGTTCAAACTGTTGGATCATACCAGCCATGTACTCAGGTGGTGGTGGGGCATTGCCACCACTACCATGACCACCTGGTCTAACCATCCTGCTAATATAACAGGGGTAGTTCAGCATTGAGAAATTTGCAAAGACAATAATCATTCATGATGAAACATGCATAATGAAAGGAGCACGATAGCTACTACATAGTAGTCGGCATAACTTACAAAAGGGGTCATGCATAGGGTTTAGTACACAGAGTTCAGTACACAGAGTTCAGTACATAGACTAAAACAACATAGGCGGCTCACAGGCTCACGGCAAATGTTGCCAATACTAATAAGCCAGACTACATCAGTCCCAGGAGGAACTGTGGAGGTAATCGTAGCCCGACAGCTGGTAGTGAGGCAACGGATAGCCCTCCACGTCAGCAGACTGGGGGCCGCGGATAATCAGGTGTAGAGCCCGACGCTCAGGTGGTAGAAGAGGACCAAGTGCGGGAGAGTAGCCTCCCACCTCTGGCCAACCGACACCGTGGGGCATCACGGTCCTGGCTGGGTAGATCGCAGTACGCGGTAGCTGTCCAGATCGGACAAAGGGGTGCAGCAGCGTCAGAGCACGGTAAAGGTGCTGACGGGTGGTGTACATCTCGTGGCGAAGAGCTCGGTTAGCTCGATCCAGCCCATGAGCATGCAGAACCAGGTTCTGATGGTAGAAGGGCTCTGGGGTGACAGTGGAGTAGGCAGCAGCATAGTATCCCTCCGCACCAACATCAGATGCGATAGCAATGTGCCTGAAAGGGGAGGTGTCCAACTCCCGATACTCTCCACGAAGACGCGTCAGAGCAGCATAGGCAACATCGTGGACAGCCATATCGATGGTCACTCCAACACCATGAGCGGTGTGCAGCACAGTAGTGGAGTGATACTCCCGCGAGTAGAGGTGGACGATGGCACGGTACTGCTCCTGGTTAAACTCCTGGCACTCCTCGTAGACGGTGTACTCAGGGTGCCAGCGATAACCCAGATAGGTCATCATCTCAGCTAGCACAGCCGGTGATCCCGAGGCACCAATGGCCGTCGTGTGACGCACGACCTGCCTCGTGGGTTCCATCTGAAAGCAAAGGCGTTTCAAAGGAGTCAAATGACAGTGTGTGAATTGTTCAAAATACTATTCTAAGAAACAACTATGGCTTATCCAACTTTGGGGTGAATGCGGTCACGGGATCCTAGTGTTAGAGTTAGTAAATTCGTTTAACCCGAGTAGAAGAGAGTTCAGAGTCCCAGAGTAAAGGTCGAGGAGTAAAAGATCCTAGTATCACCCAATGGCGACGTGGGCCCGTAAGACACACAGCCATGTTAGTAAAAGTTTTGTAATGTCTAGACTCGACTTCGGCCAAGGAGTGTGGAAAGGGGGATTCCTACAGGCAGTCGGCTCTGATACCAACTTGTGACGCCCCCAATTTGACCGTACACTAATCATGCACGCAAATGTGTACGATCAAGATCAGGGACTCACGGGAAGATATCACAGCACAACTCTAAAACATAAATAAGTCATACAAGCATCATAATACAAGCCAGGGGCCTCGAGGGCTCGAATACAAGTGCTTGATCATAGACGAGTCAGCGGAAGCAACAATGTCTGAGTACACACATAAGTTAAACAAGTTTGCCTTAAGAAGGCTAGCACAAACTGGGATACAGATCGAACGAGGCGCAGGCCTCCTGCCTGGGATCCTCCTAACTACTCCTTGTCATCGTCAGCGGACTGCACGTAGGAGTAGGCACCTCCAGTGTCGTAGGAGTCGTCGGCGGCGGTGGCGTCTGGTTCCTGGACTCCAACCTCTGGTTGCGACAACCAGGTAGAAAGGAAAGGGGGGAAAAGAGGGAGAAAAGCAACCGTGAGCACTCATCCAAAGTACTCGCAAGCAAGGAGCTACACTACATATGCATGGGTATATGTGTAAAGGACCATATCAGTGGATTGAACTGCAGAATGCCAGAATAAGAGGGGGATAGCTAATCCTGTCGAAGACTACGCTTCTGGCCATCTCCATCTTGCAGAATGCAGAAGAGAGTAGATTGAAGTCCTCCAAGTAGCATCGCATAGCATAATCCTACCCGGCGATCCCCTCCTCGTCGCCCTGTTAGAGAGCGATCACCGGGTTGTATCTGGCACTTGGAAGGGTGTATTTTATTCAGTATCCGGTTCTAGTTGTCATAAGGTCAAGGTACAACTCCTGGTCGTCCTTTTACCGAGGGACACGGCTATTCGAATAGATAAACTTCCCTGCAGGGGTGCACCACATAACCCAACACGCTCGATCCCATTTGGCCGGACACACTTTTCTGGGTCATGCCCGGCCTCGGAAGATCAACACGTCGCAGCCCCACCTAAGCACAACAGAGAGGTCAGCACGCTGGTCTAAATCCTATGCGCGCGGGGGTCTGGGCCCATCGCCCATTGCACACCTGCACGTTGCGTACGCGGCCGGAAGCAGACCTAGCTTAGTGGCGTTCCAGTCCAATCCGGCATGCGCCACTCAGTCGCTGACGTCACAAAGGCTTCGGCTGATACCACGACGCCGGGATACCCATAACTACTCCCGAGTAGATGGTTAGTGCGTATAGACCAAATGGCCAGACTCAGATCAAATGCCAAGAACTCGTTAAGCGTGTTATGTTGAAGTAACCGCGGACGCCGTCCAGGGCCAGGCCCACCTCTCACCTAGGCGGTCTCAACCTGCCCTGTCGCTCCGCCACAAAGATCCACTTGCGGGTACTCCTACGAGCCGTCCCGACTTTATTTACCACATGTGTCATGTATAGAGTATATAAGTATATACCCGTGATCACCGCCCAAGTGATCACGGCCCGATAGTATAGCATAGCAAACGGACAGGAATGTAGGGCCACTGATGGATAACTAGCATCCTATACTAAGCATGTAGGATTGCAGGTAAAGGTAACAACAGTAGTAGCAAGGATAGGCTATGCATCAGGATAGGATTAACGGAAAGCAGTAACAGGCTATACTACTCCAATGCAAGCAGTATAGAGAAGAATAGGCGATATCTGGTGATCAAGGGGGGGGGGCTTTCCTAGTTGCTCTGGCAAGTAGGAGGGGTTGTCAACTCCGTAGTCGAACTGGGCAGCAGCAGCGTCGGTCTCGTAGTCTACCGGAGAGAAGAGGGGGGGAAGAAACAGTAAATACAATGCAAACATAAGCATGACGATGCGTGACATGACAATGAGCGGTGCTACGTGTGTCCTAACGCGGCAGTAGGTGGTACCGGCGAAGGGGGAAAACATCCGGGAAAGTATTCCCGATGTTTCGCGTTTTCGGACAAACGGACCGGAGGGGGAAAGTTCCATGTTAGCTATGCTAGGAACGTGTGGCTGACAAACGGACTGCGTAGCCGGATTCGTCTCGTCGTTCTGAGCAACTTTCATGTAGAAAGTATTTTCATCTGAGCTACGGTTTATTTTATAGGATTTTCTAAAGTTTTAAATCATTTTAGAATTTATTTAATTTATTTAATTCAACATTATCCAGAATAGTGCCTGCTGACATCATCATGATGTCAGCATGACGTCAGCAGTCAACAGGGCGTTGACTGGGTCAAACTGACGTGCGGGACCCACCTGTCATTGACTGATTAATTAATTAACTAAAAGTTTAACTAGTTTAGTTATTAGATTAGTTTAATTAATCAAAAATTAATTAGGTTAATTAATTCTTTAATTAATTAATTGTTTTTAAGATATTATTATTATTTTTTATTCCTTTTTTATATCTTTTTATTTTACGTTCTGGGGTGGGGTCCCCGTGTCAGTGGCTCAGGGGGTGCAGCGGGTGCTCGCACCCGACGCCATGAGAGGCGAGGGCGAGCGCGCCTGGGGCCACGGTGGCCGGCGACAACGGGAGCAGCACCGGGCATGGGGAGTTGCGGGGTACGCGCGCCGGCGAGACGACCCGTGGCGGCCTTCGGCAGGCGCGGGGGAGCGCGGTAGGCGCCGGCGGCTACAGGCTGCAGGGGGCGGCGGAGGGCGCAGCCCCGGCGCGGCAGCACGGGCAAGCAGGGCCCGAGGCCACCGCGAGCGGGCGGCAAGGCGGAGCGGGGTCGCGCGGGCAAGGCGCCGTGAGCGCGGGCGCCGGACGCGCACGGGCGTGGAGGACACGGTCGAGGCCAGATCGTGTGCGAGCGCGAGGGGGCGAGGCGGTACGGTGCGGTGGCCGTGGTGGCGTTCGGCGATGCCGACGGCGCAACGGAACGGGCGACGGTGATGGGGATAGAAGAGGGGGCACTCACAACCGGTGTAGGAGAACGGCAGCGTGCTCGGGGAGGCTCGGGGTGGTCGACGGGGACGCGGTCGACGACGAAGAGGAAGGCGAGGCGGCTCCGGCGAGCGGCTTGAGGAGGAGACGAGGAGGCGAGATCCGGCGGGCAAGGCCCGGCGAGGACGAGCTCCGGGCGGCGACGGCGTACTGGCGCGGGGTCGGCGGTCTCCTCTCGATCCCAATCCAAATCGGGGGAGAGGGGGGATATTTCAGGGGAGTGGGGGGGTGTCGGTGGTGAGTGGATAAGGGGGGGGAGTGGGTGGCCGACTGGGCCTGATGGGTTGGCCCAGTTGGGCCACGGCCCAGGGGGGTTTTCTCTTTTTTTCTTTTCTGTTTTGTAATTTCTTTTCTTTTATTTCTTTTCTTTTCTGTTTTATTTCAATTTAAATTATTTAGGCATTTTATAAAAATGTGTTTACTACACCATATTTACTTATGCAAAATATGGCACCTCCCGAACATTTTTGTTTTAAATTTTGAAAAACTTTTATCGTTGACATTAATTTGAATTTGAATTTTTAAACGGTTTGACCTGACGGTAGATTAGCAAAGTAATCATGGTGACGTGGCACCATTAGCGTGGGATTACTGTAGCTTGTTTATGCGGGCGTTACAACCTTTTCCTGCCTCTAATGGATATACACATATTTTAGTTGCTGTTGATTACGTTACTAAGTGGGTAGAAGCTATTCCAACTTGTAGTGCTGATCATAACACTTCTATTAAAATGCTTAAAGAAGTTATTTTCCCGAGGTTTGGAGTCCCTAGATATTTAATGACTGATGGTGGTTCACATTTTATTCATGGTGCTTTTTGTAAAATGCTTGCTAAATATGATGTTAATCATAGAATTACATCTCCTTATCACCCACAGTCTAGTGGTCAAGTAGAATTGAGTAATAGAGAGCTCAAATTAATTTTGCAAAAGACTGTCAATAGATCTAGAAAGAATTGGTCCAAGAAACTGGATGATGCATTATGGGCATATAGAACTGCATATAAAAATCCTGTGGTTATGTCTCGGTATAAAATGGTTTATGGAAAAGCATGTCACTTACCTCTTGAACTAGAACATAAGGCTTATTGGGCTATTAAAGAGCTCAATTATGATTTCAAACTTGCCGGTGAGAAAAGGTTATTTGACATTAGCTCACTTGATGAATGGAGAACTCAAGCTTATGAGAATGCCAAGTTATTTAAAGAAAAAGTTAAAAGATGGCATGACAAAAGAATACAAAAGCGCGAGTTTAATGTTGGTGATTATGTATTGCTATACAACTCTCGTTTAAGATTTTTTGCAGGAAAACTGCTCTCTAAATGGGAAGGCCCTTACGTTATCGAGGAGGTCTATCGTTCCGGTGCCATAAAAATCAACAACTTCGAAGGCACAAATCCAGAGGTGGTAAACGGTCAAAGAATCAAACATTATATCTCAGGTAATCCCATAAATGTTGAAACCAATGTTATTGAAACCATAACCCCGGAGGAATACATAAGGGACACTTTCCAGAACGTTTCAGACTCCGAAAAGGAATAGGTATGTGGTACGGTAATTAAACCGACTCCAAAACAATTTTTATGGCAATATTTATCCATTTTGGAATATTTAGAAAAATAGAAAAATGAGAAGCAGTCCGGGAAGGACACGAGGGCTCCGCGAGGGTGGAGGGCGCGCCCTACCCTACTAGGCGCGCCCCCCTACCTCGTGGGCACCTCGTATGCTCTCCGGACTCCATTTTATTGCACGATACGTATTTTGGTCGGTAAAAATTCATTAATAATCTCCCGAAGGTTTTGACTCCCGTATCACGCAATTATCCTCTGTCCTTGTTTCGAGCTGTTTTCTGTCAGGGTTGTTAAGGCCAGGCATCATGTTGTCCCCTCCTCCAACAATGGTGACAGCGATGCTTGGCTAATGAAGATAGAGCTGAAAAGGGAAGAACCCATGGAGATCAACAAGGATGAAGGGATCAAGAAGGCCACGGAGGATCAAGCTCCGGCAGCAGAAGACATCCTTCGACTTGATCATAATCTTCTTACCCCAGCTAAGATCGAAGCTTTCAAGATGATTGAGTTAGCTCGTATACAGAACAAGTATCTCACAAGTGAAAATATTTTGTTGAAGGAGCATATCGTTGCACTCAAGGGCATTATCCGCAAGTTGGAGGACCTCTTACGTTCGATGTGCGACTATCCATCATCACCTCCACCTTCTTCATCAGCAAAGGAGATATAATCACATGGGTATGGGCACTCCCCTTGGCAACTGCCAAGCTTGGGGGAGATGCCCCGGTATCGTATCACCATCACACTCCTATCTTTACCATTTTTCTTAGTTCGATCCCATTAGTAGTATTTTGATCTAGTAGAATAAAGTTTATGTCATGATCTAGTTTTGAGTTTTGCTTTATGATCTCTCTATGTAATCGAGTCCGTGGGCTATATAATAAAGATTAGTGTTGAGTCAAGGGCTTGATTACCTTGCTATGATCTTGAGTGAATAAAAGAAAAGAGAAAAAGAATAAAAAGAAACAAAGAGATCATATTGATCTTATTGAGAGTAATGACTTCACATAGAAAGAGTATGATCATTAAAAATTGTTGAGAGTTGACAAGCATAACTTTGGTCATCGTTGCAATTAATAGGAAGTAATAAGGAAAGAGAGGTTTCACATATAAATATACTATCTTGGACATCTTTTATGATTGGGAGCACTCATTAAAATATGACATGCTAAAGAGTTGATGTTGGACAAGGAAGACAACGTAATGGGTTATGTTTTCTTATATCTGAGATAAAGTATATTGTCATGGATCATCCAACATGTTGAGCTTGCCTTTCCCCCTCATGCTAGCCAAATTCTTTGCACCAAGTAGAGATACTACTTGTGCTTCGAAAAACCCTTAAACCAGTTTTGCCATGAGAGTCCACCATATCTACCTATGGATCGAGTAAGATCCTTCAAGTAAGTTGTCATCGGTGCAAGCAATAAAAATTGCTCTCTAAATATGTATGATTGATTGGTGTGGAGGAAATAAGCTTTATACGATCTTGTGATGTGGAAGAAATAAAAGCGACGGACTGCATAATAAAGGCTCATATCACAAGGGGCAATATAAAGTGATGATCTTTCGCATTAAGATTTTGTGCATCCAACCCTGAAAGTGCATGGCAACATCTGCTTCCCTCTGCGAAGGGCCTATCTTTTAGTATTATCTTCTACCTTATGCAAGAGTCATGGTGATCTTCACCTTTCCTTTTTACATTTTATCCTTTTGCAAGCACAGGGTGTTGGAAAGATCCTGATACATATATCTAATTGGATATGGGTTAGCATGAATTATTATTGTTGACATTACCCTTGAGGTAAAAGGTTGGGAGGTGAAACTATAAGCCACTATCTTTCTCTGTGTCCAATTAAAACTCCGTAACCACAATTATTGCGTGAGTGTTAGCAATTATGAAGGACTAAGTGATAGTTGAGTATGTGAACTTGCTATAAAGCTCTGACATAGACTCTTTCTGATGTTATGATAAATTGCAATTGCTTCAATGATTGAGATTATAGTTTGTTAGTTCTCAATAAAGTTTCTGATTCATACTTTTGCATTTTGAATAGGTTATTACTTGAGCATAAGAAGTCATATGACAATATCCATATATGTTGTTGTTATGAGAATAATCATGATGCCCTCATGTCCGTATTTTATTTTATCGACACCTCTACCTCTAAACATGTGGACATATTTATCGTTATCGGCTTCCGCTTGAGGACAAGTGAGGTCTAAGCTTGGGGGAGTTGATACGTCCATTTTGCATCATGCTTTTATATCGATATTTATTGCAATATGGGCTGTTATTACACGTTATGTCACAATACTTATGCCTATTCTCTCTTATTTTACAAGGTTTACATGAGGAGGGAGAATGCCGGCAGCTGGAATTCTGGGCTGGAAAAGGAGCAAATATTAGAGACCTATTCTGCACAACTCCAAAAATCCTGAAACTCCATGAAAGTTATTTTTGGAAATAATAAAAAATATTGAGCGGAAGAAGTACGTCAGAGGGGGCCCCACCTGGCCACGAGGGTGGGGGGCGCGCCCTACCCCCCAGGGCGCGCCCCCTGCCTCGTGGGCCCCCTGTTGGCTCTCCGGTTGCCATCTTCTGCTATATGAAGTCTTTCGTCGAGGAAAAAATCATAAGCAACCTTTCGGGACGAGACTCCGCCGCCACGAGGCGGAACCTTGGCGGAACCAATCTAGGGCTCCAGCATAGCTGTTCTGCCGGGGACACTTCCCTCCGGGAGGGGGAAATCATCGCCATCGTCATCACCAACGCTCCTCTCATCGGGAGAGGGCAATCTCCATCAACATGTTCACCAGCACCATCTCCTCTCAAACCCTAGTTCATCTCTTGTATCCAATTCTTGTCTCCAAGTCCGGGATTGGTACTAGTAGGTTGCTAGTAGTGTTGATTACTCCTTCTAGTTGATGCTAGTTGGTTTATTTGGTGGAAGATCATATGTTCAGATCCTATATGCATATTAATACCCCTCTGAATATGAACATGAATATGCTTTGTGAGTAGTTACGTTTGTTCCTGATGACATGGGACAAGTCTTGCTATTAGTAGTCATGTGAATTTGGTATTTGTTCGATATTTTGATGAGATGTATGTTGTCTATCCTCTAGTGGGGTTATGTGAACGTCGACTACATAACACTTCACCATTATTTGGGCCTAGAGGAAGGCATTGGGAAGTAATAAGTAGATGATGGGTTGCTAGAGTGACAGAAGCTTAAACCCTAGTTTATGCGTTGCTTCGTAAGGGGCTGATTTGGATCCATATGTTTCATGCTATGATTAGGTTTACCTTAATACTTTTGTTGTAGTTGCGGATGCCTGCAATAGAGGTTAATCATAAGTGGGATGCTTGTTCAAGTAAGAACAGCACCCAAGCACCGGTCCACCCACATATCAAATTATCAAAGTACCGAACGCGAATCATAGGAACGTGATGAAAACTAGCTTGACGATAATTCCCATGTGTCCTCGGGAGAGCTTTTCCTTATATAAGAGTTTGTCCAGGCTTGTCCTTTGCTATAAAAAGGATTGGGCCACCTTGCTGCACTTTATTTACTTTTGTTACTTGTTGCTCGGTACAAATTATCATATCACAAAACTATCTGTTACCTCTTATTTCAGTACTTGCAGAGAATACCTTGCTGAGAACCGCTTATCATTTCCTTCTGCTCCTCGTTGGATTCGACACTCTTACTTATCGACAGGACTACGATAGATCCCCTATACTTGTGGGTCATCAATACTGTCGGTATCATCCAAACAATGCGTGCATGCGCGGTATCCCTTGTTTGTCTGTCTTGAAAGGTTACTGAGAGCAGGCCAATCATTGATGGTCACGAACAACAACGCCTTTAGGTCAAATTCTTCCTGTTTGTGCTCATCCCACGCACATACACCTGTTCCATTCCACAGCTGTAAGAGTTCTCAACTAATGGCCTTAGGTACACATCAATGTCGTTGTCGGGTTGCTTAGGGCCTTGGATGAGCACTGGCATCATAATGAACTTCGGCTTCATGCACAACCGAGGAAGGTTATACAAACATAGAGTCACAGGACAGGTGCTATGGTTGCTGCTCTGCTCCCCAAAAGGATTAATGCCATCTGCGCTTAGACCAAACCATACGTTCCTAGCGTCACCTGCAAACTCCTGCCTGTACTTTCTCTCAATTTTTCTCCACTGCGACCCGTCACCGGGTACTCTCAACTTTCCATCTTTCTTACGGTCTTCACTGTGCCATCGCATCGCCTTGGCATGCTCTTTGTTTTGGAACAAACGTTTCAACCGTGGTATTATAGGAGCATACCACATCACCTTGGCAGGAATCTTCTTCCTGGGGCGCTCGCCCTCGACATCACCAGGGTCATCGCGCCTGATCTTATAGCGCAATGCACCGCATACCGGGCACGCGTTCAAATCTGTGTACTCACCGCGGTAGACGATGTAGTCATTAGGGCATGCATGTATCTTCTGCACCTCTAACCCTAGAGGGCAGACAGCCTTCTTTGCTTCGTATGTATTCTCGGGCAATTCGTTGTCTTTTGGAAGCATCTTCTTTAACATTACCAGCAACTTTCCAAATCCCTTGTCAGATACACCATTCTCTGCCTTGCATTGCAGTAATTCCAGTGTGGTGCCCAGCTTTTTCTTGTCAGCTTCACAATTCGGGTACAACAATTTCTTGTGATCCTCTAACATGCGCTGCAACTTCTTCTTCTCCAAATCACTTGCGCAGTTTCTCTTTGCATCGGCAATGGCCCGACCTAGATCATCAGTGGGCTCATCTGATGCCTCTTCTTCAGCTTCTATCTGCATTGCCGGCTCAGCTTCTTCCCCCATTGTTGTATCATCGTATTCAGGGAACCCATGGCCAGGATAGCGGTCGTCGTCCTCTTCTTCTTTATTTTCTTCCATCATAACCCCTCTTTCTCCATGCTTGGTCCAAACATTATAGTGGGGCATGAAACCGGACTCAAATAGGTGGACGTGAATAGTTCTTGACTTAGAGTAATTGTGATCATTCTTACAGCCAGCACATGGACAAGGCATAAAACCATCCGCCCGCTTGTTTGCCTCAGCCGCAAGCAGAAACGTATGCACGCCATTAATGAACTCGGGAGAGCATCGGTCATCGTACAACCATTGTCGGCTCATCTTCATTACACAACACCGAAAAGACCAAATTAATACAAGTTCATACATAAAGTTCATATATAAAGTTCATACACACTTAAATGCAACAAACAAATAACTCTCTAGCTAAAGCACTTAAATGCAACAACAAATGCGATCAAGATCGCAACTAAGGTAACAATTGATCCAACGGCATAATGATACCAAGCCTCACTATCAATGGCATATTTTCTAATCTTTGTAATCTTCAAGCGCATTTTCTCCATCTTGATCTTGTGACCATCGAAGACATCGGCAACATGCAACTCCAATTCCATCTTCTCCCCCTCAATTCCATTCAGTTTTTCTTTCAAATACTCGTTTTCTCTTTCAACTAAATTTAACCTCTCGACAATAGGGTCGGTTGGAATTTCCGGTTCACATACCTCCTAGATAAAAATATCTATGTCAACTTGATGGGCATAATTTGTCATAAACACGAAATGCAACAAATAGTTTTAAAAGAGAATATACCACATCCGAATCATAACACGAACGAGGGCCGACGGGGACAGATATCAAAACCATGACACTATGTATGACAAACAACGTACGGGTCAGATAATTATACAAGTATCTATATATCCAAATCACACAAACATGAATTTTTTATATAAAAAAGATAAGAACAATAGGCTCACCACAAGGTGGTGCCGGCGACGGGACGGTGCGGGCGATCGACGGTGGTTATGACGGAGATTTAGAAGGCACTACGTAAACCACACCTACATATGCAAACTAAGTGTTATTTGGACCTCAAATTGCATATAAATCAAAGACTACCACATATAATTCCTCCTAAATTACTAAAACCCACAATTAATCACTATATAAACAAATGGAAGAGCTGATCTAGCAATGAGAGATGAAAGGACAAAGTTGCTAACCTTTGTGATCATTTGAATGGATGGGGGCCCGCAAATCTTGACAAATTTTGGGCAAAATTTGTGATGAGCTCCAGAGGAAGAAGGGAAGAACAGAGGAGAGGGAGAGGGGAAAGGGGGAAGAACAGAGTACGGGTGAATGAAGGGTTTATATAGGACGACCTTTAGTACCGGTTCGAGGCACAAACCGGTACTAAAGGTGCTGGAGGGGCCCCAGTCTGACAACATCCTGCCACCACTCTCTTTAGTACCGGCTCGTGGCACGAACCGGTGCTAAAAGTTCGGCACGAACCGATATTAATGAGAGCGGCCCGCCTAGCCGTTGGAACTGGCACTAATGGTCACATTAGTGACCATTAGTGCCGGCTCAAATTCAAACCGGGAGTAATGAGCAAAACATTTGACCCTTTTTCTACTAGTGAAGTCTGACAATGAAATACATTATGATGAGAGCTACACAAAAAAGAAAAAGAAATCCTGCATTCCTAATAGTGAACAGTGTTTGTACTCTTCATTAGTTTCAAAATCGTGATTTTGTCTTTTTATTAGGATCTAAACGCTCTTATATTTCTTTACGGAGGGAGCACATTCATATGAACATGTATGATTTTTTTTCAGAATCTTTTGAAACTTCAAAAATATGATTTTTGATTTTTTTTCAAAAAAAAGACCTCCATGAAGAACGCCTGCCATTGGCATTTTCCACCAATTCAAACTGGTTTTTTCCATTTATGGCTTTTAAACCCTCATGATCCTGTAATAATTCCTGTAAACTTAAGTGTTAAATAAAGTAAAGCATGTTTACCCCCTAAAAACATGGACGCTGATAGCGCCCACACATGTGGTAAATTAGACATCTGCCCACACACCGTGTGTGGTGTAAGCAGGAGGCAGCCCACACGGGTCATGTGTGGGCGAATATTAGAATTGCTCACACGTGTGGAAGCAAAAATGCCCACACATTCTAGCGCAGCTGCGTTAGTTACCCGCGGAGCGACGCTTTAGTTGCCATCCGGGATGGTAAATGTAGTTGTAAAAGCATGACAACTCTCTGTTTTGCTTAGCTATAGTTGCCATGTCGAATTTATGGTAGTTGACGCGTGCAATCAAACCATAGTTGCCGTACGTGCTTACCTACACTAGTGCAGAACCGGGCTATAGCACTGGTTCGTTAGGCCCTTTAGTGACGGTTCTGTAACCGGGAATAAAGGGTGGGGACTAAAGGCCCCCCCCTTTAGTACCGGTTCTGCACGAACCGCCGCTAAAGGGCCACCACGTGGCACGAGCCAGCGCCGGGGGCGGGGAGCCCTTTAGTACCGGTTGGTAACACCAACCGGTACTAAAATGTTTGGGGGGTTTTGGATTCATGATTCTTTTTCCTTTAATTTTGTGTTTTCCATTTAATTCTTTTTTTGCTGGTATTTTACGATACTACATATTGTACACGTTATGCATATATATAAATAGAATTTCTCGTAGAACCGATCATATATATATACGAATGTCTCACAACCACCATTATTCACACATACACATGTATATATATATATATACAATTAGGTATATATACAATTTCTCCTACATGTTGCCTTCGGAGCCAGTGGCATTTGCCTTGGTGCCTTCGGAGCACGATGACAATTGGGAGTGGTTCATGGGGGCGGTAGCGGGTAATGGTATTCTCCTTTGGGATCTATGACCTGGTCGAGCAAAAATCCCGCTATTTCCTCTTGAAGTGCTCGTATACACTCCGTTGGTAGGAGCTGCTCCCGCACCTCATCGAACTGTTAAGAAGGATATCAATATGCATGTGTATTAGTTGTGTGACTAGATATCGATAATGATGTAAAAATTGTGAATAGTGTTCTGGCAAACGTACCCATAGCTGTCTATCAGATTTGCTCCTTTCGGACGCCATCATGCGAATGTTCTCGCAAACGTAGTATGCACACACTTCAGTCCCCGGCGCCTGCTTCAGGGCCTTTACGAGAATGGAATCTAATCAGATAATAATTAATCAAGCATGATAATTAATGGTATTGAAACAAGAATTAAAGAGATGGTAGCTAGCTAGTACTACTTAATTACTTACCTTGGGTCGAAACCAATACAGCTTTTTTCACCATTAGCTTGGAGTCACGTTGATGAACTTTTCCCAAGCCCTGCCCGCCGACAAAGAAAATGAATAAAGGAGTTATTAAATAGTTGATATCAGGAAATGACGAACTAAAGAGGCCGAGATATAGTTAATAATGATTGAAATTACCTGTCGACTATCCCCTTCAAGATTGAGTAGTCACTTTGTTTTTTAAGTAGTGAGTCCAGTACTTCAACTGTTCCTTCTTCAACTTTAATGATTAACAAGATCCAGTGATAACTGCATGCGCACAAGTTTGCATGTCTTAATTAAGCGGGCATGTGCATAACACTCATCAACTACCCTAAACCCTATACACTTAATTATTAACATCTAGCTAGCTAGTAAGCAAAAACAGAATTTGTAATACAAGACAGTGTGACTCACAGGAAGTTGTAAGGAAGTAGTATAACTTCATTGGTATTGAGGCGCTTCAAGAACTCTAGCATGTTTTTCTCTACATCTGCTTTATACCATTCCAATTTCCATGTGTCTTCATTAATGGTATTTGGGTCAATGAACCCAATGCCATAGCGTCCAGCTTTTTTCATTTCATACATCTTCATCCTGCATAATACCACAGAAAAGAATATAGTGAGGATAATTAAAGGTAATGATCGATCAATGAGCACTACAGCTAGCTTGAGACTTAAATTACAGAAAGAAATCACTTACAGACAATAGCAACTGACGAGTGCTTCTTGATTGAATAACTGAAATAGTTCTGAATACTCAACGGACAGAGCTAGCTTATGGAAGTAATGCTCTTCCTTGACGTTCACCATGAGGGACTCTCGATTGGAACTCTTGGTAATTTTCATGTACCAATCATGCAATTCATACATTCTCGTTGGGAGGTTCTTGACCTCCTCAGGCTCGACCAAAGGTTCGCCGCGGACACATTTCCATTTTATGTCCTCCTCTCTAAGCGGAGACATGGGCTCGATCTCGAGGAGTTGTCCAACAATGATACCGAGCATTTCAGCCTGCCTTCTATGCTCGTCGGTTATTACCAGCTAACCGGCGCCGATACTCACATCTGTTGGTACAACAAGCGGGGGGATCGATTGCGCCGCCTGTTCTCCTAGCCGGGGAACGGTTTTCCCGCATTTTTTGCCACCTACTTGGCTCGAGCTCGAGCTCGACTCCTTCTATAGTCATGCTCGATGTGCCTTCCTGATTTGGCGCTCATAGTCTGAGTCAACAGGCTTGGGAGCTGGTTTTCTTGCCATATGAATAAAGTGGTCAACGACTTTCTCAGGCACTTTCTCGTTTGGCGGCGGTGGCGGTTTCGGTCCAAAATGGGCGTCCACTTGGGCCTTCACTATGGTTGTGTTTTGCTCCTCGGTCATGTCGTAAGGCCTCTGAGGA
The DNA here is from genome assembly GCF_018294505.1 of Triticum aestivum. NCBI lineage: Eukaryota > Viridiplantae > Streptophyta > Magnoliopsida > Poales > Poaceae > Triticum > Triticum aestivum. The sequence continues at coordinate 654,985,830 of NC_057799.1, read as the reverse complement.
AGAGGAGCGAGGCTTGGACCATATTGAAATCACTTGCCTCCGCCTGTACCTCCTATACTACCTCGACTTGTACCGCTACGCACCATAGCTGCGGCGGCTCTCTTCCGCGATTGCTGAGGCGGCGGAGACGGCTAACGTGGCTGAGGTGGAGCAGGAAGAGTGGCCAGACGCGGTGTCGGACTTGAAGCAGGAGTGGCCTGACGCTGTGCCGGACTTGAAGCAGGAGGAGTGGCCTGACGCTGTGCCGGACTTGGAGGAGGAGGAGTGGCCTGACGCATTGGTGGACTTGGAGGAGCGGGAGTCTGCTGGCGCGGTGGCGGGCTTCGAGGAGGAGTCGGCTAACGCGGTGTCGGTGGCCTTTGAAAGATGATGCAGTCCTTTCTCCATAGGATGATATGATGTATGGCCTCTCCCAGTGTGTGCTCCTCGTCACCTCCAGGAATGTCAAGCTCTAGCCCCGAATATTGGTCCACCACCTCATCAACCACGACACGAACATAACCGGCTAGAATCTGGTTGCAATGTAAGGTTGCTTCGGGGTGATTTGTATAAGCAACGGTCTCCGCCACCTTCATGGATATGTTCTTCATTTTGAAGTGTAGCTCACCGTTAGTGTTCTCCAAGATGTCATCCACAGGGTATCTATCCAGCAGTTCGTCGCCCGGGGCGGAACCCACGCTGCTTCTCGGCATGGATGGAACGGTGCTATCCAATGTTGGATCATCCGCTAGCTGTTGCCGCTGTTGAGACCCCCTTTCCTGGCCAAGTGAGTCGATCTGCTGCTGCTGCCGCTGGAATTTGAGTGCCAAGTGCACGTGCGCTGATTCGAGGCCTTGAAGGCGTTCTGCTTCCTGCTTCCTCTGCTCCTCCTCCAGCTTCCTCTTCTTCTCCTCCTCCATCTTCCTTCTTGCACGGCTTCTGTAGTCGGCGTTCCAGTCCGAAAATCCCTCATACCACGAAACAACGCCCTTGCCTCGTGTTCTTCCCGGGTGTTCTGGATTTCCCAGGGCGCGCGCAAGCTCGTCGTTCTCTCTGTTGGGCGTGAACACCCCCTTTTGAGCATCTTCTATTGCTTCAAGTAACTTATCTTTGGCTCCTTTAAGACATTCCTTCTTCGAAACCTGGCCTGTCTTCGGGTCCAACGCCCCCCCATGCGTATAGAACCAAGTTCTGCACCTGGGGGGCCAGCTCTTAGTAATTGGAGTGACCTCTGCATCCAACATCTCTTGCTCAGACTTATCCCACTTAGGCATTGCCACCATGTAGCCACCTGGTCCCAGCCTATGGAACTGCTCCTTTTTTGCGGCATTGGCCTTGTTTTTTCTCGACCGTTCCTTAATTCCGATTCCTTCAATTTCACGAAAGCGGGTCAGTGTTCTCTTTGCTTCTTCAGTGTTCCCTTGAATTCTGGAGTCTTCTTTCCTCCTTTGACGTAGTTGGCCCATATAGTTTTTTTGTGGTTGTTGAATGCAATTGCCATCTTCCTAAGAGCAGCGTCCTTGACTTTCTGCACATCTGCATCTGTGAAATGATCTGGTAGGGTGAAATGTTCCATGAGTTTTTTCCAAAGCAGAGATTTTGCTCTGTCGTCGACAAAAAGTAAGATCACGACGTTTCTTTGCTGGCTCTTTCCATTCTTGAAGGGAGATCGGGAGTTGGTCCTTCACAAGAACTCTGCACTGACGAACGAACTTGTTCGCAATGTTCTTAGGCACTAGTGGTTCGCCATCAGTTCTGATGGCATCGATGTTATACTTTACGCCCTCCTTTAACTTTTTGCCCGGACCTCGCACTGTCCTGCTGCCTGTAGAAGATTTGCTCGATCTGGAGGGCTGAAATAAGAAAGATCGATTCGTTAATATATCTTCAAATCATTAAAAACATGTGATGATCACCAGATGCCTGTTTATATAAATATACCTCGCCGGTCTCTGTTATTTCAAGATCAACATTTTTGGCGTCATCATAATCATAGTTCATGACTTCATCAATTCGGTCATCGTGGTCGAATATCATATCATCACCCTCCCTGGTATTGTTCATATATTGGGAGCCGTCATCTTCTTCATTCCGATCATCTGGACAGCGAGGGGAGCGTATGATCTCGAACATGGCCTCTTCTCCCTCTCTGCCGGTATTGTCCGCCATAGCTTTTATTTAACTAATCCAGAAGAAATATAAAACAATTTAGTATTCAAATTACAATGCATGCATACAATCAATAAGGAAAAACTGAATCATAGTACATAATATGCATCGTCTCGAAAAATATATAATCTCGAATACATCGTCTTGAATAATATATAATCTCAAATACATCGTCTCAGATAGTACATATAATCTCGAATACATCATCCCGAATAATATATATAATCTTGAATACATCATCTCAAATATTATATATCGAATACATCACTATCTAGGTAGCTAATAAAGATTGAATAGTACAGAATAATCTAGGCCACTCGTGGTTCGTGAGGCGCCGGCGGTGGACACCCAAAGAGAAAGAACCATCACAGGATCATAGCTCCGGTCATCTCCCCAAAGAACCTCCCAGGTATTGCAGAACCTGACGTCCATAGCAGCCATGTACTGACGGACGTGCTCGTCCTCCTCCCTGACATGGCGACGCACCACCTCCGGCGGGGCCGGCTCCCTCCACACTGGAAGTGGCCAACGCGAACGCCACCAAAGGAGCTCAGGGTCGATGACAGGACCCAGGGCCGGGTTCCTCACCAAGCGGCGAGCTCCTGAAGGTAGCACCTCCCAGTGCCAGCCCGGCGGAGCCTAGACCCGGACATGGATCCTCTGAAGCAGGACATCGTTGCGAAGGGGGAGACGGCGAGGATGCGGGCCGGGCATCGTCGAGAACAAATACTATATGCCGCAAAAGTAACATTTTTTCAATGATTGGATTGTGATTTCTTATATGCAAATTATAAATTTCTATAACTAAAATTATAAGAAACTAAAAAAACACCGATCATCATCTAAAAATTTGAAATTAATCTAATTCATCTAGCTAAAACTAACATTTCTAACATTTCTAACATATATATAACTAACATTTCTTTAACATTTCTAACATTTCTATATAACTAACATTTCTATAACATTAATATATCTAGAACAAAAAGTATCTAATTAATTAATTCATCTAAAACCTTTGACATTAATCTAATATAATTAATTAATTCATCTAAAACCTTTGTATAAAAAATAGAAAAAACAGAAAAACTAAAAACTAAAAACAGAAAAACATCTATAGCTAAAATAGAAAAATTGTGTGTGTATGTGTGTGTGTATGTGCGTGTGTGTGCACCTACGGCGCGGCGGCGCGGCGACTTTGATTGGAGGGAGGAGATGGGGGAGAGGGGCTCACAGCGCGGGCGAGGACGAGGCGACGGCGAGGCGAGGGACGGCGACGGGCCGGTGCGGCGACGGGGGCGGGCCGACCACGGGGCGGCGCGGAGTCGACGGGGACGACGCGACAGGGACGGGGGCGGTGCGGAGTCGATGGTGGGGCGCGACGGGGGCGGCGACGGCGACGGGGTCGAAGAAGCAAAGGAGAAGAAACTGAAATTTTGATAAGTGTTGTATATATAGGGATGCCATTTAGTACCGGTTGGAGCCACCAACCAGTACTAAAGGTCAAATGTGGCCAGGCCAAGCAGCGGGAACAACACCCCTTTAGTACCGGGTCGTGGCTCCCAACCGGTACTAAAGACCCCCCCATTTAGTACCGGTTGGAGTCACAACCCGGTACTAAAGGTGGTGCGCTGCCAGGCGAGGGGCGCAGAAGTTTAGTCCCACCTCGCTAGCCAAGGGGCGCTTGCACCTGCTTATAACCCCCGTCGCCGCTGCTGTCTCGAGCTCCTCTCTAAAGCAGGCCTTCTTGGCCTACCTATGCTGTGATGCCCTGTTGGGCCTACTGGGCTAGCGGGCCTGCATCCTTGCCCAACCAGAGGTTGGGTTTCTAGTAGTATGCAGGCCGCTGTGGCCCAGTAGGCGGGCTTTTTTTCATTTAGTTTTTTTTTCTTTTTTGCTTTATTTATTTTTGAGTTGTTTTTTTTTGTTGTATTTAGAGTTTCTTTGTGAATATTTTTGCTTTACGTACAAAAAATTACAAACTTTCTGTTAGTGCCGGTAGTTTTCAAATTTGAATAGTTTAAATTTAAATTATTTGAAATTTGTGTGAATCACTAGTTTGTGAATAACTTAACTTTAAAAATAGATTTTTCGGTGATTCTTTTTTCTTATGTTTAATAGTGTGTTTTATCATTATATTCAATTTGGTAATACTTAGGTTATTTAGAAAATGAAATGCCTTTGTAACAGATGAGTTTTCATCTGAAACCCTGATACTTCGAAAGAGATTCTCCATTTTGTACACGAAGTGCATCCAGTTTTTGCCGTAACCCTCTCTACTTTTTTGCACAGGATATCTGGGTGAAATTATGATACCATGACAACTTTCAACCTTTTCAGAGTTCATTTGAAGTGTTTTTCAATTTCAGGGTCATTTAGCTTAAAAAATCAGTAAATGCATGAAAAATAGCAAATGAAGTCAGAAAGGGTTGAAAATTGATGACGCGGCTTTGAATGGTGCATACTGAACGGACAAAATGTCTGGAGTTATAATAAGTAAAAAAATGAAATGCCTTTTGTAACAGATGAGTTTTCGTCTGAAACCCTGATACTTCGAAAGAGATTGTCCATTTTGTACACGAAGTGCATCCATTTTTTGTCGTAACCGTCTCAACTTTTTTGCACATGCTACGTGGGTGAAATGATGATACCATGCCAACTTTCCATCTTTTCAGATTTCAGCTGAAGTGTTTTTCAATTTGAGGGTCATTTAGCTGAAAAAATCAGTAAATGCATGAAAGAATTTGTTTGCACATAAAATTTCTTCGCGTTTCAAATGCGAAAACACATAAGTACCCTAACCATTACAAAGATTCCCTCCGGTTAGTTCGAAGAGGGACTTTCCAGATATATAAGTCCGGAAACTTTTTCGAGAGTGATGACAGTGAAGCCGATCACATCCAGAGTGGGATCTTTGGGTGTGAAACTTTTTCTTCACATGTGTCCCTTTGCGTCATAACCATGGACAATCTTCATCATTTAACTGGATGCTCGGGTCAATATTCACTGTGAATGGAGCAATTTCATCACACTTTTCATAATCTTCTGACATGTCTGTCTTGTCATCCACTCCCACGATGTTTCTTTTCCCTAAAAGAACTATGTGGCGCTTTGGCTCATCGTATGATGCATTCGCTTCATTATCTTTTCTTTTTCTCGGCTTGGTAGACATGTCCTTCACATAAAAAACCTGCGCCACATCATTGGCTAGGACGAATGGTTCGTCTGCATACGCAAGATCGTTGAGATCCACTGTTGTCATTCCGTACTGCGGGTCTTCCGTTACCCCGCCTCATGTCATATTGACCCATTTGCACCGAAACAAAGGGACCTTCAAACCACGTCCATAGTCAAGTTCCCATATGTCCTCTATGTAACCATAATATGTTTACTTTACCGTCTTGGTTGCTGCATCAAAGCGGACACCACTGTTTTGGTTGGTGCTCTTCTTATCTTGGGCGATCGTGTAAAATGTATTCCCATTTATCTCGTACCCTTTGAAAGTCATTATATTCGAAGATGGTAACTGGGACAGCCAGTATAGGTCATCTTCAATAGCAACGTCATACATGGCACATGTCTGCAAGCAACCGGAGAAAGTCCCCGTTTGTTCACGTGTAATCCAGTCGTCAGACTGCTCCGGGTGTTTGGAGCGTAGAAAATTCTTGTGTTCCTCCATATACGGAGCCACCAAGGCGGAATTCTGTAGAACTGTGTAGTGTGCTTGAGTGAGAGAATGCCCGTCCATACATATTATTTGTTCCCCTCCTAGCGTGCCTTTTCCATCCAGTCTGCCCTTATGCCGCGATTCAGGAACACCAATCGGCTTAAGGTCAGGAATAAAGTCAATACAAAACTCAATGACCTCCTCATTTTCATGGCCCTTGGAGATGCTTCCTTCTGGCCTAGCACGGTTATGAACATATTTCTTTAAGACTCCCATGAACCTCTCAAAGGGGAACATATTGTGTAGAAATACAGGACCCAAAACGTTAATCTCTTCGCATAGGTGAACTAGGACGTGCGTCATGATGTTGAAGAAGGATGGTGGGAACACCAACTCGAAACTGACAAGACATTGCACCAAATCATTCTCTAACCTTGGTATGATTTCTGGATCGATTACCTTCTGAGAGATTGCATTGAGGAATGCACATAGCTTCACAATGGCTAATCGAACGGTTTTCGGTAGAAGCCCCCTCAATGCAACCGGAAGCAGTTGCGTCATAATCACGTGGCAGTCATGAGACTTTAGGTTCTGGAACTTTTTCTCTGCCATATTTATTATTCCCTTTATATTCGACGAGAAGCCAGACGGTACCTTCATACTGAGCAGGCATTCAAAGAAGATTTCCTTCTCTTCTTTGGTAAGAGCGTAGCTGGCATGACCCTGATGTATGCCGTCTTTTCCGTGCATACGTTGCTGGTCCTCCCGTGCCTCCGGTGTATCTTTTGTCTTCCCATACACGCCCAAGAAGCCAAGCAGGGTCACGCAAAGATTCTTCGTCACGTGCATCACGTCGATTGCGGAGCGGACCTCTAGGTCTTTCCAATAGGGCAGGTCCCAAAATATAGATTTCTTCTTCCACATGGGTGCGCGTCCGTCAGCTTCATTCGGAACAGGTTGTCCGCCAGGACCCTTTCCAAAGACTACCTTCAAATCCTTGACCATATCATGTACATCAGCACCAGTACGGTGGCGAGGCTTCGTCCGATGATCCGCCTCACCTTTGAAATGCTTTCCTTTCTTTTTTACGGGATGCCTGTTTGGAAGAAATCGACGATGTCCTAGGTACACATTCTTCCTACAATTATCCAAATATGTTGCCGATATCATCCAAACAGTGCGTGCATGCACGGTATCCCTTGTTTGTCTGTCCTGAAAGGTTACTGAGAGCAGGCCAATCATTGATGGTCATGAACAGCAACGCCTTTAGGTCAAATTCTTCATGTTTGTGCTCATCCCACGCACGTACACCTGTTCCATTCCACAGCTGTAAGAGTTCTTCAACTAATGACCTTAGGTACACATTAATATCATTGCCGGGTTGCTTAGGGCCTTGGATGAGCACTGGCATCATAATGAACTTCTGCTTCATGCACAACCAAGGAGGAAGTTTATACATACATAGAGTCACATGCCATGTGCTATGGTTGCTGCTCTGCTCCCCAAAAGGATTAATGCCATCTGCGCTTAGACCAAACCATACGTTCCTTGCGTCACCTGCAAACTCCACCCTGTACTTTCTCTTGATTTTTCTCTACTGTGACCCATCAACGGGTACTCTCAACTTTCCGTCTTTCTTACCGTATTCTCTGTGCCATCGCATCGCCTTGGCATGATCTTTGTTTTGGAAGAAACGTTTCAACCGTGGTATTATAGGAGCATACCACATCACCTTGGCAGGAATCTTTTTCCTGGGGCACTCGCCCTCGATATCACCAGGGTCATCGCGGCTGATCTTATAGCACAATGCACCGCATACCGGGCATGCGTTCAAATCCTCGTACTCATCGCGGTAGAGGATGCAGTCATTAGGGCATGCATGTATCTTCTGCACCTCTAACCCTAGAGGGAAGACAACCTTCTTTGCTTCATACGTACACTCGGGCAATTCATTGTCCTTTGGAAGCATATTCTTTATCATTACCAGCAACTTTCCAAATCCCTTGTCAGATACACCATTCTCTGCCTTCCATTGCAGCAATTCGAGTGTGGTGCCCAGCTTTTTCTTGTCAGCTTCGCAATTCGGGTACAATAATTTCTTGTGATCCTCTAACATGCGCTGCAACTTCTTCTCCTTTTCACTTGCGCAGTTTCTCTTTGCATCGGCAATGGCCCGACCTAGATCATCAACGGTCTCATCTGATGCCTCTTCTTCAGCTTCTTCCCGCATTGCCGGCTCAGCTTCTTCCCGCATTGCCGGCTCAGCTTCTTCCCCCATTGTTGTACCATCGTATTCAGCGAACCCATGGCCAGGATAGTTGTCGTCGTCCTCTTCTTCTTCATTGTCTTCCATCATAACCCCTCTTTCTCCGTGCTTGGTCCAAACATTATAGTGGGGCATGAAACCGGACTCAAACAGGTGGATGTGAATGATTTTCAACTTAGAGTAATTCTTCTTACAGCCAGCACATGGACAAGGCATAAAACCATCCGCCCGCTTGTTTGCCTCAGCCGCAACTAGAAAAGTATGCACGCCATTAATGAACTGGGGAGAGCATCGGTCATCGTACATCCATTGCTGGCTCATCTTCATTACACAACACCGAAAAGACCAACTTAATACAAGTTCATACAACACTTAAATGCAACATAAAAATAACTCTCTAGCTAAAGCATTTAAATGGAACAACAAATGCGATCAAGATTGCAACTAAGGTAACAATTGATCCAACAACATAATGATAGCAAGCCTCGCTATCAATGGCATATTTTCTAATCTTTCTAATCTTCAAGCGCATTTTCTCCATCTTGATCTTGTGATCATCGACGACATCGGCAACATGCAACTCCAATTCCATCTTCTCCCCCTCAATTCTTTTCATTTTTTCTTTCAAATACTCGTTTTCTCTTTCAACTAAATTTAACCTCTCGAAAATAGGGTCGGTTGGAATTTCTGGTTCACATACCTCCTAGATAAAAATATCTATGTCAACTTGATGGGCATAATTTGTCATGAACACGAAATGCAACAAATAGTTTTAAAAGAGAATATACCACATCCGAATCATAACACGGACGAGGGCCGACGGGGACGGATATCAAAACCATGGCACTATGTATAACAAACAACGTACGGGTAAGATAATTATACAAGTAACTATATATCTAAATCACACAAACATTATTTTTTTTATATTAAAAAGATAAGAACAAGAGGCTCACCGCAAGGTGGTGCCGGCGACAGGACGGTGCGGACGATCGACGGTGGTTAGGATGGAGACAGGAAGGCACTAAGTAAACCACACCTACATATGCAAACTAAGAGTTATTTTGAGCTCAAATTGCATATAAATCAAATAAACTACCACATATAATTCCTTCCAAATTACTAAAACCCACAAATTAATGACTATATAAAGCATTGCAAGAGCTAATCTAGCAATGAGAGATGAAAAGACAAAGTTGCTTACCTTTGTGATCACTTGAATGGATGGGGGCCTTCAAATCTTGACAAAACTTGGGCAAATTGTGTGATGAGCTCGAGGTAGAGGGGAAGAACAGAGAGGAGAGGGAAAAGGGGAAAATAGAGCGAGCTCGATCGCGGGTGGACGAAGGGTTTATATAGGACGACCTTTAGTACCGGTTCGTGGCAAGAACCGGTACTAAAGGTGCTGGAGGGGCCCCAGTCTGACAACATCCTGCCACCACTCTCTTTAGTACCGGTTCGTGGCACGAATCGGTGCTAAAAGTTCGGCGTGAACTGGCACTAATGAGAGCGGCCCGCCTAGCCGTTGGAACCGGCACTAATGGTCACATTAGTGCCGGTTCAAATACAAACCGGGACTAATGAGCTGAACATTTGACCCTTTTTCTACTAGTGCTAGTTGCCATGTATGATTAATCATAGTTGCCATGTGTGTTTACCTGGTTGCCACGTACGCGTAACTGCAGTTGCCATCTACCAACGAATCATAGTTGTCATGTGTGTTCACCTAGCTGCCGCATACTCGCAACTGCAGTTGCCATCTATCAACGAATCATAGTTGCCATGTGTGTTTACCTAGTTGCCGCATACGTGCAACTGCAGTTGCCATCTATCACCGTACGAGCATTGTGTGGGTGAAGAGGCGCTCGCCCACACGCGCATGGACTAGTTGGTGACTGTCTGGGCGGGAATCGGTTCGCCCACACGGCGCAGCTGGCAAACCGCGCGCTGCGGGTCGTGTGGGCGAGCGCTCTAACGCCCACACAACACGCTATGCCTACGTGACACTCTGATTCCTTTAGGATACGTGCAAAACAGAATTAAGGTGGATCAAGACGTGTGGACGATGTACAAGTATGCCATACGTGTGGGCGTTATCATCACGGAAAAACATTAAACTAGTTTAGAAGCTATTTGTCTGTCTTTTTCCCCTTTTGTCTGTCTGTTTATTGGATCGTTATCATCAGTTATTTATGATTTTCCTCTTTTTTATATTTCATTTTTTGTTTCATTTTTCAAATACATACAGACTTTTTCAAATACATATTCACAAAATTCACAAATGTTGTCAGATACAAGTTGAACATTTGTCAAATGCACGCTGAATTTTTTTTACACAAGTTGAACATTTTCTTAAAGCATAAAATATATTTGTTAAGTGTTAGTACATTTTTTTTGAAATGTTAAGATACTTTTTTGAATGACACAAAAATTACACGGTCATTTTCTTTAAATTTATAAATGTTTATAAAAATGTTAGAAACATATTTTTGAAACTTGTAAATTTTTTAATGTAAGAATCATTTTTCTAAATTACGCAAAAAAAAATATTGTAGAATTGTTTTCTAAAATTTCACAAACATATTTTTGTAACACACGACAGTTGTTTTTGGAATGGTATGAAATGTATTGGAAAATTACGCCAATACTTTTTAAATGCCATGACCATATATTTTGAAACGCATGAACTTTTTTTAAATGCTCGATAAACGCTTTTAAAAGTTTAAGCATATTATTTCTGGAACATAGATAGCAATCTTTAGGAGGAGGAGGGTTTCTGTCCATGAGGAGGAGAAGTGGAGGTGAGCGGGAGCGGGCGAACGCTGCACAAGGGCAAAGACGCCGGGCGGTGGAAGGGGAATGGGAGAGGGAGAGCCGGGAAAGCATCTGCCCACACAGATGCACATTGAGCTCTGCTGCTGATGATGATCGGCTTTGCAATTGCAACTCTTCCATGGAGTACTTTCATATATGCCCAACCAATTATTGTGTAAGCATTTGAATAATTCTGTATTTTATCTTTTCTTTTCTTTTCTGTAAACTCTTCCACTCTGGTTGCTCTCCCAACAACCATTGCACTATGCACTTTTATTCATTATAATGAAAATGACACACAGTAGGGTTTTACCCTACTGTTTTATGGTAAAAAAAAAATTATTGTGTAAGCAACGGATGAGAGGATTTTCTCAAAAAAAAACGGATGGGAGGACAATAAATAAAATGGATATACACAAATGAAGTTAGTGACAAAAAGGCACTGGGCCAAATGCACATCTGCCTCTCGATTCAAAGTGCAGCAACTTTCTTTCTGTCAGCTCCATCCGCTCTCTGAAAGCTAAGTCCGCTCAAAAAGCTAAGTACCCATCCCACGCGGCTCTTCAGACCTGAACCGGGCATTTTAACTTAGTCCAACTCTCTGGCGGTTTGAAATAATCCCCTGCAAACTGCAACACCAAACGACCTAATTTATACAGCATATTCTTTACTTCTGAAACCTGAACCCATCTGCTTGCCTCTTCGCCGTACAAACTAATTAAGATGCACCATAACGCACAAATGCCACATACCACATGTCTTACACAGCGACTCTCTGTCGTTTCATAAGTTATTACAACAAGTCTACTGTTTGTGTAAACCATAGTTATCAGAACAAATAAGGGAAATGATTGATGAATAAAACTGTAAAAAAAAAGGAGAAACAGCCATGGGTCCACAGCGATACAGATAGAGACAGCGAAACAATGGCATCATATCCTGTTGTCCTCAGGTCTTCCAACTTCAAATAATGCAGCTATACGTTCCTTGAAGAAGAAAACACAATCAGTGTAGCAAATTTGGCCAAAAAAAACAAGAGTTTCGACTTAACGCACACAATGCGGCAGCACACGTATTAACAAGTTTTGTTTAAAATGTCGCCCTATACTGGAATTTCTTTATGGAAATGATTAACAGATCCAGATTTCTATACGAACTAGACATTGGAACTAACAAGCAGAAACAAGACAAATAATACATGTAGGTGTCATCACTGATACCAAATTTAAGTTGGATCATCACTGCCTAATGCATGAGTAATCTACAGTATGTACGGAATTTCGAGCAACATAGACATAAAAGCTGGACAGGAAACAAGCGTTAGCACAAATACCTTAGACCGATCTTCCATTGATCTCCCCCACTTCGTCTAACTTTGGACAACCTTGATATGTGATGGCAATACCAGCCCTCTTTGCCAGTTGAGACTTGGGCAGCTAAAAATCCTCAGATGCTTCAGGTAAGGAAAACTCACAAACCTTTCAAGTGGCAGGGACAGTAACTCAGGACAAAGTTCGACGCAAATTTTCTCAATAGCAGGTATGTATTCTTGTGTTAGGATGCCATCAAGGGTTGACAATTTATCACAGGACTGAACTTGTAGGATAGTAAGGGACGGGAATGCTCTAATGCAGCTAGTGCCCGTAGAAATGGAAAGATTAGGGGACCCTCCAATAGATGTAAGAGATTTGCACCAAATTTCCAATCTCTTTAAAGCTGGAAGACTCCACGTTTGTAGTTGTATGGACGTGGCAAACTCGCATTGACAATGAAAGGAGGTGAGGGAGCAGCAGTCAATATTGCAAAAGATACCGGAACGGCACAAATGGAGCTCCTTGAGGGACGGCGAAACCAATCTTTGGTGGCAGATGTTCGGACAATCAACTATTGACATATTTTCAAGGAAATGAAAACCCCCAAAAAATTCAGTTGGTACAGATGCTAACATCTCGCAATCTTTAATATATATTTTCTTGATGCCAGGTACATAACTTGGTTGCAGAATAGGCTTGATAAATTTTCACAGTTCTCAATGGTTATGTCTGTCAAGGACAAGAACGTACCAATTGCATGTGTCTCATTTAGGTTTATGGTCTGTGAGATCATGGGAAATGATATGCTCTTCATCCCAACAAAACCTTCAAAACGAAGTGATGTTAAACTTGGCAAGTTTTGTGGTTGAAACCAGCTTGGGAGCGAGACACCAACATAATTCTTGACGAAGAGACGCTTTAGGCTGATAGGAGGTTGCAGACCTTCAAGCACTTCTGTATCATTGTTGTGGATATAAAACTCAGCGGAGCGTAAAGCAACTCGCATATTCAATATCAACCTCTCAAGACATTTCTTATCCTTCAGTTTAGCTTCTGCTGCATGGTCCTTACTTAGGATACCAAGATTATTTATCACCAAGTATTCACGAATTAGATTCAGATTCTTTATTGACCTAATTCCTTGTCCCCTTTGATTGGCTGAATCAATAAATAATCCGTTTAATTCAAATTTCTGTAAACTGGTCAACTTATCAAAGTCAGCGGGTAAGCTTTGTAGCTCGCATTTCTTGGCATATAAAATCTGCATATTATATAGCCGGCAGAAAGTTGAAGGAATCCTCTTCAAAGTACAAGTTCTGGAGATTTCAAGGTACCGAAGATGCTTCCAGTTACCGATACTATCTGGTAATTCATTTGTGAAGGTACAAGACATCACACGCATCCGTGTAAGTTTAGTACACCAGTGGTCCATTACAAAGCATGTTCTTTTGCCCAAATTAATCTTGCAAATTAGGGTACGCAGCTTCGTGTACTTGCATAGTCTCAACAAGTTGGAATCATCAAATTCACTGCTAGGCAGTATGTATAGATGGCGAACATTCTGGGGAACTTTATCAAAGTCACTCTTATTTCGTAAGATGAAGCAGTCGTGCTCTGAAACTTTTTGTGCCATGTCATGCAGCAAGTCATGGATTACATATCGACCATTAACCTTTTGAAAGAAGGACCGCGCCACAAGGTCTTCGAAATACTGATAGCAAATATCTTGAATGGGAACACCACCTTGAGGCTCCACAAAGCCTTCTGCTACCCAAATTTCAGCTAAGCATGCCTTCTCAAATTTGTAATCTTTGGGATACACGGCACAGAATGCGAAGCACTGTTTCAAATAGAATGGTAAATACATGTAGCTCAACCGAAGGGCAGGCAAAATCTCGGTTTCCTTTTGTTTCAACTCCCACAGTTCACTCTCAAGTATAGAACTCCAATGCGATGCTTGATGGTCCATGCTTAACATGCGCCCTAGAGTTTTGGCTGCCAAAGGAGAACCCTTCAATTTAGGAAGTATTCTTCTTCCAATACACTCTAACTCAGGATCATTGCTAGAACCCTCAGATCCAAATGCACATAACTTGAAGAAATTCCAAAACACATCATCCTTTAGACCTTCAACTATAACAGGCTCCATTGTGTGCACCGCCTTGGTAATATTTGGACATCTAGTGGTGACTAACATCGCACTTCCTTCTTGGGCACTTGCAAAAGGTGCACAAAACATCTCCCAACACCGCCCATTATCCTTCAAGGCATCATCCCACACATCATCAAGGACAATCAATAATCTTTTATTTTTCACATGGTTAGAAATAGCACGCTGAAGAGAATCCAAATTTTCAATCTTTGCCTCCTTTCCGGTACATGATTCTATGGCTTCTTTAGTTAATCTCTCCTCATCGAAGTCATCTGAGACACAAATCCAAATTATTAGCTCGAAGTGATACTTCACTCGTTGATGGTTGCAAATATGTTGGGCCAAAGTAGTCTTTCCAACACCACCAATTCCAGCTACCACCAAAACAGGAAGACTCAATATTTTTGGTTCACCGTTAACATGATTGCTTGATGATGTGCTTGTTGATGCGTTGATTGAACTAGTTGCTCTCTTGCGTTTGGGATGTGTAGGTACCTTAAGAAATCCCAATACCTGTTTCACCTCCTTCTCACGACCAAATATCTTTGTTTCCTTTGACAACAAAGAGGTGGTCACTGGCCTGACTGATTTGGCAAAGTGATGTGTAACTTCACGAAGCCCCATACCCTTCATCTCACTCGAAAGGTAATTCAACCTCAGTTGGATATCATTCAACTTGTTGAAGTTGCCATGAATGACCTTATCAAGGAAGTCAATGAAAGGAGATTGGATTGCATTGCCCTCCACTTGCACCTTCATCTCGTGCCATCTGAACTCATCAATAAGGTCCTCGGCCTTAGACACGGCATCCTTGAGACACGGAAGGAGCTTGGCCACACACTCTTCATAGCTTCTCCACTCTGCTCCATTAATGAGGTGATACATTGCAGGAAGAATGTCACAGAGACGTTGTAGATCACTCTGTAATTGCAGTACTTGATCCTGGAGACTTTGCTCTTGTGAGCCACTCCATCGGGAGCGCAAAGATGAAATGGCAGATTTGGCCGACAGAAACAAACTGACACAATCATTGATGGCACTGATGATCCCGGCAGCAGACCAGCTCATGGTTGCAGGAGCGCAGAGATGGAATATGTCTTCGTCCTGTGAGCAAACAGTGGACAGAATAAGGATGGTGGAAGTAATTTTTGCAGTCAAAATATACAACAAGCCAGCTATTGTAGTAATTATTTTGTCCAGATCCATTTAGTCTCAGTGGATACATCAGGAAGAATTCAAGTTAGAGAAACATCATCAATGATCTCTGGTACTTGCGGTGCAAATAAAATCATTTAGTTTCAATTATTTGCAAACATTTTGTGCTTTGACTAGAAATCATGTACGTGGAATGCATGTTATACTCAATATATATGGATGTCGTGACGTGAAATATACACTGCATGTTGTAAATACCAAATTATCTTGTTCTGACTCCTCACACCTTCATAAAACAGAGCGTTCTGCTTGCCCCCCCCCCCCCTTACTTCTCTCTTCCTTGGCTTACTGAAATTTCCCTTGATTTTTATACTTTCAAAACTGGTTTGTTCAGAGCTAAATATAGGTTGGTGGTTCAGAGCTAACATAGCTTTCTGAAATTTCCCTTGATTTTTCCTGTTTGAAAACTGGTTTTTTCAGAGCTAAGATATAAGTGGAACACAGAAGAAGAAATGAAGAAGGTAAAGGTTCAAGCTGACCTGGATCGGTGCGGCTTGCCGTCGACGAGCGACTCCTCCAAATGCGCAGCAGAAGTAGCAGTAATTATTTTCTCCTGATACGGTTCCACGAAAATTCCCCATGAAGTTAGTTTCAATGGATGAGTTAGAGAAATGTCGCGAAGTGAGAACACAGTCTCTATATATCTTAGAAATGATGTACGCAAAATATACATAAACGTATTCCAGTTCAAGTGAGATCGATTCATAAGCGGAACAGAGAGAAAGAGCGTGCGTGGCAAAACTGAACACGTCGAGTATGATGGAGATGTCCCTCATAACGCAGCGTTCTGCTTTCTCTAGCTCTCTCTTTTTCAGCTTTGTTGAAACTTTCCCAGCTTGCTTGTTCTTTTTTATCTTCTTCTAGAAATGTTTTGTTGAAAGCTAAATTGATTGGTGGATCCTATTTTTAAGAACACACAGAAAAAGGGGTACTTAGAAGAAAGCATGGTTGAAGCAAAGATTTTTCTTCTTTGAAAACTAGTTTGTTCAGAGCTAAAACAGGTTGGTGGTTCAGAGCTAAAAAAAGTGCTTGCTGAAATTTCCCTCGATTCAAAAACTGGTTGTTTAGAGCTAAAATAGGAGTCAAACGCAGAAGAAGAAATGAAGCCGCACTTAGAAGAAAGCTCACCTGGATTGGTGCGGCTTGCCGTCGACGAGTGACTCCTCCAAATGCGCAGCAGCAGCACCACCACCAGCAGGAGGAGGAGAGAAATCTTGGATTGGTCTGAATGTGAGGACGAGCCTAATGACAATCTCCTGGGAAGTGCCAACCCTCTTATACGTACAGCTTGTGGGCGGAAGCACCAACCAAGCATGGTCTTGCATTGTTCGCTTCTCCTTGGTGACAACGCCCAGGTGTTGTAAGCTATGGTATCTTGGTATCCTAGAATTTTGATGCATATATTATCTTATTAAATTATACGATAATTATATTTTGATGCTTCGCTTCTTAATCCTTTTCATGCTAGATGCTCCATGTTGCATATATTGTCTTAAATTCTGTATCATTTATTTCCAAGTTGGACACGGTCACGAAAACGGATGTATCGACTACTGAGGGAGCCAAATACCGACATCCTCAATCACGAATATATTGCATTCGTGAAAACAAAAACAAAATCTGTACTCCCTCCAGTTGCCAGTAAAAATCGCATACATGTTGAAAAATGTGGATTATAGGGTCCATGAACTGAAATGTTCATCTGCTGTGGCTCGAAGCAGCAATAATAGAAGCAATGAACCATTCGAAATACTGAAATGTTCATCTGTTGCAGCTGGAGATGGAAAAACCTCAGTATGCTAAAACTAAATAATTAGTTGAAAACCAAACTGTTCTCTTCACTTGCTGAAACCTCAGTATGCATGTATCTGAGAAAAGTAGCTGCAACAGTGGTAGTAAAAGAAGCGGAGGATGCTAGCAACAGAAACGGCAGGCAGGCAAAGCACGCCACCAACAGCAACAGAAACTGTTGAATCATTTCAGTTGCATCAATCAGTTCCTACAACAACACTTGTTCATTCTTCAGACAGGCAGGCAGGTCGATGCAGTGCTCATGCATGCATGAATGGTAGCTCTTGGAAAAAAAGTCTGACTACTGCAAACTGATCCCTGGGGCCTTTCACCTCATCTGGCTCTCATCTGTAGTACATCACCTTTCTAGCAGCCATCGGACATAAAAATTATGGGCCTTGCAACTCTGCCCAGCAGTTTGAAATAATCAGAAGAGGCATATAATTCAATTATGAGCCCTGCAAAACTGCGTACACCAAACTTTAGGGTGGCCCTTGTCTACTTCTCAAACTTGAAACCACTGCTACATCAACTAAGTTGCAGCTTGAAACTGAAACAAAACCAAAATATGCAAACCAAACTGTGTTCGTTTACTTCTGAAAACTCCTGTCCTAAAGCACTACTGGAATCGCCCTATACGCCGAGTGCCACGGACACTCGGCAAAGTCCCAAAAACCGACGGCAACGCCTTTGCCGAGTGTCACCTCCGGCAAAAGCCACCCGGCGTACACCTCTTCGTCAAACAGGAATTTGCCGAGAGCCATAACACAGGCACTCGGCAAAGCCTTTGCCGAGAGCTAAACAGCACGTCTCGGCAAAATAAAACAGCTAACGGATAAGTCCGTTAGCTCCAGACATGTGGGACCACGCAAACTTTGCCGAGAGCCACGCTCGGCAAAAGAAATACTAGGTGGCTGACACATGTGGTGTCCTGACATGTGGGCCCACAACAACAGGCCGAGCCCCGACTTTGCCAAGAGCCACTCTCGGAAGGAAGGCGACATTGCCGAGACCAGCTCCCGGCAAAGCGATGTAAACTGTCAGCTCCCATGTGGGCCACGCTGTCCTACTGCTCAGGAGGATTGCCGAGAGCAGCTCTCGGCAAAGATATCATCATATTTTTTCAAGAATATTTAGGAAGTTATTTAAAACTTTTACTGATAAATAAATGTGATCAGTGGGACCACATGTCAGTTAGAAAGAACACACACACAAAAATAAAATAGGATGTTGCATATGGTTTGCCGAGTGTCGTGCTGCGGCTCTCGGTAAAGTACGCAGTAAGTGACGGAGCCGTCTGTTGGGGACGGGAATGCCGCGTGGCTCCTCTTTGCCGTGAGCGGCTCTCATCGTCTGCAGGGTTTGCCGTGCGGTGCCTCTTTGCCATGAGGCAGTGACAGGAAAGATGGCAGTTTGCCGTGAAGCTGGGTTTGCCGAGAGTGACACTCGGCAAAGTTTGCTTTGCCGAGTGTCCGTGTTTTAGCATTCGGCGAAAAGCATTACACCCGGCGTACGTGAAAATTCCAGTAGTGAAGATGATGCTTCACTACGCTCAGGTTCTCAAGTATACTGTATTACTTTAGCCAGAGTACACTACCTTGCTACAGGTGGTGCGGACTGCCAATCCGAGGCTCTGGCTAGCTCTCAAACTAATCCTAACTTACTCTCAAACGTACACTACATCTGAAAGTAGATTTTGTGTAATTTTGTAGATCGGACATAAAAAAAAAACTGTTCCTCTCTCCAGCTCGTCTTCGTCCTTCAGATCGAGACCTTGGAACCTGCTCCATAGAGCTGTTCATGCAACCGCAGGGCGATGCAGAAGGCAGGTAATTTAAATCGCACTTAGCAGACCTCCAAGTATTAGCTCCCGCAAGATAAAGTTAGGATTAGATCTTCGTGCTTACCAGTTGTAGTCAACGCGGATTCCTAAATTCTCCACGGCCTATTGAGGTTGCAGCAGTGAGGCAGTTGGGGGATACTGCTGCTGCACGGCCTATTGAGTTTCAGGAAATTAGCATCGCCGAGGGGGGCATTCGCCGTGTCGGAGACCTCTGCAGCGGCGGCGGAAATGCCGGGTTTGTTGAGGAGGACCGGCTCTTGCAAGTGTGTTCGGAGGCCACGAGTGGTTGGACACGCAGGTATTCGTACGTCACCTGGTTTTTTCTTTGCTGGTCATCTGTGCAAGTGTGATCTCAGGCGTTTCTAGCTAGATGATGTACCTGTAGTTTTTTTACTGTCTAATTTTTCACTTAGGGATGTAACTGAATTGGGACATGATCATTTTTACCGCGGAAACTGTTTATATGTGCGGCCTGTTGGATTGTTAGTCACTATACATTTGTTTATCTTGCAGTTTTGTATTTGAAACGAAACTGCAAAAAGAAATTGTGCGAGTACAGGGGCTAATGCATTTTTAGGGACTTTGTATTTTAGTTTCAGGTAGATTTTGTGTCTGCATATATTCTGGAAGATTCAGAAGCAAGCAGTGTTGTTGTATGTCCATCTTGAGGGTAACCCAGAGAGGGAGAATACAAAATCGACACGGTGCGGCTGTGCTGCCAGGATTAGGCTCTTGAGATCTGATAACAATGGATAGTATATTTCAGATCACTCTCTGTCAAGCACTTGTGGGGAGAAGATGCACTGGCTTTCACACAGGCTGATTGATCGGTACACCAAGGATCTTGTTAGGCAGCTGAGAGGAAACAATGTCAGTCTTGGGAAGGTTTTTAGCATAGTTGGCTGTGTTTTTTGTTTTTTTGAATCAAGAGCACAACATGTCCGAAAGCTCCGAGGAAGATGCCTAAGTGTGGGAAATGTGGAGTGGTTGGACACTGTCGAAATGAATACGGCAAGGCGTGCAGAACCATTTGTGCCTAATTTCCTTTAGCTTTTGACATGGGCACATTTGATTTGTGATTTTATTTGGAGTTTTGGGTATATGCAAATGATTTGTTGCTATGCTAGCTGACAATGTCTTCAAACTTCTGCCTGAATTATATTCAACTGTTGAGACGTTCGCTACCTATATTAGCTAATTTTCATTCCTGCTAAGAATATGTTTGAATCGTGTTTCGGGCGGCAAATTTGTAAACGAATTAGGAAGAAATCAAAGTGCCCAAGAGGTAGCATTTGGGCCTCATTTTGATCAAATGGCCCTTCGGTAGCGCAAAGCGCCCACGTCTGGGAAATGTTCTCGTTTTCTTTTTCATTGCTACGAGACACAGAAAAATGCTAGCGCTTGCTTGTCGATGGAGCCGCTCGCTTGCTTGGGTATGGAAGAACTCATGTGATCATGTGCTGATGCATGCCCTGCATGTTGATTAGACAAGTCACAGCACTTGGCACGTCTTGTGAGTTTTCATGATGCATGGCGCGTGAGGGCTGGGAACAGTCTGACGAGGAGGCACCCCTGTGCTTGTTGCATCTACCCACCCTACGACAGCTGATGGCCGCACTACCTGAGATTTCTGCGTCGTCCTCGCGAATCCTGTCATCGGTGCACCTAATAACTAAAATAATAGACGTTGGGACAGATCAAAACTAATTAGCAGTTTCATTACGGTGGGTAGGAACGCATCGATAAAAATAAAGAATACCCGTAAGCATGATTAGAGAGTTTTTCATGCATGCTATCATGATTTTGGACGTAAAACTCGTTGGATTTTATTGCTACTATATAAAATAATCCAAGTCTTGGCCAAATTAATAAATTGATCTAGCCAGCGCTAGCCTTTAACCATGTTTAACAATTGATCAGGCCGTTGGTAATATAATCTCTGTGCACCACACTGGCCCATGGCCTTAAATGCCGGTTTACTTACTATTCTATGCGCTGTTGGAAAATGTCTGACTGGTCCGCGTGCTAAGTTGTTCTGCATAATAGAATAGTATAGTGCCAAGTTCAGGGCCGGCCCTGAGGGGGGGCAGCAGGGGCGGCCGCCCCGGGCCCCCAGGACCGAGGGGCCCCCTCCCAGCTAATTACGTGAAGGCAAAGCAGCCCATAAGCCATAGCTTCTCGAAGAAAAAGAAGTAGCCCAGATCCAAATAGGAAGGGACGGCAGGTATAGCAGCGTACGCATGTGATCCTAAAAAAAAGAGCAGCGTGCGCATGTACTAATTCGCTTCAATCAGCGATCAGCACGAAAAAGGAGAAGGCACGCACGTAAAAAACGGGAAATCAATTTGTTTCCACCGGCTGATAATAAGCACTCGTAAGCCGCCTCCATCGTATGACGCGTGTCCAGCGTGGGCCTCACCACTCGCACGCCTCATCACGTGCCTTTCGTTCTCCATCACAGAAATCTTATGCCCTCTTCCACTCTTCCTATCGTCTCCTGCCCATCTCACCGAGGCAGCAAGTGTGTGCATGGAGACCCGGAGGCGATGCCCAGCCGCGCCCCGATGCAAGATCCCGCCAACCCATCGTTTCGACGCTGTCGGAGGAGGCTCCGCCGGCGAGCGGCGCTGGCCGCGGGCACTGCAAGGCAGTGGCTCGGCTGGTGCTTAGCCTCCACGAGCTGCTCCATGAGGCAGGCGACGACCACTAGTGACTCACCCGCGTTCCAAGTTCCAATAGCACCGAGGCCCCGGCGAGCATGTGGAATCAAGCTGCCGCAAACCCAGCGTCGACGACCGCTGCATTGCAGCTCCGGCGGCGTCACGGCCACTACATAGCAGCTCCGACTGCCGCTGCATCGCAACTCGGCTGCGTCGTGGCCATTGCATTGCAGCTCCGGCGACGTCGACGGCCGCTGCATCGCAGCTCTGGCGACGCAGCTCCGGCAGCATCGACTCCTATGGATACTACATCACAGCTCCGGCGACGTCGTGGCTGCTCCATAGCAGCTCCGGCGACGTCGTGGCCGCTGCAATGCAGCTCCGACGGCGTCGAGGACCGCAGCTCCGGCAGCATCGACTCCGATGGCCACCACATCACAGCTCCAGCAACATCGTGGCTGCTGCATAGCAGCTCCGACAACGTCAACGACTGCTGCATCGCAGCTCTGGCGGCGTCGTGGCTGCTGCAATGCAGCTCCGGCGACGTCAAGGACCACAGCTCCGGCGGCGTCGACTCCGATGGCCACTACATCACAGCTCCGGCGCCGTCGTGACCGCTGCAATGCAGCTCTGGCGGCGTCGAGGACCGCAGCTCCGGCGGCGTCATGGCTGTTGAATCGCAGGTCCGGCGGCATCGACGCCTGCTGCATCACAACTCCGATGGCCGTTGCATAGCAGCTTCGCTGGTGTCGAGCCGCTGCGGCCGTGCTGCCGGTGGTAGCTGTGCTTGGAGCGCGACAGGGAGTGCTGCATGGGTGGTACCTGTATTTGACGGCTACGATGTGCTCGATTAGACGGTCATCAAGGCGGCTGATAACTACGAGATATCAGCCGGCTTAAGCCTAGCATCTGCCTAAAAAACGTCGTGCCATTATTATTATTACGAGGCACTCTCCCTCAGCAAAAAATAAAAACAATAGTAAGACGTCAGTTCATCCATAATTTCATATTCTCTGTTCCATGGTTTCAAACTCGAGATCCCAAGTCGCACAGGACAGACTGGTCTCCTGAACGCAGCAACGACGCAGCACGCACATCGCTTATCCATACATCGCCGAGCACCAGCCACCAGACAACCCCATCGCATCATCGCCGAGCGTCCAGCCACTGTCCACTGACGCCGATCTGATTAATCCAAGGTATATCATACTGCAATTTTCCTTCAATTTTCAGTAGAACTTCGTGCTAGAGGAAGAAATAGTTAATAAAAGTGGTAGTCAAGATGGAACTCGTTTGAAGGACATTCATGTTAAATATTTGTTTGTTTTAATTGATCACTTCTTTGAAGAAATGGTTAAAAAAACTCATGTTGTTTAAAGATTTATTCGGATTTATGTAGTGTATCTGTGATTGTTGTTTTAATTGATCACTTCTTTGAAGAAATGATTAAAAAAATCATGTTGTTTAAAGATTTATTCGGATTTACGTAGTGTATCTGTGATTGTTGCATCAGCTAAAAAGATGCTTTTCAACTTGAAATTATTGAAGAACAATTACGGATAAACAATAACCAAACAGAGCTTAAATGATTAGGCAACATTATGTATCGAGAAGAAATTGATGTATGAGATTGACATCGACACATTCATAAGTGGCTTTGCATCAAAGAATTTTAATATATATATATATATATATATATATATATATATATATATATATTGGATTTTGGATGCATTTAAGTAATTATTAATAACTTTTTTAGATGCAAATATTATTTATCATTGCTATGATATTTATATTAAGGGGCCTCAAATTTTAATTTCGCCCCGGGCCCCCAAAATCTCAGGACCGGCCCTGGCCAAGTTGTTCTGCCGCCTAGATTCTGTCCAACAGGCTACCGCTGCCAGGAGGCATACAAGGCGAAGCGAGCGTGTATGAGGGGACAGCCCGCGCGCGTAAATACCGGGACGAATCTGGTCAGTGTGGAAAACGAACGACCAGGATACAGTCCGCAGAGTGCTGGTCCGCCATTAGGCATTTTTGCATATATGTTTTCATATGAATACATATCTTAATTTTGTATTAACTTTAGTACAAAGTTGTACTAAGGTTGAGACTTTTATTTTTGCGAGAGAGGATTAAGGCATGTACGATGGTGTTATCTTAGGAGTGCCACTTAGGATTAATGATGAGGTGGGGGAGAGAGAAGTCATAAGAAAAGGTTTGTCTTCTCTTAAATAAGAGAAGACAAAGAGAAGACAGGAGATGATCTCTTAGTATAATTTGTCTCACCATGTTTTAAGGAATAACAAGTTATTGAAGATAAGGCTAAGATATAACCCATTGTAGACATACTTTTTTGTTATCTCTAAATTACATGCCATTGTACATGCCCTTAGACAGTTATTTGAGATGGGGTGAGTATAATTTTGACAGATGGAATTATATTAGGAGCGTTCATCAAGATAATACAAAAACTTACCCTGCGAGCGATGGCATGATCTCAGAGACAACAATGATGCAAACAGTAAACATATTAAAAAACAATATTGCTAAATCTCAGTTGACTGAGACTTGGCTAAGTCAGTCTCTGTCGACATACTCTCAAGACCTTTACATTAAGATTTGTGCAAAATAATAATTAGTTTTCTCTTGTTTTTCTTTCTTACATGTTGTATGACTTGACTGAGACTTCGTTAAGTCTCGGTCGACTGAGACCTAGCCACTCCCATTAAAAAATTCAGTCACAAAAAAACTCATTTAAAAATGTGTACTATTGGTTTTGAATTTTCAATAAGTTTCTAATTGGATAACTTTTATTATACATATGCTAACCAAATTGATTTTCAAAATTATGACTTACGTCGCAAAGAGAGAGTAGGCTAGATATGAAACCGGGCTAGTAAGTAAACATGGAGCAATGCATGTACAGGTAGGCTAGATAGGAAACCCCGTTATGATTCAAATTAGCAGCAACAACAACATTAAAGCCTTTTGTTCCAAGCAAGTTTGGGTAGGTTAGATATAAAACCCATCTTTTGTAACCGGATTCATATATACAACCCTCCTCCTTCACCTAGGTTTGGGACCCGCTATTCCTGAGTTGGGGGTACTTAATTTTAAAAAATGGAATAATGCATGTTGTAGTGGGATCATGGCTAACCTTCTCTTGACTTGTTCTTAATTAGTTTCTTACTCTGCAATGAGCAACATTTCTTAACGTGTATCTGTTAAGAGAAGACTTTGACATGTGAGTAGGTGCAAAGTCGACATCTTGCCGCGCCAGCTTAATTATTTATAGCTGGTGTATTGTTCATCTCCATAAAGAACTAAGCAGTTTATTATCATAATAATACAAACTAACTTTGAACAGCGTACCATATAAGCAAACAACTATTGGAGATCATTGTTGATAAGATCGTGAGATGCCACCAGCTAGTAGTTGATTCTTAAATAGATAAATTAAATATAATAGTTTACAATGTGTGCATAGTTTACACCGTTTTTGATTTGATATACAAAGGCACTTGTAATTCGAATGGAAGTTTGACCATTGATTTGGATAATAAAATGTAAGTATATGCCATTGGATTTGTTTTTAAAATGGTAATTCTTTTGAGCAGATAAATCTATTTTGATGGTCAGATTGATAGTCAATGTTGTTAGTGTCGAATCCCTGCAGGGACCTTATTTGGCAGCTTGCACGCACAAACTCTTTGAGGTTACATCACACAAGCCAAAGAAGCTAACTTCAGTTGTGTGCATTGTTCGATGCAGAAGCCGAAGAAAGAAGCCAAAGAAGCTACGTAGAAACAGATGGTCCTGACAAATTCGAGGGAAAATCTCCCAGAGTACAACATAGCTAGCTTGTTACACATGCGTTGGTTGCAACAAAAATAACTAGCTAGATCAGCACAGTACATATAGAGAGGCCTTACAAAAAATCGGCTGGCCCTTTAACTAATTAGTAAGTTGCTCAGTTCCTCCACCATCTGTCATTTGAATTTGTGAGGTGACGAAGTTGTTAATGGTTTGCTGGACGAAATCATCCGAAACCAAGGTGAAGGCAGGTTCGTCGGTGGTGAGCCCTGGCGGCATGGTTAACACGAGGCCTAGGGCGACGATCAAGGCCGCCTTGGTGTACAATCTGTACATGGAAACCACGCGCATCGACTCCATGGATAACAAGGGAACGGCTAGAACGGTGAGGTTCCTGATCCCCGTGTAGGCGCCGTGGTAACCGTTTATCATGTCGATGACGCCGAGGAGCCTGGCTTTCATGCCGGAGACGACGGAAGGCTCGTGGACGGCCTGTACGACGACGTCCAACATGGCTTTCATCGCCACGAAGGTGAGGCTGAGGATGGTGGCGAACGTTCGTGCTGGGTGGTGACGCCAGGCAGACGGGAGCAGCATGTCGACCCACGTCTGCAGGAATATGAAGACGAGAAATGACATGGCCGCCAGAACCAAGAAGGCTATGAGCGCCGTGGTAATGGCCCCAAGCGTGGCCACCATGTTAGAGTAGCTGGAAGGCTTGAGGAACACATCCAATAGCGTGAAGGTGAGGCCGATGGTGAAGGTCCTGAGCAGCAAAGATGCACCAAACAAGTTGTAGGACAGCGCCATGGAGCAGAGGATGTAGGCGAACTGGCGAAGTAGACACCGAGGCCGACAAGTGCCTCACTCGTGTCGGAGTTGGCGGAGGGCCTCTGGAACGGCGAGCCCCACATCATGTTGAGCAGGAGGAGGGCGAGACCGACGATGCTCGTGTGGATCATCTCAGGCCACCAGCTCTTTGAATTCTTGATGGCGGCACCCGCTATGAAGAGCACCAGAGCTGACAGCGCCAGCATGCCAGGATTTACATCATAGCCTACGACCCTATCCATCACCACGTAATTGACAAAAAACCAAATGATTGCTACCGAACGGGGTGGCTTGTTAACATCACAGTGCTGCCTCACTGCTGCACTCCAGAGCAAGGCGCATGCGTTGATCAGGAGCACCGACAATGGCATCATGCAGACCAGGTAGCTAGCGATGCAAATAAGTATGGCTATCACTTGGTAGACACTGGAAGGTAAGGTGTAGTGGGATTCTGAGATGACAACAACCAACGAAAAGTTCTTCAGCGCCAAGCAGACAACCTGGATGATCGAGAACGCAACGTACCAGAATCGTCAGCGCCACCATGCAAATGGCATAGAGGAGGTAGCCAGCGAGGGAGATGAGTAGTTGTGTGACCACCATGTTGGAGAAATGGGTGAGAAATGCAAGATTGCTTACATGGGGATCCCAAGTAGATGTGTGTGTGATATATAGTTTACTCCATGAACCGATGACAAGTAATGCCGGCCCAAGGCTCAAAAAATACTGATAACAGCCCCCTCTGTCCGTGTTGACTAGGCACGCATACATACAATATCAGATTCAACTTTTCTGGGTACTTCCGCCAAGGTGCCTACTTGTTGATTGATCAGGACACTATAGTAGAAAAAGGGTCGTAAGCCCATTTGACCTGGTTTTTAAACTGGGACTAAAGGGTCGTTACTAAAGCCCTAGGCCTTTAGTCCCGGTTCTTACACGAACCGGGACAGATGGGCCTCTACATGGCCGGTGCTGCGAGCCCAGGCAGGAGGGCCTTTAGTCCCGGTTGGCGGCACCAACCGGGACCAATAGGCATCCACGCGTCAGCTGTTCAGGGGCTAGGGTTTTTGTTTTTTTTTCTGAGGGGGGGGGGGGGGGGGGTTGGGGGTTTTGTATGATTAATTAAGGTGTTTCATATATTGTGTTAGGTAGCTAATTAATTAATAGAGAGAAGTGTCCTGTCTTATCTCTGTGCTTGGTCGACGCTACGTACTATACGTATAGAGAGGCCCTCGACACGCTAGCTAGTAAGCAAATGAAGAAAACCATTAAGTTCAGAAGTTCGTCATGCATACCGATAGAAGTGATATCGACCTCTCCTTCTCGAAGAGATTGCGCGAACAACAAGTTTTCGTATATCTATCCAACGCTACTGGCTACATATATACAATATTAAGATCTCTTATAATATAATCTCCCCTAATTATATATGAACTCAGCATCAACATGGTATTCTCCGGCTTTGATGACGTGGTCAAGAAAGAATCCCGCCAATTCCTCTTGAATTGCTTTCATGCGATCTTGTGGTAGGAGTTCACTCCGCATCTGCCACATCTAATTTGAAGAAGGGGATTAATACATATATATGCATGAAACTCAACAGAAATGATGGTGTAATAAAATGAAATTGTGAATATTATTGCTTACGCACTTCATATTGTCTTTTAGAGTAGCCCCGCTTATCTTTGCAAGTCGCGTTATACATGAACTCGCACACGTAGTATCCACAGTAATCATTCCCTTGTTCCTGCCACAAGCACTTTACGAGAAATAGAGGTCAATCAAACTGATAATGAAGCATTATAAATGGCATTGATGAAAGTAGCTCGAATCAACGGGAGATGCGCGGAACTAGCTAGCTAGTAGTACTTACTTTCGGGTATGTATATCGCAGCTCCTTCGGCAGTCCCGGAGCTTCTGCGGTGAACTTTTTCCAAACCCTGCAAGACAAAGAAAATAATTATTACTTGAGATATCAGGAAATGAACAAAAAGTTGCCGATATGGTGCGATAATGATCGATTGAACTTACTTGTTGAGAATTTTAGTCATGTCTGCATAGGTCTCGGGATCTTTTCGTCTCGAGTCTAAGACGGTTACTAGTCCCTGCTCAAGCTTAATCTCCAGGAGAATATAGTGGAAGCTGCGCACGCATGCATAACTCATCAATTACATTACTATAACCTCGCTCGAGTAATAAGGGAAACCGAATATGCACAAGACAGTAACACTCACTTGAAGTTGTAAGGAAAGAGTATTTTATCTTTGTTTTGATTTATTATCAATGATTTGAGTAAGTTGGCCTCGGCATCTTTGGCGCTCTTTTTAACCTGAAATTCATCTATGAGATTTGGGTTAATGAACCCAATATCATACATTTCTGCTTTTCTGCACTCGACGATCTTCAATATGCATAATATAGTGAGGATAATTATAAATACATGCAATGAAAGAGCTGAGCTATATATAGAGACTTAATGACAGAAGTAGTACTTACAAAAAGTAGCAAGTGACCGTTAATTTATCGAGGGCCTTTTGATTGAAAAACCGAAAGAACTCCTCAAATGGAACAGACAACACATCAATTCCAACAAGGTCGTGCTCCTCTTTAACTCTCAGATACAAAGTATTCGTCCCCCCAGACACTCTGCAGGTTTTCATGTACCAATCATGGAATCTTCGCATCATCGTTGTTAGAGATTTTTCATCTTTGACAAGAGGCTTCCCGTAATGGTATTTGTGTTCGTCCACCTCCAAGAAATCATAATGTACATCGTCGGGCAGGTAATCTCCAAGATTGCTATAACCGGGCACCATCCTCGGATCATTAGCGACGATATCGCTAGACACCTTGAGCGGGGGGCACGATTGGTCCGCTTGTTCTCCGAACTGGGCAATTTTTTCCCAGCTCGTCGTTCTGCTAACCTTCGATCACTGACAATACTTCCCGACCGCTCCGCTTCGATATATACCTTTTTAGTAATGCGCTCATAGTTGGTTTTCGGCGGAGACTTTGGTGGTTTCCTCAAGGCATTGATAGTGCGCTTTGCTTTCACCGGATCTATCTTCTCCTCCGGAGGTGGATGTTTCTTTGCTTTCACCCCTTCAAAGAAGTCCTTCACTTCGGTCCGCACGATCTACGCGTTTTCCTCCTCGGTCCTCTCGTATGGTAACTTCTCTGGAGTCTTCAGAGAAGGACCGAATCTGTATTGCCTCCCGCCTCTGGCTGTACTGCTAGAAGCCGGAGTAGACGGAGTGGCTGCGGCTGTCTTCTTTCCTTTCTTTCGAGGCGGAGGAGAAGGACTACGACGCTCCAGAGCAGCCGGGGCGGTGGTGGGTCTCTTCCGCCCTTGCTGACGAGGCGGAGAAGGAGGAGGCTGGCTGCTCGGGCGCACCGGTGCAGGCGGAGAAGGAGGCAGAGTGCCGCCACGCGCCAGAGAAGGAGGCTAAGTGCCCTGATCACTCGCCGGAGGAGGAGGCGGTGGAGGAGGCGGAGTGCCCTGACTCGCCGGAGGAGGAGGAGGAGGAGGAGGCGGAGGCGTCCAGTTCGGCGGGTTGATGAGCTCCTTCCGCCATAGGCATGGAGTCTTCAGAGAAGAACCTTGCGGAGTCTCCCCTTCACCCGTAGGGTGGTCAAGCTTGAGGTCCTCAAATCCATCCGTTATTTGATCCACCATCACCCTAGCATATCCTTCTGGAATCGGCCGACAGTGGTAGGTTGCGCCAGGTTCAGTAGGTAAAACAGAGCCAACGGCCGCCTTGACTTTGAATTTCATCCATTGCGTCATAAGGTGGCAATGTTGAGACTCCGTGATAGCATCCACGGGGTAGCTAGCAGGAGCCGTGAAGACAGGCTCCTGCTGAAGCAGCTCGGTGGACGCCACGCTGCTTCTCCGCTGAGATAGCGGGGTAGCTTCGGGGGAAGCTTCGGCAGGTCGTTTGCTGCGATTTGCTTCTCGTTCCTCTATCGCTAGTACCCTTGCGTGCAGCGCCTGCAGTTGGGTATGCTCCACTTTCTTCCTCCTCTCCTGGCATTTGTAACCGCCTGCGTCCGGAAACCCAGCCTTCCACGGAACAGAGCCTGGAGTGCCTCGTGTCCGTCCAGGGTGCTCAGGATTCCCGAGGCCATTGTGAGCTCGTCGTTCTCTCTGTCTGGAACGAACGTCCCTTGCTGGGCTGCATCGATATACTCCTGAAGCCTCGTGACTGGTATTCTCAGTTGCTCATCCGTCGAAACGCACTTCCCTGATACAGGGTCCAAGGTTCCGTCAACCCCGAAGAACCAAGTCCGGCAACGGTCTGGCCACTTCAATGTCTCTGGTTCGACCCCTTTATCAAGCAGGTCATTCTCAGCCTTGGCCCACAACGGCCGGGCTTTGAGGTAGCCACCTGACCCCGTGCGATGGTGAAGCTTCTTCTTCACAGAATTCTTCTTGTTTGTCACTGACATCTTCTTACTCTTGTCTGATGTCTTGTGGGCCACAAATGCGGGCCAGTGATCCCTGATCTTCTCATACCGGCCGATGAATTCTGGTGTCTCTTCTTTGTCGACAAATTTTTTCAGCTCATTCTTCCACCTCCTGAATAGTTCTGCCATCTTCTTAAGAGCATGAGACTTGATCAATTGCTCTTTAACTGGCTTCTCCGGATCCTCCTCTGGCGGTAGGGTGAAATTTGCCTTCAGCGCGGTCCAAAGATCATCTTTCTGCATATCGGAGACATAAGACACCTCAGGGTCTTCTTTAGCCGGCTTAAACCATTGGTGGATGCTGATCGGGATCTTGTCCCTAACAAGAACCCCGCACTGAGCAGCAAATGCTTCCTTTGTCCGGATGGGTTCAATCGGCATGGCCATCGCGCGCGATTTCTATGATCTCAAACCTTTCATCCGAGCGCAACTTTTTCTTCGGGCCTCGTCTCTTTACCGAAGTTGTGCTCGATACGGAGGGCTAGAAAAAAGAAGAAAGACGAGAGTTCATTAATATATGTGTACATACCAAAAACAATTAATGCATCAATTAGCTAGCTATAGTCAGCACATGCTTAATTAATATATATACCTGGCCGGACTCCGTTCGGTCACCGGAGCCGTCATCACGGTGTCCTTCTTGCACCGGCATTGGGTCACCGGAGCCATCATGATCATGTCCTTCGTCGTCCATTGTTCGATCACCGTAGTCTGCTTCTTCACCCTCTCCTTCCAGACCATCGGTGTCATTGAGAAACGACAAGACGACATCACTTACGTGTGCGATTATGCCCCCCAACATCGCTTCTGTTGCTTCGTCTCGGGGGTCCATAGTTTCTGCAAATTTTTACAACATGGCAATTATTATTCAAACATGACAGATGGATATATTAGTGGCAAACGTAGAACTAGCTAGCTTATCACAATAAGGAATCATATTAATTAGTGGCCTCGACGCTGCTTCTCTAGGGTTAGGGATGGCCTCGATCGACAACGCTTCAAGGGTTTGGGGTGGCCTCGACAACGCTTCAAGGGTATGGGCCGGGTGGCCTCGACGACAACTTTTAACTTGGTAAATTTGGGTGGCCTCGAGAGAGTTTGTCGGGTAGGGGCACGGCGGGAGGGGGTAGGAGACCGACATCGTTTTTTTCTACGGTTTGGGTGTCCTCGAGAGTTTTGGTCGAGCGAGAGGGCCGGGGGGGGGGGGGTGCTCCCATGGTATAAGTTATCACGGTCGAGAGGGGGTATATATATATCGACCGCCCATCATTTGGAAGTTATTTTGGAATGGAGTTCCCCATAAAAATTAAGAAGAGGAAGTAGAAGATAAAAAAAGAGGAGGAGAAGAAAAAAAAGGAGAAGAAGGAATAGAGGAGAAGAAGAAAAAATACTCTATTTTTTCTTCTTCTCCTCTATTCCTTCTTCTTCTCCTCTTTTTTTTCTTCTTCTTCCTCTTCTTATTCTTCCTTCTTCCTTTCTTCCTAGCTAGATATATAAAACTTTTCTAAAAAATGTTATCGGGGAGGGGGTATATCGACCTCCCCTCATGTTGAAATTATCGGGGAGGGGGTATATCGACCCCCACCCCCCTCATCATGCATATATAGCTACCACATACATATATACATTGAAAAAAATTACATATATGCAACAAAAACAATAATACACATATGAACAAAAAAATACAAATATGAACAAAAACATGCTCTGAACAAAAAAATTAATGTAATAAATCTAATAAGAAATTAGTCTAATAAAAAACATGCTCTGAACAAAAAAATTAATGTAATAAATCTAATAAGAAATTAGTCTAATAAAAAACATGCTCCGAACTTACATATAGCCACATACATACAAATATACATTATATATATATGAACAAAAAATTAATCTAATACAAAATAAAAACATAGCTGGACTGGCGCGGCGACTCACAGCGGGGGCGTCTGGCGATGGCGACGGCGGGGGAGGCGAGGGCACCGGCGTGCGAGGGCGGGCCGCGGGAAGGGGCCCGGGCCCGGGGCAGGGGCCGGCGCGGCGACGGCGTGGTCGGGGGCAGGGGCGGCGCGGCGACGGCGTCGGAGGCAGGGGCGCCGCGGCGACGGCATCGGAGGCAGGGGCGATGACGGCGACGACGACGAGGAGCAGCGCTGGGGCGTCGGGCACGAACTGACGATGAAATTGTGAAATTTTCACAAGCCCAGCTTATATACCCAGAGCACTGGTTCTGGTTCGTGGCACCAACCGGGACCAATGCCACCTTTAGTCTCGGTTGGTGCCACCAACCGTGACCAAAGGTCTGTTTTCGGCAGCCCAAAGGGCGGGAAGCGGCGGCCTTTGGTCCCGGTTGATGGCACCAACCGGGACTAAAGGGGGGGCATTGGTCCCGGTTGGTGTCACGAACCGGTACGAGAGGCCCTGTGTTGCCCGCGTCGCGGCCAAAACTTTAGTACCAGCTCGCTAGTTGAGAGAGCTCGAGAGTGGTTTATAAGCGCTGCTGCGCCAGCCCTCTCGAGCTCCTCTCAACTGCAGGCTTTCGGGCCTAATTTGTAACGATGTGCTTGTGGGCCTAATGGGCCTCCTACGGGCCTGAATCCTGGCCCATGGTTGGGTTTCTAGTCGTATTCAGGCTGTGGTGGCCCAGTAGGTGGCACTTTTTTCATTTTTTTGTTGCTTTATTTTTTTATTTTTTTCTAATTACAACAAAAAACTTACTGTTCCTATTTTTATTTATTTTATTAAAGTTTATTTATTTTACTTTTATAAAGTTTATTTTGTTTCTACTTCTTTATTTTCTAAAAGTTTATTTTATTTTATTTTATTTTGTTTCTACTTATTTATTGTATTAAATTTTAATTTAATTTATTTTGTTTCTACTTATTTATTTTATTAAAGTTTATTTTGAACAAAAAATACTTTGATAATTTCTGTGGCATGAATTTTATATACTTTTAGTTCAAAAAATACTAGAGGTTTATAAAAGCTTTTTAGTTCATTCCTTTTGCTATTACAGTTTTATAAAAGTTTTATAGTCAATTTTCTTTTTGCATGATATCATCATTTCACCCACATATCATGTGCAAGAAAGTATAGAGGGTTACGGCAAAAACTGGATGCGCTTCGTGTACAAAACGAACAATCTCTTTCGAAGTATCAGGGTTTCATACGAAAACTCGTCTGTTACAAAGGGATTTCATTTTTTTGAACTTATTTGAACTCCAGAGTTTTTCTGTGTTCAAAATGCACCACTCAAAGCCACATCATCAATTTTCAACCCTTTCTGACTTCATTTGTTATTTTTCATGCATTTACTGATTATTTTGAGCTATAAGACCCTGAAATTGAAAAGCATTTCAAATGAACTCGGAAAAGGTTGAAAGTTGGCATGGTATCATCATTTCACCCACATAGCATGTGCAAGAAAGTAGAGAGGGTTACGGCAAAAACTGGATGCACTTCGTGTACAAAACAGACAATCTCTTTCGAAGTATCAGGGTTTCATACGGGAACTCGTCTGTTACAAAGGGATTTCATTTTTTTGAACTTATTTGAACTCCAGAGTTTTTCTGTGTTCAAAATGCACCATTCAAAGCCACATCATCAATTTTCAACCCTTTCTGACTTCATTTGTTATTTTTCATGCATTTACTGATTATTTTGAGCTATAAGACCCTGAAATTGAAAAGCATTTCAAATGAACTCTGAAAAGGTTGAAAGTTGGCATGGTATCATCATTTCACCCACATAGCATGTGTAGGAATGTAGAGAGGGTTACGGCAAAAACTGGATGCACTTCGTGTACAAAACGAACAATCTCTTTCGAAGTATCAGGGTTTCATACGGAAACTCGTCTGTTACAAAGGGATTTCATTTTATTGAACTTATTTGAACTCCAGAGTTTTTTTGTGTTCAAAATGCACCATTCAAAGCCACATCATCGATTTTCAACCCTTTCTGACTTCATTTGTTATTTTTCATGCATTTACTGATTATTTTGAGCTATAAGACCCTGAAATTGAAAAGCATTTCAAATGAACTCTGAAAAGGTTGAAAGTTGGCATGGTATCATCATTTCACCCACATAGCATGTGCAAGAAAGTAGAGAGGGTTACGGCAAAAACTGGATGCACTTCATGTACAAAACGGACAATCTCTTTCGAAGTATCAGGGTTTCATACGGAAACTCGTCTGTTACAAAGGGATTTCATTTTTTGAACTTATTTGAACTCCAGAGTTTTTCTGTGTTCAAAATGCACCATTCAAAGCCACATCATCAATTTTCAACCCTTTCTGACTTCATTTGTTATTTTTCATGCATTTACTGATTATTTTGAGCTATAAGACCCTGAAATTGAAAAGCATTTCAAATGAACTCTGAAAAGGTTGAAAGTTGGCATGGTATCATCATTTCACCCACATAGCATGTGCAGGAAAGTAGAGAGGGTTACGGCAAAAATTGGATGCACTTCGTGTACAAAACGGACAATCTCTTTCGAAGTATCAGGGTTTCATTTGGAAACTCGTCTATTACAAAGGGATTTCATTTTTTTGAACTTATTTGAACTCCAGAGTTTTTCTGTGTTCAAAATGCACCATTCAAAGCCACATCATCAATTTTCAACTCTTTCTGACTTCATTTGTTATTTTTCATGCATTTACTGATTATTTTGAGCTATAAGACCCTGAAATTGAAGGCAACATATAGCTCTCATGAATAGATAAGTGACCAAATTAATAGAAGTTCATCATCACATTCAAACCAAAGTACATACATAGTTCTCATTGAACAACATATAGCTCTCCAGAGCATCTAATTAAACCATACATTGAAATTATGTAAAACATTTCAATGCAACAACAAATGCGATCATAATCGCAACCAAGGTAACAATTGAGCCAACTGCATAATGATACCAAGCCTTGGTATGAATGGCATATTTTCTAATCTTTCTAATCTTCAACCGCATTGCATCCATCTTGATCTTGTGATCATCGACGACATCCGCAACATGCAACTCCAATATCATCTTCTCCTCCTCAATTTGTTTTATTTTTTCCTTCAAGTAATTGTTTTCTTCTGCAACTAAATTTAACCTCTCGACAATAGGGTCGGTTGGACTTTAGGGTTCAACCACCCCCTAGATAAATAAAATCTATGTCACGTTGGTCGGCATAATTGTCATAAACAATAAATGACCCGAATAGTTATAAAAAGATAATATATATACCACATCTGAATCATAGACAGGACGAGGGCCGACGGGGGCGGATACCAAAACGATCGCACTATATAATAACAAGGAATAGTAAAAGTAAGAAAATTAGACAAGTATCTATCTAAAGTAAGAATTTTTTCTTTCAGAAAGAAGATAAGAAAAAGAGGCTCACCACGGTGGTGCCGGCGACGAGATCGGCGCGGGCGATCGACGGCGGTGAAGACTGGGACGGGACATGACGGACCGCTAAACCTAGACAAATCTCGGGGAAAATGGAGCTCGAAGGTCGAGTTTCGAGAGGAGAAAGATTAACTAGTATGGCTCAGACATTTCATTGAACACCTCATGTGCATAGGAGGTGAGCTAGAGCACCCAAATGCCCTCCCCTCGCCGGCCAGAAAAAACAGAGCACTGTCGAGTGCTCTGCCGTGGCGATGGGTATATATAGGCAACTCATTTGTCCCGGTTCGTGGCTGGAACCGGGACCAATGGTTGTGGGCCAGGAGCGAGGCACATTGGTCCCGGTTCGTGCCTAGAACCGGGACAAATGGGTCCCTACGAACCGAGACCAATGCCCACGAGGCCCCGGCCGGCCCCCTGGGCTAACGAACCGGGACGAATGCCCCCATGGGTCCCGGTTCGTGACTGAACCGGGACTAATGGGCTTGCCCTGCCCGAACCAAAGCCCTGTTTTCTACTAGTGGGACCTGAAGGCTAATTGTTGAGTAGGATCTTATCTTACCTTGTCTTGTACAACAAGTAGCTCATTGTACTCATGCCCATAAGGATCAACCAATAAATAACGATTCCATCAATCCCTCTCTATTGCCTCCATGTTTAATACTGCTATTGCCTCCATGGCCCTAAGGGAAGTGGCCAGGACGGGCGCGAGATTCACATGGACAAACAAGCAACTTGACCCGGTCCGCTCGGTGCTAGATCGGGTGTTCATGTCGCCGGAATGGGAAATTAGTTACCCTCTATGCACATTGGTCGCGGAGACCCGCATTGGCTCTGACCATGTCCCGCTAGTCTACTCCTTGGGGGAGGATAGGTTGCGACGTAACCCTCACTTTTTCTTTGAAACGGCCCCGTTTGAGGTGCCAGGCTTTGAGGAGATCTTCAAAGAGAAATGGTGGGCGTGCGTTAATCAGGTTGGGCCCCAGCGGGGCCCGATGGAGTTCTGGAACGCGGTCGGGGGATGACTCAGGGCTAGCCTCAAGGGGTGGGGCGCCAACCTAGGGAGGAATGAAAAATAGCACAGAGCATCGATCCTCGCGGAGATAGCCAGGATTGATGCGCAGGCCGATGCTCGGCTCTTCTCGGAGCAGGAATGGGCCCATCGCTATGCTCTAGAGGGGCAGGTCGAGGCGTTACTACGCACGGAGGAAGAATATTGGTGCCGTCGTAGTGGTCTTAAGTGGACACTTAAAGGCGACACCAATACCAAATACTTTCACGCCTACGCTAACGGTCATTGTAGAAAATGTGCAATTCTCAGGTTGCAATCGGAGCAGGGGCTTCTGTTGCGACAAGAGGACATCTCTCGCCACATCTACGAGTTTTACATCAACTTGATGGGGTCTTGCGAGGCCCAGGTGGCTGGCCTTCGCGCGGACGTGTGGGAAGCCTCTCAACGCATCCTGGAGTCTGAGAATGACGAGCTGGGGCTCGCTTTCCTACCCGAAGAAATTGACGCCGCCCTGATGGGTATGAAAGCGGACACGGCGCCGGGCTCGGACGGGTGGCCGGTGGCTATGTTGAAGCGGTTCTGGCCCATTCTTAGAGGCCCAATTTTTTAGATCTGTAATGGGTATATGCGAGGGACGGTAGATATAGCACGCCTTAATTTTGGAGTCTTATCGCTCATTCCGAAGGTCCAGGGGCCGACAACATTAGACAGTTCCGACCTATTGCGCTCATCAATGTTCCTTTTAAGATTTGTGCTAAAGCGTGTGCCACACGTCTAGGACCAATAGCTCATCGCTCGATTCACCATAATTAATCCGCGTTCATTCGCGGCCGCAACATCCTGGAGGGCCCGCTTGCCCTACAGGAGATTGTTCGTGAGCTCAAACGCGCGAAGGAACCGGCCGTTTTGCTGAAGCTAGATTTCGAGAAGGCTTATGACCGGGTAAATTGGGATTTCCGGCGGTAGGTGCTTATTAG
Organism: Triticum aestivum; assembly: GCF_018294505.1. Lineage (NCBI taxonomy): Eukaryota > Viridiplantae > Streptophyta > Magnoliopsida > Poales > Poaceae > Triticum > Triticum aestivum. The sequence goes on along the minus strand of NC_057799.1, from coordinate 654,947,459 downwards.
CCGAGGTTTCTCCACTGTGTGGGTACACCGTGTGATGCAATTGGTCTCGGGAGGCCAAACTGCAGTCTTGGTGAATGGAGAAGTAGGGCACTTCTTCAGGAACAAGCGTGGACTCAGGCTGGGTGACCCGATGTCCCCTCTTCTGTTCAACTTCGTTGTCGATGCGTTGTCCACTATGCTTTCGAAGGCGGCCGCGGCAGGCCATATCCAAGGTTTGGTAGGCCACCTCATTCGAGGGGGAGTGACTCATCTGCAATATGCGGATGACATGCTATTGACGTTTCGCCCGGATTTGCATAGCATAACTACTGTCAAGGTGATTCTCCATAGTTTTGAGCTCATGTCGGGCCTCAAAATTAATTTCCACAAATGTGAGGTGCTCTCGATGGGGGTAGAGCCGGAGGAGGGAAGGCGCATAGCTGATTTTCTCAACTGCAAAGTTAGCAAATTCCCATTTACGTACCTCAGCCTACCGATAGACACCAAACGGCCCATGATAGAGGACTGGGATCCTTTGTGTGCCAAGGTGACAAGCAAGGTTTGCCCTTGGAGGGGTAAATTTCTTTCGAAAGCGGCTAGGCTCATGCTTACGAACTCGAGCCTTTCCTCCTTGCGAATGTTTGCTATGGGCCTATTTCTGCTCATAGAAGGGGTTCATGTAAAGTTGGACACGCCCAGTGCCAAGTTCTTTTGGGAAGGAACCGGTCCGAACCGTAAGTATCATATGGTTAAATGGGCCTGGGTGTGTCGACCCAAGGCCTTGGGGGGCCTTGGGATCACCAATTCGAGATTTTTAAATATCGCGTTGATGTGTAAATGGATCTGGAAAATTGCCCAGGGGGCAACCGGGTTGTGGGCCGATCTCCTAAGGGTATTTCCCTAATGAGAATTTCTTTGAAGGAAGGACAAGGGGCTCCCCCTTCTAGAATGAACTGCAGGCGGTTAAACCGGCATTTTCCATGGGGGCAAAATTCTCGATACGGAATGGCCGTTCGGCTCACTTTTGGACCGATCATTGGATAGGGGCCCAACCCCTATGGGCCGAATTCCGGGATTTGGATGAGATTGTTGTTGACCCAGCAATGACGGTGGCGGAGGCGCTCGCGTCAACACCACCGGCGATTCACTTTAAACGGGAACTCAACGGGCAAGAGCAATCTAGTCTCGCGGCCTTGCTGCAGTTGATTGACCCAATAGGCCTTTCGGACCAACCTGACACGGTGAGCTGGGTGCTCACCAGCTCAGGAAAGTTCACGGTTAACTCCTTATATCGTAAGTTGTGTCGAGGGCCGGCGCAAATCGCGATTGCAGGGTTGTGGAAAGCGTGGCTGCCCCTGAAGATCAAACTCTTCCTGTGGCAAATGTTCCGTGATAAATTGCACACTTCCTTAAACGTGGCCAAACGCAACGGGCCGGCCACTGGCCCGTGTGCGCTGTGCGGGGCACCTGAGGATGCCAATCATGTGTTCTTTAGATGTCCTCTTGCGAGGTTTGCATGGAGCGCGGCCGGACCGCGGCTGGTGTCCAATGGGACCCTCAATCGGCTGCGGAGCTTACCCAGCTTCTAGATGCAATCCACGTTCCTGCGAAACGGGTTATGTGGAGTTGTGTAGGGGCACTACTCTGGGCTATGTGGCTAACTAGAAACAAATTCACTATGGAGGGATGTTTTCCAACTCATCCGGCTAACATTATCTTCAAATGCAACCTCCTCTTGCAGCAGTGGAGTCCGTTGGGGAGGCGCAAGGATGCTGAGAGCTAGGGAGCCTTGTATGTGATGGCAAGGGAGCCTTGACTACGGTTCTGGCTGTAGTCCCTTTTGATGCTTGACGAGCCTGCACGCTCAGTACGGGCGCTGCCCTGTAATCCGTTAGTGTGGTTTGTTAAGTTACGCCTGAACTGCATGGGTTGTCCTTTGGCATGGGCCGGAATGGCTTTTGGTGTTGTATTAAGACTTGGTGATGTGTTATGCTGCCTGTTGGGGCTTTATTAATTTAAAGCTGGACGCATTTGGCGTCTTCGTTCTAAAAAATCAATCCCTCTCTGTCCCTTCTAATATGGTATCAGCCTAACCGATCCAAACCCTAGCCGCCGCTGCCGCTTCCGCTCCGCGCCGCTCCCGGGGCGGTCGATCTCCATGATCGCCACCAGGGATCGCTGAGGGAGTCCTGGACTAAGGGGTCCTCGGGCGTCCGGGCTGTTAGACATGGGCCGGACTGTTGGGCTATGAAGATACAAGACCGAAGACTCTCTCCCGTGTCCGGATGGGACTCTCCTTGCCGTGGAAGGCAAGCTTCGCATCCAAATATGAAGATTCCTTTCTTTGTAATCGACTTTATGTAACCCTAGATCCCTCCGGTATCTATATAAACCGGAGGGCTTGCTCCGTAGAGAGAATAACCATTACCATAGTCATATAGGCTAGACTTCTAGGGTTTTAGCCATTACGATCTCGTGGTAGATCAACTCTTGTAATACTCATATTCGTCAAGATCAATCAAGCAGGAAGTAGGGTATTACCTCCGTAGAGAGGGACCGAACCTGGGTAAACATTGTGTCCCCCGTCTCCTGTTACCATCGATCCTGGGCGCACAGTGCGGGACCCCCTACCCGAGATCCGCCGGTTTTGACACCGACATTGGTGCTTTCATTGAGAGTTCCACTATGCCGTCGAAGACAGGATCGATGGCTCGCCTTGTTCTCAAGGAAAATATCACCTCCGGAGGAGCGCTGGCCCAAGGCCAAACCCTCCGGCTGGGCGGCTTTACTGTGATCGCCCGTTCGGCCATTAAGCCGGCGATGACTTCTCGAGTCATCGAAAATCCCCTCTGTGTTGACCCCAAATACTCTAAGCAGATGGATCCGACGGAGTTGTCGTCTTTAAACGAACTCCTAGATCGCATCGCCACTTTGGGGGTCGCCATAGACTATGATCGGATTGGGCTTAAACCCGACAGGAGAGAAATCAAAATTCCGCCAATCACCCATCAGATAGCGGTAGTAGAGGAGAAGGATGACAACTCTTCCTCCGTACTGAAAATGAACTATGTCCGGATCTCCGAGCTTGAACAGCCGGACACTTGCCTGATAAAGGACACGTCCCACCCTCCGAACATAGAGTCGGATGACAAGCCGGAAGAACCAATCGATATCCCAGAGCCCGATCTATTAAAATCAGGAGTGCTTTAGACTCCGGATCCCAAATAGGGCCAGGATGCGGATTTAAATCCACCCACCCACCCGGATATAAGTGCTCTTAGGGGCATACGACAGTAGTCTCAGGAAACTGTCCATCACTTCTGGGCCAGATTCCTCCTTGTCAAGGACAAGATTAAAGATTGCCGCGACGGAGACGCGATCTCAACATTCTGCAACAACTCCACGGACATAGGAATCCTCAATGCCATTAACTGCCGTCGCGTATCACACTTCGCAGACCTGGTAACCATAGAACATAAGTACTATGCAATGGAAAGCGCCTGGAAAACTCAGACAGCCCGCTGGGAACCACCGGTTTCCACCCAACCACTCGTTCAGGCGAAAAGGACGCACCCTCGGGGCACGCCTGGCCCAATAGTAAAGAAATGTAAGCATGTCACGGGGCGCAGAACCGTTCTGGAGGGATGGCTCGATGGGCCATGCAAACTCCACACAACGCCGGATACCATATCAACTCACAGTCTTAGAGCATGTTGGATACTCCGGCAAGTGGCAAAGATCGGTGAGTATATCCTCATCAAAAATACCCCAGAACAACACCCCCCAGAAGACGACGACCTCAAGGTATTGACGGTCTTTGAGACATTCGCTTCAAACAATAGGCGCAAAAGGGCACTCCGCGACCTCGCTGAAGTCTGCCAAATCGCAACAATAAACCCTTGGAACGATAGGGCTATAACTTTTAACGCCAGTGACGAACCAAAATTCAGGACAGTCCGGGCACCAGCCGCCTTGGTTCTCAGTCCGATAGTGGACGGTTTTCGGCTTACCAAGGTCCTAATGGACGGCGGCAGCGGACTAAACCTCATTTACAAGGACACACGCTAAGGAAAATGGAAATAGACAGGAGCCGCATTGAGCAAAGTAGCACGACCTTCCGAGGAATTATTCCCAGTTGGGAGGCTAGATGCACGGGAAAAATAACGCTCGACGTGGTATTCGGCACACCGGAGAACTGTCCGAAGAAATAACCTTCCAAGTGGCACCTTTTAACAGTGGATATCACGCCCTATTGGGGCGAGAAGCATTCACACGCTTCCAAGCTATACCTCACTACGGGTATATGAAGCTCAAGATGCCCGGGCCCAACGGCATAATCACTCTCGCCAGCGATCCGGACATAGCACTCCGCGCCGAAAACAAAACCGCATCTCTGGCCCTCGAGGCATTATCTGAAGCCCTCGCAGCCGAAGAATTAACAGCACTGCTGTCCATGATGGATAGGGACGACGTGATCCTGGACAAATGACCCAAATCCACCTCCTTCAATTCAGCAGAAGAAACAGTCAAATTCCAAGTCCACCCAACGGACCCTAAAAAGAGAGCTTCCATCGGAGCACAACTGGACCCAACGGTTGACGGCACTACGAGAATTCCTGCACGAGAACTGGGATATATTCGCCTGGCACCCATCTGATATGCCAGGAATCCCACGGAAGCTGGCCAAACACAGCCTCACTATATTGAAGGGATACAAACCGGTCAAACAGGCACTGCGGCGCTTTTCCGAACCCAAACGTCAGGCTATGGGGGAAGAGCTAGCCAAGCTAATCGAGGCCGGATTCATTAGAGAAATAAAACACCCGGACTAGCTAGCAAACCTGGTGATGGTACCAAAGAAGGATAAATCCTGGCGCGTGTGCGTCGATCTCAAAGACCTCAACAAGTCCTGCCCTAAGGATCCCTTCCCACTCCCCAGCATCGACCAGATAATTGACTCTACCGCAAGACACGACTCACTGTGCTTCCTCGACACATATTCCAGATACCACCAAATCAAAATGAAGTAGTCTGAACAAGCCGCAACATCATTCATTAGCCCATACACGCCATTCTTCTTCAACACCATGCCCTTCGGGCTGAAAAACGTCGGGGCCACCTACCAACGCATGATTCAAACATTCCTGGAGAAACAGATCGGCAAGACAGTTGAAGCATATGTAGATGACGTCGTCATCAAAACTAGGCACGTCGAGTCACTAATAGACGATTTGCGTCTCACCTTCGACAACCTTCGTGCATATGACATCAAGCTCAATCAGGAAAAGTGTGTTTTCGGCGTCCCCGCTGGAAAACTGCTGGGCTTCATTGTTTCCAATAGAGGAATTGAGGCAAACCCAGCCAAAATCTGAGCTCTGTCACAGTTGGCTACTCCAACGGACCTTAAACAGGTCCAAAAACTTGTCGGATGCGTGGCAGCTTTAAGCCGCTTTATCTCCAGATTGGGAGAAAAAGCATTGCCACTTTATCGCCTTCTCCGGCGCACCGACCACTTCGAGTGGACAGATGCGGCTACAGCCGGACTGGAATAAATAAAAGCCCTTCTAGCGAGCAAACCAATCTTGGCCGCGCCAAACATCGGCGAACCCATGTTATTATACATATCGGCAACACACCAGGTGGGGAGCGTCGTACTCATCGTCGAGCGAGAACAGGACGGACACAAATTCTCGCTTCAGAAGCCGTTATACTATGTACCCACTGTCCTCACACCATGCAAATCCCGGTACCCTCATTATCAAAAGATAGCTTACGCGGTCTTCATGGCCTCCCGGAAGCTACGACACTACTTTCAAGAGTGTTCGATCACGGTGGCTTCCGAAGTCCCACTCAATGACATCATAAACAACCGCGACACCACGGGCCGGATTGCCAAATGGGCCATCGAGCTCCTTCCATTCGACATAACATACAAACCGCGCCGAGCCATTAAATCCCAAGTATTGGCCGACTTCGTCGCCGAATGGACATAGGCCGAACTCCCTAAAGAGTACGGCACATACTCCAATTGGGTCATGTATTTCGACGGCTCTAAAATGTTGGCAGGACTAGGAGCGTGTGTCGTGTTGACGTCCCCCATAGGAGACGTTGTTTAGTACGTACTCCAAATATTATACACAGACTCCAACAACGCGGCCGAATATGAGGCCTTATTGCATGATCTTCGGATGGTTGTCTCCATGGGCATACAACGCCTAGATGTGCGCGGGGACTCAAACCTCGCAATATCTCAAATAAATAGAGATTTCAATGCCAAAGATCCAAATATGGCAGCTTACCGTAATGATGTTCTCCAAATCTCAGCTTGGTTCGAGGGGCTTGAATTTCATCATGTGGCTCGAGAGAGCAACCAAGCGGCTGATGTCCTCGCTCGTTTCGGCGCCAAGCGCGACCCCGTCCCGTCTAATATCTTTTTGGAAAGACTTTTTAAGCTATCCGTGCCATGGCAAGGGGAGAGCGGCAACACCAGACCGGATATGGCCACAACCCCTGACTCCGAACACACTGACACCGTCGGGGGCTCAGCCACCGAAATAACATCTTCGGCCCATCTCATCTTTTCAGTGATTGCCCCATGGACCGAACCCTTCTTGGCCTACCTTAATAGGCGAGAACTCCCTGACGATCAAAATGAGGCTCGCCACATTGTCCGGCGCTCGAAAGCCTACAAGGTTCACGATGGAGAACTTTACAAGAAGAGCATTACCAGAGTACTTCAAAGATGTATCTGCGAGGAAGAGGGGCGACAGCTCTTGGCCGAAATTCATGCTGGTCTAGGTGGTCACCACACCGCGGCTCGGGCCCTGGTAAGAAAGGCCTTCTATACAGGTTTCTATTGGCCGACGGCCCGAGCAGACGCACAGGACCTTGTCCAACATTGCGTCGGATGCCAGCTTTTCGCTAACCAAAGCCATATGCCACCCACTACCCTACAAACGATCCCCATCACCTGGCCTTTTGCGGTCTAGGGGCTCGATATGGTCGGACAGTTAAAACACAGGTTTAGGTTTTTGCATGGGTGGTTGACATCTAGCTTCACATCTCAATATATAGACGATCACAATTACAATTACATACGTATACAAATACGTGTGCAAGGACAATATACTAGACCCTACTTTACATGCCCCCTCAATCTGAAATACATACAAGATTCAGATTGGTTCTAAAACGGTCTAGCATCTGTCTAGTAGCGGGTTTAGTAAATACATGCGCTAACTGACCATCTGTAGAAATAAACCTGACTTCTAGTTCACAAGCAGCTACTCGTTCTCTCACAAAGTGGAAATCAATCTCAATGTGTTTAGTCCGGGCATGAAACACTGGATTCGCCGTCAGGTAAGTTGCCCCTAAGTTATCACACCACAATATAGGAGTGCGCTGCCGTGGGACTCCAAGTTCTGTGAGAACTGAGTCTATCCAAATGGCTTCAGCCGCGCCATTGGCCAATGCCTTATACTCTGCCTCGGTGCTTGATCTAGAGACTGTGGGTTGCTTCTTCGAGCTCCAAGATACAAGGTTAGGTCCAACAAATATAGCAAAACCACCTGTGGAGCGCCTATCATCAACACAGCCTGCCCAGTCTGCATCGGTGAATATACTCACTCCAGTAAATCTGGACTTACGAATCCGTAGTCCCATGTCTAGCGTACCTTTGACATATCTCAGAATACGCTTGAATGCTTCCCAATGATCCTCCGTTGGCTGAGACAGGAAGTGACACACTTTGTTCACTGCAAAGGAGATATCAGGACGAGTGAGGGTCAAATACTGAAGTGCTCCAACCACACTGCGATACCGAAAGGAGTCATCTCTACCCAGTAGTGCACCACTATGACGTGAGAGACTCTCGGATGTAGCAAGCGGAGTGGAAGTGGCCTTGCAGTTCTCCATGTTGATGCGATGAAGAAGATCCAAAGCATACTTTTCCTGCGTCAAGGTCATGCCCCCTGAATGAAAGGACGCTTCCAAACCAAGAAAGTACTCGAGGCGACCCAAGTCTTTGATGGGAAAGCTAGCAGACAACGACTGCACAAGACGATCCACCACGGCGGGGGTAGAGCCAGCAATCACAATATCATCAACGTACACCAGCATGTATATCTGTATAGTACCCTGGGAGAAGATGAACATAGATGCATCTGATATGGAGGAAACAAATCAGAGCTGCGAAAGGCGCTGACTCAAACAAGCATACCAGGCACGGGGCGACTGCTTGAGACCATAAATAGACCGCTGAAGTTTGCAGACATGAGAGGGATAAGTGGCATCCTCGAACCCAAGTGGCTGCTGCATGTACACATCTTCGGCCAAGAACCCATGTAAAAAGGCATTGCTCACATCAATCTATCGGAGGCTCTAGCCACGAGACACAGCAAGAGACAGAACCAAGCGAACTGTGGCAGGCTTCACCACGGGGCTAAAAGTATCTCCGTAGTCAATCCCATGTTGTTGAGTGAAACGGCAAGCAACAAGACGAGCTTTGTGCTTATCAATGGACCCATCCGGACGATGCTTGGTTTTGAAAATCCACTTGCACCTCATAATATTAACACCAGGCGGCCGAGGCACCAACACCCAGGTGCTAGTGTGACGGAGAGCAGCAAACTCCTCGGACATGGTGGCACGCCAGGCAGGTTCATCCAGAGCATCATGATGGGAAACTGGCGCGGCGAAGAAGGCACGGCGGCGAGAGTCATACCGAACCGTGCCATCAGTGTAAGACTTCTCCTTGCGTGTATGATCATGATGGCGCGTAACCATAGCATGCACCGGAGCTGCATTGCCAGTAGGAGAAGATGACGGCGACGAGGGCTCGGCCGAGGGTGTCGCAGCTGAGGGGACCTCATCAAGGGGCGACACGGGCTTAGAGACGATGGTGTGCTGGACCGGCCCAGGCGAGGGTGGCGGCCCGGGCGACGGACCGGGCGAGGGTGGCGACCAGGCTCTGATACCAAGTTAAAACACAGGTTTAGGGTTTTGCGTGGGTGGTTGACATCCAGCCTCACTTCTCAATATATAGACGATCACAATTACAATTACATACGTATACAACTACGTGTACAAGGACAATATACTAGACCCTACTTTACACGGACCCTTTAAAGGAGGAAGCCATAAGAAAAAGTATCTGCTGGTCATGGTGGATAAATTCACTAAGTGGATAGAGGCTAAACCAGTTAAAATGGCCGAGGCCGGGCCAGTAATAGAATTCATATCCGGCGTTGTGCACCGTTATGGTGTTCCACACAGCATCATCACCGACAACGGCTCTAATTTTACAGCCGATGAGGTAAAAACCTGGTGTGCTAATCTGGGCATTAAGCTCGATTACGCCTCTATCTATCACCCGCAAACAAACGGCCAAGTCGAATGGGCCAATGGTCTTATTATGAGCGGCATTAAACCCAGACTAGTGCGGTCTTTAAGAGAATCAGACACGCACTGGGTTGAGGAGCTCGACTCCGTACTCTGGGGGCTACGGACCACGCCCAACCGCACTAGCGGATATACACCTTTCTTCATGGTGTACAGCGCAGAGGCTGTATTGCCCTGCGATATTATTCATGACGCACCTCGAGTGCGCATGTATGAAGAGAGAGACTGAGCTTGATCGGCAGGACAGCCTAGATGCCCCGCTGGAGGAGCGCGATGTTGCAAAAGCCCGTTCCGCATTCTATCAACAACAGGCCCGCAGGTATCAAAGCAGAGAAGTACGTGCCAAGACTTATAATGTTGCCGAACTCGTTCTACGCTTGCCGGAGAAGAAAAAAGACAAAATCAAGCCCAAATGGGAGGTCCCTTCATCATCGACGAAGTATTCACTGGAGGAGCATACCACGTGCGTGATGCATCAGATAATCACCTAGAGCCGAACCCCTGAAACGCGGCCAGACTCCGAAGATACTATGCCTAGTGCCGAACTCTTTGTCCGTCTCCTCCTCCCTGTTATTACCATTATTTTTTCCTCTCTTTTCGTCCTTCTTTTTTACTTTTACCTAGTTTTAAAGCTTTCGCGCGGCTAAACCGTGCACCCGTGATGTACACTTTCTCGAATATGTACGTGCATTATACCTAGGGGCTTCCCGAACAGAAGCTTATTATTATTTTTCGAGCATCATGCTAATCACATATGCGTTTTTTCCATATGTCCCTTTTTTTCGTGATTATATGCATCGATATGACTTAAGTTTTGGCCAAGCTGGGTTGCCTGGCTCCTGTGCTTATGCCCTACATTCCCGTTAGTTCGGCTCGGGCATAATGGGAGCACCTCTGTGGTTGCTACTGTCGGGTCATCCGGATGTGTACCTCAGACTGGGCGAAGCCGAAAGCTAGCGTTCTTAAGGGAATATTCGGTCGGTGGATTAAAGATTTGTTTGCATTCACTCCTTTGTGAACCCCCAGATGTTACATATACTGTGACTTTTGCCGATCACAGTCCGGACATGCACATTAACGCATGCACACCCAGGGAAGGAAACTTAACGGAACTATTATCTCTAGAAGATGTTTCTTACAATCATAATGTAATATAGCATAACTAGCGGGATACAACTTGTCTGTTCAAGCAACTATGACCCCGACGCCTAGTTTCCATGCATACCCTGGTATATTTTTGCCGCTCCAGTATTCGGAAACACTCCGCACCTTCGGGTCCAGAGGTTGAAGCAAAAAGGTCTGCCATGACAATCGTTTTACAATTCGGCTAGAGATAAGTATGTCAAGGAAAATACATAGTCACTTGGACTCAAAAATATCCTCCTCCAAACCGTCTAGCAGGTTGTCTAGCTTACAATCCTGTTGAGAATATTTGGCTGTTACTTCTACTTGGTCATATACCAAACTAACGGGAACCTTTTTTCCATCTGACCCTAGAGGTCCGACCCGAGCCATATGATTCGGATCAAGCTTGGTGTACCGTGTTTTCACCATGGCCCAAGCTTATCGTGCACCTTCCCGGCAACCCGATATATTCCATAATCAGAAGCGCCGCCGCGCTCCCTTGAAAAGTTGTATTAGCTCCTCCATACTTCCTGGAGGGGAGGCGGATGGCCATAGGGCCTTGGCAACACTTCGCATCGCCTGCCGGGCCTCCCCGAAAACTTGCGACAGCTCTTGCAGCAGATCGCCCGACGATCCGGACATCTCCTCCTCAGGACGGCCAGTCAGCATACCTACATACATAATTCTATCAGTTTCTTCCCTCTCCGAATTATTCGAAGGTAAGTATGACTACATACTGAATATGCCGCCTCGTAGCCTTTTATTTTCCTTCACAGAGTCAGCCAGCTGGGCCCGCACATCTTTCAGTTCTTCGCCCAGCTGGGTTTTTGAATCTTGGAGCTTGTTTCGCTCCTCCCTGACTCGTGTTAACACATGTTCGCCCATAGCGAGTACTCTTTTGGACTCTCTCTCTCTCTCCTGCTTGAGCGACTTTCAGTTGCTCCTCCAGTTGATCTATCGATCCTGTCATGAGATAAGCAAACCGTGTCGGCATGGCGGATATATAATTATCATCTCTTGATGGAAGGCAATGTTACCAGGTGACGCCTTCTTGGATTTTTCCAGTTCGGCGGTAACTGCGGTTAGCTATGTCCGACACCTTTCTAGCTCCTCAGACAACAAGCTATTCTTCTCTGTAAGCCCCTGGTGATACAATGATCCTTAAATCAGTCATATCAACTGCTTCAAGTCTCAGGGGCTACAGGTGTACAGTTATTATACTTGGACAATAAAAACTCACCTGTGTATCTTTTAAATGTTGATCGATGGCTCGGCTAAGCCCATCTTGCGCACCTCGGATGTATGCATTAGCCGAACTAAAGGCATTAAATGCTTCTTTCAAAAAAGTGGGGTTGCATAGGACAGCCCTCTGACGCCGATGATTCATGGCGCTCTCCACTTCCGAATTCGTGACGGACACATCATGCGAATCCTCTTCCGAAGGACCATCCGGTCTCGCTCCCGTATCAGCCCTTGTTTCTACGGCAGGATCTGGATCCTGGCCGTTGGGAGTATGATCGGCCGGACCCCTGGACTTAGTCCGGTGAACCCTTTTCTGATACATAACAAATGGAAAGGGTCACAGTTGGATGTGACTACTAAGAAGCATACTTACAAATTCATACCTCTTCGACGAGGGTTCGGCCGTGTCTTCGTCTGCCTTCCTCTTTGAAGGCCTGCCCGATGCAGGGGCCGTCCTCTTCGAAGTCTCCTCTGGGGTGGCGCGGCACGCGGAACGCCTCCCCTTTGGAGCACGAGAAAGTGCGGTGGGTGAGGCAGAACGGGGAAACTTTTTTGAGAGAAGTGTCTCCTGATCACTTACGTGCAAGGCAGGAAGAAGACCGGGGTAGTCGGCGGTGATGGCCACTTCTGTGCCGTGATAGCGCCTAGTAAAACACCCCAACCTCCAGCACCATGAATATATCCAGATCCTCTTCGAATCCGGGGTCAAGGTCCCGATTGTGGTTCTCTGGCTGTGTGGCGGGGCTGTGTAACCCCTCAGAAATCTTTCGCCATTTCTATTATAAATGGGCGGATTAATATTCATTAAGAGTGACTCAGGGGGCTGGAGTGGGTACGGCAGAAAGTTTGTACTTACCCAGCTAGGTGGATTGTACATAGAAAATCCATCTCTGCGCTTAATGCGAGTGAATTCCTCTTCCTCCCCTTTGAATAGCTCGGCTAATATCTTGGCCAAGGAGGCGGGAGTGTCCGGACCCTTCCGGCCGCAGCGGGAGGCGTCGTGCTCCCTGTTGTAATGCCACATGGGAAGCCCTCTGTATTGGAGCGGCTGGACCCCGCGTACTATGGAAGTCGCCATTACCTCGACTATATTGATAACCCGCAGCGGGCAAGTGTCTTTATCTTGCTCATGAGTTGACGAACTTCCATGTTATCTTCCTCCTTGAGGCTCTGAGGGCGCTAACTGTGGCGTTTCTTCAAAGGAACACTTGAAAACTCGGGAAGACCCATTCGAACCGGGTCAGGAAGGGCGACGTCCTCAATATAGAACCATTTGGAAGTCAACTCTTCAGACACCTTCTTCGGCGTGCCAGACAGGTATTCGGTCCCGGCAATGCACCATACCTCGGCTCTGCCCACTTCAAATATGGATCCCTCATGGTTGCGCAGGCAAGGCAGAATAGCTTTCTCCACAATTCAAAATGGGCTTCACAACCCAGGAATAGCTCGCAAAGGGCGATGTAACCCGCGATGTGCAGGATGGAGGCGGGAGTGAAGTTGTGCAGTTGGAGGCCGTAATACTCTAGAAGCCCTCGGAGGAACGGATGGATTGGAAATCCGATGCCTCTCAGCAAGAAAGGGACGAAGCACACTCATTCCCCCCAGATGGATTGGGGAAATTCTCCGCCTAGACCGCGCCATTGAAGGAGGTCAATCCTGCCCGAACAGGGACCAGATCTGCGGGTGGAAGAAATCCCTACGTTTGCAGCTTCACTAGTCGGCCATGGGATACGGAACACCTCTCCCAATCACCTTTTCTGGGCCACTGGGACGAGAGGATGAGCTGGGAGCACTAGCCATGTTGGAGTGGTCTCTCCAAGCAAGCTCTATGAATTCTTCCGCGTGGTGTCGAATGGGTCTGAGATCCAATCTCTTTAATGGACGCTCTTTTTACATGGCTAGGGTGCTATGCGCAAAAATGCCCTGACCTCTCGCATTCGCTCGACACGTGGAAGCTGAAGTCGTTGATGCACAGAAGCCGAGAAGTATGACATTAAATGGACGGCCGAATACATTTTTCTGAAGTCATCGGAGGAGGAACCCACCTTGCAATGCCGAAGATAATCTGTGTGCCGAAGACCTCATCATTGAAGCCTGGTTTGGGGCTACTAAGGGAGTCCTGGACTAAGGGGTCCTCGGGCGTCCGGGCTGTTAGACATGGGCCGGACTGTTGGGCTATGAAGATACAAGACCGAAGACTCTCTCCCGTGTCCGGATGGGACTCTCCTTGGCATGGAAGGCAAGCTTGACATCCAAATATGAAGATTCCTTTATCTGTAATCGACTTTATGTAACCCTAGATCCCTTCTGTATCTATATAAACCGGAGGGCTTGCTCCGTAGAGAGAATAACCATTACCATAGTCATATAGGCTAGACTTCTAGGGTTTTAGCCATTACGATCTCGTGGTAGATCAACTCTTGTAATACTCATATTCATCGAGATCAATCAAGCAGGAAGTAGGGTATTACCTCCGTAGAGAGGGACCGAACCTGGGTAAACATTGTGTCCCCCGTCTCCTGTTACCATCGATCCTAGGCGCACAGTTCAGGACCCCCTAACCGAGATCCGTCGGTTTTGACACCGACACTCGCGCCGCTCATTCCTATGGTGCGTCCACCGGTCATGTTGACCTAGTGCCCTACGGAGTATTTTTCCCGATCCTTTGATTTTGTCATGGCCATCGTCCACACGTCTACCTGTGCATCGTTCTTCGTCGACCCGTCGTCAGCCTGCTTCAATCGGGACTACTCCGTTAACCCCGTCTCCATCCACCTGGATCGGTCGCCCCTTCGCGTCCAAAGCTTCATGCGTGGAACGTGTGAGATCTACTGGTGCAGAGGCCGGCGGTCATTATGTGTCGGCACGGGCCAACTCACGCGCCCAGCACGGGCGTAGTTGGTGCTGCTGTGGCTGGCAGGTCGCGCTAACGACCGATCCACGCCGCTTGGACAGACTCACATGTTCATGCAGGTTGCTGTTCGTGTGCAGGTGTTGGCCCGGACAACATGTTCGTATACGTCTTGGCTTTTGGCTTGGCCATGGTGATGGCGTCCAGCATGTTCCAGTTCGGTTCCCTGCTTTTATTACCACTGACCGTCTCATCTGATCTAGTGGACACTTCGACCTCTCGAGCGATCAGATTGATCACGCGTTTGCTCACCATTCGCTTCACCCACACCGCGTGATCGACCCGCCAGTTGCTTGCGCGTGTCTATGTAGGTCATGTGCAGAATGTCCCCAAGTACAGCGCGCCTATCCACCAATCGAGCAACCGGCTACCATCGTGTCGCACCATTTGGCCGCAACATCGCCGCCTCGTGGTTCTCCTCGGGGCCACACCCACCGGCGCCGCCACCGCTGCGTCGTCCTTTGAACCGTAGCACCGCAGCACGTGGTCCCCACTGCCGCCCCGAGGCCGTCTCCGCGGCTGCACTGACCTCGCATCATCGCTGTGTTGCACCTTTGGGCCATAGCGCCGCAGCCCCGTGGTCCACGCCACCGCCCTGACGGCTTCGCCCCGTTGCCGCTTCTTCGCCCTTTCAGGCCCGAGCGCCACGGCACGCGGTCCACTCCGTCATCCCACGCGCCGCCTCCCTAGACGCGGGTACTGACGATACCATGGACCTAGGGTAGGGTCATTAGCCTGATACAAGTACCCTACCCAAGGTCACTGTCCTAGAATCAAGAGCACCTGAAGCACAGTTAAGAATTCTGACTGAAACAACCTTGGAGTGCAACCCACTCGACTATGCTATCCCACTCGGATATCCCAATTCCACTCGACCATGATGAACCCATTCGACCACACAAGAAATCACTTGGAGCATGGAAGACCAGCAGTCACTCGGGAGGACAACGGTCAGGCATTCACACCGTTGTCTTAAAGATCATTTATATCCCTTTATAGCTGGCATTACCTGTAACACCCTGACTTCATGTACATTGAACCCTTGGTAACGGGGGATGGCCGGGGTCCTGGCGCACTCTATATAAGCCACCCCCTCCTCTGGGACAAGGGTTCGCACCCCTGTAAGACACTCATACACCATATTCCAGTCGACCGCCTCAGGGCACCGAGACGTAGGGTCTTTACCTCCTCCCAGAGTGGTCTGAACTCGTAAACCTAGTGTGTACAACCTTGCCGTAGCTTAGGCCTTGCCTCCTCATACGTACCCCTCACTCTTACTGTCAGACTTAGTACCACGACAGTTGGCGCCCACCGTGGGGCAGGCGTCTTAGCGACTTCCGGTGAGGTTGCAGTTTTTCCGATCCCCATCAACATGGTTTCTGGCGGTGGTTTGGCGTTGGGCCGCGAGATCCGTCTCGGCGGGCTTGTCTTCATCACCGACGACTCCGCTTGGCTCCAGGAGGCTCCCCTCGATGTCGAGGCCCTTCCCATCCACGGGACGGCACACTTCCGCGCGAGTGCTTGCGGCGTCCTCCTGCGACAGCCGTCGACCCAGTATCGGTCGTCTCCATCATCGTCTGCTCTACCCGCCGCGCGCCGTCGTAAGTGATCCGGTCGATCGTGGCTCCAGCGGTGGATGAAGTATGCGGTGGCTCGCCAGACCACCACCCCCCAAGTCGCGGCAATTGAGCCCGACGAATCCCTCTACAGCTCGGTCCACCTGTCGACTGGTTCCGTAGACACTCTTTCCGAGTGCGGGAGCAGCGATCCCGTGGCAGAAGTCCTCATGGTTGGCCCTTGTCACAGCCCGCCGGGTTTCCCTCGCGGCGGTGGCGGCGATGGCGAGGCGGCCTGTCATATTCTCATGATGAGTATGAGCTCCGAGCCCTCACTTCGGAGCAAAGGGGCGAGTTCCATCGCCGCAACGTGGAGGCACTCCAGACTCCCATCCTGGGAGAGTGTTCCGAGGCTCGAGCCCTGGAGGCCGTGCGCTTGGCCACCTTGGCTGAGCACACGCGTCTAGAGAACCTTCAGCATTCACTCGACGAACGAGTTGGTCGACTGATTCCCGAATCCAGTCGGCGGCAGCGATAGTTGTTCCCAGCTGAACCCAAGGTATACCGGACTCCGATCCAGAATCTTACAGCTGCAGACCATATAGCAGAGTCCATTCAGCCTTCCCAATCGGAAGCAGCAAGAGGTTTGCTGCAGATCAGGGCGTTGCTCCGGGCAGCGGGCGAGCAAAACTTGACAGTTTCCCAGTCGCGCAACAGGATCCACAGCAAGTCCGTAATGGCAGATATAGTTCTGTCGGCACACAGCCCAAGATCGCCTTTGCGGCGTGAGGGACGAGGACACCACCAAGAACAGTACCTAGGCCAGAACTATGAGCAGTATGATCATCGACTCATCCGCGATGACCGTCGTCGAGTGCCTTCACCGCCTCGAAGGGGTGTGTCATACTTGTCCCGACGGCACAATGACAAGCGCCAGCGTGGTGAGGAGCGAAGGATCCCAGTTAACCCAAGGGAGCCCGGTTTTGATGCAAGATCAATTCGTGTGCAAGGTCTGGTCGACAGAAACCAAGCACACAGAGAGGGTCATGACGGAGTCCGCCCGACTGGCAGCAGAGTACATGTTTCTGGTCCTGAGTGTTTCAGCAGAGCCATCAGAGCCACTGAGATCCCTCCCATCTTCAGGTTGGCTACATGCATAAGCAAGTTCACTGGTGAGTCAAAGCCGGACACTTGGCTCGAGGATTACCTAGTGGTTGTGCAAATTGGTGGCGGCAATGATGATGTAGCCATGAAGCACCTCCCCCTGATGTTGGAAGGTTCAGCCAGAGCTTGGCTAAATCAGTTGGCCCCTGGCAGCATTTACAGTTGGGAAAAATTGGCCCGAGTGTTTGTTAGGACCTTTGAGGGCACTTTCAAGCGACCTGCAGGGGTAGCAGAGTTGCAGCATTGTGTACAGAAGCAGAATGAGACTTTGAGGGATTACATCCAGAGATGGACCACCCTTCATCACACCGTAGAAAATGTGTCTGAGCATCAGGCAGCCTGTGCCTTCAAGGAGGGCGTTCGGTACAGAGAGCTTAACCTAAAATTTGGTCGGACAGGAGATATGTCTCCGACTCGGATGATGGAAATAGCCACTTGGTAAGCTAATGGCGAAGAAGAAGACCGACTCCGTAGTGGCAAGAGCAAACTAGTCGCCCAAGACACTGGAGGAGGAAAACTCCAATCGGAAGCAGAAACATAGAGCCAAACCAGCAGGTCCTGGTGAAGCAGTAGTTGTGAATCAAGGGAAATTCAAGGGGAAGCCTAAAGGTCCTTGGAACCCCAAGAAAGTGAGAGATCAAGCGGGAAATGATGTGCTTGATTTATGCTACCTCTTGAGCATTGCGTTGGTTTTCCCTTGAATAGGGAAGGGTGATGCAGTAAAGCAGCGTAAGTATTTCCCTCAGTTTTTGAGAACCAAGGTATCAATCAAGTAGGAGGCCACGCACGAGTCCCTCGCACCTACACAAACAAATAAATACCTCGCAACCAACGCAATAAACGGGTTGTCAATCCCTTCACGGTCACTTATGAAAGTGAGATCTGATAGATATGATAAGATAATATTTTTGGTATTTTTATGATAAAGATGCAAA
Organism: Triticum aestivum; assembly: GCF_018294505.1. Lineage (NCBI taxonomy): Eukaryota > Viridiplantae > Streptophyta > Magnoliopsida > Poales > Poaceae > Triticum > Triticum aestivum. Next base: position 654,929,148 of record NC_057799.1, on the reverse strand, counting down.
GTAAAATAAAAGGCAATAAAAATATCTAAGTGTTGGAAGATTAATATGATGGAAAATAGACCCGGGGGCCATAGGTTTCACTAGTGGCTTCTCTCGACAGCATAAGTATTATGGTGGGTGAACAAATTACTGTTGAGCAATTGACAGAATTGAGCATAGTTATGAGAATATCTAGGTATGATCCTGTATATAGGCATCACGTCTGCGACAAGTAGACCGACTCCTGCCTGCATCTACTAATATTACTCCACACATCGACCGCTATCCAGCATGCATCTAGAGTATTAAGTTCAAAAGAACAGAGTAACACTTTAAGTATGATGACATGATGTAGAGGGATAAACTCATGCAATATGATATAAACCCCATCTTGTTATCCTCGATGGCAACAATACAATACGTGCCTTGCTGCCCCTGCTGTCACTGGGAAAGGACACTGCAAGATTGAACCCAAAGCTAAGCACTTCTCCCATTGCAAGAAATATCAATCTAGTAGGCCAAACCAAACTGATAATTCGAAGAGACTTGCAAAGATAACCAACCATACACAAAAGAATTTAGAGAAGATTCAAATATTGTTCATAGATAAACTTGATCATAAACCCACAATTCATCGGTCTCAACAAACACTCCGCAAAAGAAGATTACATCGAATAGATCTCCACGGGAATCGTGGAGAACTTTGTATTGAGAACCAAAGAGAGAGAAGAAGCCATCTACCTAATAACTATGGACCCGAAGGTCTGAGGTAAACTACTCACACATCATCGGAGAGACTATGGTGTTGATGTAGAAGCCCTCCGTGATCAATGCCCCCTCCGGTGGAGCTCCGGAAAAGGCCCCAAGATGAGATCTCACGAGTACAGAAGGTTGCGGCGGTGGAACTAGGTTTTTGGCTCCATATCTGGTAGTTTGGGGGTATGTAGGTATATATAGGAGGAAGAAGTACGTCGGTGGAGCAACGTGGGCCCCACGAGGGTGGAGGGCGCGCCCAGGGGGTAGGCGCACCCCCTACCTCGTGCCTTCCTGGTAGCTTTCTTGACGTAGGGTCCAAGTCCTCTGGATCACGTTTGTTCCAAAAAATCACGTTCCTGAAGGTTTCATTCCGTTTGGACTCCGTTTGATATTCCTTTTCTGCGAAACTCTGAAATAGGCAAAAAACAGCAATTCTGGGTTGGGCCTCCGGTTAATAGGTTAGTCCCAAAATAATATAAAAGTGTATAATAAAGCCCATTAAACATCCAAAATAGAATATAATATAGCATGGAACAATAAAAAATTATAGATACATTGGAGACGTATCAATTTACTTTGCCATATTCATACCAAGAAGAATGAAGAGGGAAACTTGATTTACCCCAAGCACACCACTCGACAGTGTCGACTCCTGATTCAGAGCTTCCGAGAGAGTCAGCTTGCTGAGAAAGAAAAGGAATCTGTTAAGGATGAGGACAAAGAAGAGGATGATGGTTACCCTAATGTAAATGCCACTTTGATGATTTTTGCCAACGTCGAGAGCAAAAGTCGACTGAAAGTCATCAATAGAGAAGTAAACATGGTCGCTTCAGCGACGACAACATATTTGAGGTGGTCAAAAACTCCCATTACGTTCGACCAGTCCGAACAACCCAGCACATGTTGCTACCCCCGGGAGGCAAGCGTTGGTGGTCGACCCAGTTGTTGGGGGCACTCGACTGACCAAGGTTTTGATGGATGGCGGCAGTGGATTGAACATTTTATGTGCTGAAACCCTCAGGGCGATGGGCATTCCGATGTCCAAGCTCAGTGAGAGCAATATGAGATTTCACGGAGTCATCCCAGGAAAGAAAGCCCATTCACTCGGTCAGATTACTCTTGATGTGGTTTTTGGTGATTCCAAGAATTACCGAAAGGAAAAGTTGATGTTTGAAGTAGTGGATTTTCGTAGTGTTTATCATGCCATCCTGGGCAGGCCTGCATATACTCGTTTCATGGCTCGACCATGTCATGTCTACCTCAACTTGAAGATGCCTGGCCCCAAGGGTGTGATCACAGTTGCTGGGGATCGGCAGAGGGCAGAAGAGTGCCTCCAAAAGGGCTCAAAGATCACCGATGAACAGATGGCAGCAGTAGAAATGCAGGAGTACCAAAAAACTGCAGATCCGAGTGATTTGTTACGGGCCAAGAAACCCGCTTCAGAGTCTGCATTCAAGTTGTCTAGAGAAACTAAGCCTGTTCATATTCACCTGACTGATCCCAATGCTGCTCCGACTCACATTTCGATGACACTCGACAACAAATAAGAAGAAGCGCTTATCCAGTTCCTCCGTGAGAACTAGGACATCTTTGCATGGAAACCATCTGACATGCCTGGAGTTACTAGCAATCCACCCACACCACGTGAGATCCACCATGCCAAGCTGATGTGGCAGAGTTACGTCCAAATGAAAAGGTCGTAAATTAGAATCGGCCCGGTCCAATTTGGTGTTTTATATGGGCCGAGCCCAATAATTCAGCATTTTTATATTATTTTTTCTTATTAATTCTGGTCAGCTATATGGGCCAGGCCCAACTATTCGGCCATTTTAATTTTTGGGCCATGGCCTTTTTGCCTCAACAGCTTCAGTTTTTTTTCCACTAGTCAAATGGGTCCCAGTTGTCAGGTTCTGGTAAGTGGGTCCCAGCTAGCAAGGTCATATTCTTCATATTTCAAGTTAACATTAAATAAATAACCAGTATTTAAATTGGCACAAACAAAAAAGACACGTAATACTCCAGATTCAGTACAGATCTCCTGTTGTACAAATTACAGGTAATAAGCTCTAACATATACAGTACTTTACAAGATCTACAAGCTCTACACGTAATAAGCTCCAACATATACATGCTCTACCAGAAGCTGTGTACAAGTTTAATAACTAGCTACAAGCTCTAAAAGTATGGCAATCACGGTTACAAGCTCCACACGAGTAATAACAAGATACGGTAACGAGCTATGTTCTTCAGCATGGAGCTCTTTCGATACCGATCGTAAACTAGGCACCTGCTCCTGTCAGAACGGTGATATGCCTTCCACGGTCGCCCTGTTACATATATCAACAGAGAAGAATTTGCGTTAAAAAATCAGCAGAGAAGAATTAGAAAAACTGGAACCAATATACCATGAAGAGACCATTCAAAAAATTACAGTTATTAGAATGACGACACAAATTCAGCTAGTACCATGCTTTTTGTCCTCCAGCTAGTTAAAATGAGATAGCAGCAGCATCAATTCAAATAATTGAGCAATTTGAAACAGCAGCAACAATTTAGGGGTTGAGCAAAGCTACAAGGCTCTAAGTTTTGACTTAAACAACAGTAGCAGCAATTTGAAATAGCAGGAGGGAAGCAGCAGCAGTTTTGACAGGAGCAGCAGCAGCAGTAGGGAAACAACAGCAGTACTAAGAAGCAACAGCAGCAACAATTTTGACAGGAGCAGCAGCAGCAGTAGGGAAACAGCTGCAGTAGTGAGAAGCAACAACAACAGCATTATTGAGAAGCAACAACAGCAGCCATACTGAGAAGTAACAGCAGCAGCCATACTGAAAGCAAAAATAGCAATAGCAGTACCTGCAAGCAACAACAGCAGCAGTACTCTAGCAGAAGTGAACAAATGGTCAGATCATATTGACACGAATCACAAATGTTGGCACCCAGTGTATACTATGTAAGTGCTGGTATATTTTTACTACCAAAACCATCACTAATGTGCATGCGTGCTTCGTTTATAAGCTTCATCCATATGGTTGGCACCATCACGACATGCTGCATGCATACGCGCGCATGCCAGTATAAAGCTGCATCTCGATGCTTTTCATTGCTGATCTAGAGATTGTACATATCAGCCAGCCCAAAGGCGAGTTGATAAGTAATTCAACATACACTAGCTAGCCAGTAAGCTACTGCTATGTCCTATCCTAGCAGCAGCAATGACTTTTGTTTGTCATGCTTGTAAAGAAATGCATGCATTTCCAGTAAATATAAATGTATGCATGCTGCCATTGGCCTAGACCACACTAGAAGAAAAATGTTGCAGAGACCATTGGCCTAGACCACAAGGGCAAACATGATATTGCATCCCATGAGACATGTAGGAGGATGATCTCTTACCATGACCATAGCAGCACTTCATCTTCACCTTGTCATTCTCACCGTTTTTGCATAGACTTCTCCTGGAGCCGCTCAAAGGCGTTCACGTCCAGCTTCCCGCTCGTCGACTTGTCGTGCTTGCGCCGGATCTGCTGCTCCTTGATCGAGTTCCACAGCTTCTCCACCGCCTCCAGCTGCCGGGCCGTGAACCGCCCCATGTTGTCATATGCATGCCGCCCCAGGATGTCGATGGTCGTCTGCGTCCTGACAAAACCAAGCCACAATGAACTGAATTTCTGACAAAACCAAGCCACAGTGAACTGAATTTTAGAATAGCAGACAAAATATGTGGCATGCATATACATGGGGCGTGCACAGGTCTGTCAGAGGACTCACCACGGTATCCTGTAGCGCCGAGCAGCCGTCTCGAGGCAATTCAGGAGGGCTTCGCTCCGTGACTTCATCGTTATCATCGTCCAGTGTTGCCACTGCCAGGGCTGAGATGGCATCTTTGATCTTCCCTACAACCTTTGAAAACTATAGAATAAGACACCGGTCCATCTATCTATCTATCTTCAATCTATCTATTATATACTTAAGACAAAAGGCAAACAAGCCATCACGTTAATCCACATATGCTGAAAATTTATTATGCATTGATTCTATTTAGAATGGTCGAGATTGAAAGATAAACAAAGTTACGTACAACATCTATTCGGTGCAATAAATTGTTTGACACGTACAAACGGGTGTATCATGGAGAAAAAAAGTTCAATCTTTGGCACGTACAAAAGAGATTATCATGGGCATCGTACGCGACCATATCAGGAAACTCAAGGGGCACTAAGCTTGGCTACGAAAAAGCCAAATCCGGCTCAACTTCAAAAATAATAGCAAGTCCGGTTGCAATACTGCTTCCTTGCCGGAATTTAATAGAATTTTTGCGGATCGGTCTCTCAGTTTCTCCCCATAGAACGATCAATCTCTCACTTTCTTTCCCATGCTTTTTTTAGGCAAGTTTTTTTTTTGCCACGTAACGATCCATCTCTCATTGGCACAGGGAAGGATCGATCTCTGCTTCGCACCAGCACAAGAACCCCAATCAGCCTAGCGTGGATCAGAAAAAAAAGCCCACCCTGCAGCTTAGCGAGATAGCGTGCGATCGATCGCTCACGATCTTTACTCGAACGTGACGCCAGCGATCTTTACTCGGACGGTGTTTCCTGCTGGGTTTATATGCTGCTATGCTACACCACGCACACAATGCACGCCCTAAAATAACTCCTCACACACATACGATCATCTCTCTCTAGATAGCTACTAGAAAAGCACAAGCATGCATGCGTCGTTCATCTGGCTGGGTGCAATCATTTGCTTTATTTACTAACATGACACACAAACTAGATAAACTTTAGACTTTAATTAGTATGGCCCGTCATCACATTTTTGTCACATAATAATCTTGATAGAAAGAGCCTAGCTATACTGTCTCGGAATGTGTTTGTATGTATACATTTTTCTATGTTTTGTATGATACGTAAAGAATAATATAATAAAGAATTCATAAATGAAACAATAATTGCGGGAGAATGAGAAATAACTCACATAAAAATATTCATTCTGGAAATACATAGTAAATTATATATGCAATGCACCCTGCAAATTTTACTGGATGCATATAATGCACAACTCCTCTTAAGTTCATAAACTGTACAACTTCATTTATGTATGAAATTTGGATTACAAGTTAACAATTGCTAAGTGTGCATTACAAGCTAACTGGTATGCTCACCTTCCGTGAAATTTAATTTCGTAGAAGCTTTGTCAGGTGTTGATAAATAGCTAAATTTATTAGAAACAAGTTCATATAGAGAACTCTCATTACGTAGACAAAGCAAAGAGTCCGGGTATATATGAGATTTTACTTAAGCCTTAGAAGGACATAAAAGTTTATTATTTTAGCGAATGCATAAAGAATACATCTCTTTCATATCTGAAATTTGAATAAAATACAGTTTGAATTCTCGCTTCATAATTCTCCCAGAAAAAGATGCATCATACATACAAGTTGACGTGTTCATTCACTGTTGTTTAATTACCCATCAATAAGGTAGTGTAGAAGGTAGACATAGTTTCATGAGAATTGCGACCTAGCATTTGTGGTCAGGATTCCAAAAAAATTAAATAAACATGTTTAATGAGGATTGGCCTCCTGAAAGATAACAAAAGAGTGGCATGCTAGGTGTGTTGCATTTGAAATAATGATTCACAAGGCATATTTGAGTATTACGTTTTATTTTTGAAATCAACACACCAATTTTATAATGCAACTACTATATGAATTTTTTATGGACAAGTAATATATCTTTTGATTTAATTTTAATTTAGAAAATTACTAAAAAGTTGAAAATACGGAAACTTTCCAACCATTTATGGAAAGGTGTGAGGAGTGGAAGAGGGAAAAACTATACAGCAAAGACGATGGTCTTGCATTGTGAGTCACATACCTCTATGCCTTATGAGGGCAATCGCATATGTGTGATTGCAAGAACCTACCATGCCATGATCACATTAGTTTACCTGTCTTAAAGGTCTTATATTACTTTAAATAGGGAGTAGTTATATATCCGAAGGGCATACGTTGAGCCTACAATCTTAACAAGCGCAACTAATGTGGCTACTAAGAGCTTTGTTATACATATATTAATTCTAAATTGTAATTTGTAAACTGAAGACCATTTCAACTCAAATATGAAAACTATAACAACATGGAAAAATCTAGCCGCACGAATGTGCGGGTCACACCGCTAGTTAGTGCAAAATACACAAGCCAATTAAGCATGTTCCTCCAATATTATGCAATCTCAGATGCAAACAGGTAACAACACCTATTTATATGCATAAACTAACTAAGATTTTCTAGCAAGATAGATGGCAGCACAGTTGACCTTGAAGGCAGTAAGAAATTTCATCATCTTATCATTGGTCTGAGAATCAATATAGTGTAAAATTTCTGAGAAAAAGATGCATTTTTTAGAAACAAGACAGTGTACAAGAACAAGACACGGGTAGCCAAAGTGAGATGGGGATGAGGTGGTACCTGCTATTGCTGCTAAACCACGGGAGGGGAATGGTGGCCACCAGAGTAATAACACCCGGCAGAGAGAAGCGTTACCCCCCGGACTCCTGGAGCCACCAACAGAAACACCCGGCAGAAATCAAAACGAATCCAAGCAACAAACTAAAACCACCATTGTTACTGCACGATGCCAGTCCTTACAACTATAGACGACAAATGAAAGCCAGAAAAAAACACCAAAATAAATGGCGAATCAGGGTTGCCTGGATAAAATAAAAACAGCTTGCAAGCGCAAATCACAACCCCGTTGCATGTATTTATCAATACAAGAAACAGTAGAACTTTCAAAACAAATGATAAAACTTCAAAAATACATTACGCAGAGCCAATTCAAATGCACGGTGTGATTCATCTTAGATGCTATTTACAAAACCATGCAATAGAACATAACGATGGTCAGTTGAGTCTGAGATGCAGTGTTGTTTTCTTACTAGGTTATCTTTGTAAACAATGAAGTACACATCGTCCTTATGTCAGGTGATAATAAAGTTAATGATATCAAATAGAATGAACCACTAACGGTAATATGTTTGGTGCATAATCATGATATTGGTACAAAACACGTGTGATAGACTAAAAGAGAATGAACTTTATGGTCCTACAAGAATCTCACAATCTCAGCACAGAAATAACATGAAGGGTCACAACAGTAACATGATGACACACATTTGAGGTTACAGTATTTCCCTCACATTGCATAGCTAATATGACCATCACCGACGACCATAAACAGTGGTTTTAGCCCCAAGCCACCAGCTCACCAAAAACGGCAAGACAAGATGGCTTGGGGCTAAAACCAGTAATCAATCGTCTTTGGTCCTGAATTTTATCTTCACAGGGATGTCAATCAACCACAACGAAACTGCATAAACTGAGGGATTCAGTGCTAAGTCAAACGAAACCAAACCAAGCAATTGCAAGCACCAGCCTGGGGAAACGTGAGCCTGACCTGGAGTAAACAGGCATAAGAATGTATGTCAGATGCAGCCAAAAAACAAACAAGATGATTAATCATTGGCAATGAACAGCTGAAACTACACAAGCCTTCCATTTCCTTGTATGGCATGTTTGTTTAGGTTCCATATACAGACATAGAAGGCATATATCAATCAAACTATACAAGTAGTAAAAATAAGAGGGTGTGCAAGCAAGCAAGAGATAATGTTCCACTGAGAAAATAGAGTACTGGCAAAGAATAGAGTATACAAGCTACAAGTCTGTATACACTAGATTAGGAAATCAATGAAGAGGGGACACCTGAAACTATACAAGTCTGTCTGTAATTTATACACTAGACTAGATTAGGTAGTGTTCCACTGTTTTTTTCCATTTTCTTGGTAGGAATAGATACATACATAGATAGAAAAAGAGCAGCACAGGTATCAAGTGAAAAAAATCAGTGGGTGGATTGATGTGTGTGCAAGCAAGCAAGCAATGAAAGCAACTGAGCCAAGCAATCCCGCTAAGAGCAATCCAGCAAGGCAGTAGGAGAGAGCAGGGGAGAGGGGAGAAGGAGGGGCAGGCGGGGGCGGACTTCGAGGTCGAGGAGCGCAGGTGGCGCGGATCCAGAGCATCCTGGTCGTCGTCCTCCTCATCCTCGCCATCATTGTCGTCGATGTCGTCCATGGACCTCGCTTGCCGGTTCAAATCCAACACAGTAAGCGGATCAGACAAGCAAGGAAGGAAATAGAGGACCGGGGCCAGGGAAGGAAAGGGGGGGACGGCTGATCGGATCGGACCTTGGGTGCGGGCTTGGCGGCGGCGGCGGCGGGGAGGTTGGCGTCGAGCGAGGTGAGGTAGTCGCGGCAGAAGGCGAGGGCGGGGTCGGCGAGGAGCGCCGGGTCCTTCTTGCACTCCTCCACGAAGGAGCGCAGCTCGCCCAGCTTCGACGGATCCAAGGCCACTCTGCTCTCGCTAGGGTTAGGTGGGCGAGGTCGATGGCCGTCTGCGTTGCCGCCTCGGGGTTAAGGGGGAGGGAAGTGCAGGGGCGAGAATAGGAGGACGGCGGCGAGCTCTCTCTCGATATGGAGGGAGGGAGTGGCGTCGCGTTGAGATCCAGAGGGAGGGAGTGGGGTTGGGGGCGGCGGCGGTTGATCCAGAAGGAGGAGTGGTGTGCGGGGCTGAGAGGGTGAGAGCGCTAGGGTTCGCTGCCCGGGCAGAAAGAGGAGTGGTGTGCGGTGAGTTTTTTTGAGGGGTAGCTCGCGGCGGGTGCGGTGCGGGCCGATGGATCCAGGAGGATCAGACGGTGATTTATCCATGATCCGCGTGAGAGGCCCCTGGACCAATTAGAACGCAGTATACAGGTATGATATTTTGACCATTTAAACTGGTCATAATTGACTAAAAGTAAGGTGCTAAATCATGTTAGCTATTTTATTATGACCTAAAAATTTGAAAAAAAAACTTCTCATTGTGTCAGCAAATTTGACTATAGTTTTCAGGAATAATCACAAATTGAAATAAGACAAATATGTTTTTAAAGAGTTATGAGAAATGAGTTCTTTTAAATCATTCTTTCATTTTTCGAGTGTCCAAAATGAATTCTTTTGTGAAGGACCTACCATATATTTGTCACAAATTTGGACCAAATTAATTTTCTAAAATATTAGGACATATTTAATGCACAATTGACAAAATGGTTGGGTGCTAAAAGATTCGATCCACCTCTGGTGAAAAAGACAAATTTCCGCCGATTCAGGAGGAAGCGGGTCAAATTTGAACTGCAACTACCTCATAGTTTCCTCTTTATAGTTTCCAAAATTCATTTCTAGGTACTTAAGTATCTATTTAATCATAGAAGCACCAAAAAAAATCCAAGATTCAAGCACTAGCTAGGAGCGGTCATGCCCGCCGTTTTGACCGCATTTTGAAACGGGCATAAAAAATAAATAAATCAAAAAATTGGAAAACCTTCGCTTTCTGTCATTACATGTGACCAAGTTACGAGGAAAAATAATAAGATTGTAATACGGCAATTCTTTTTAAAAAGTGTTCTCAGAAACGAGCTATCATGTGTGGAGATCAATGGCTTTTAAGCCAAATGATCAATCTTATGGCCACATTCATGGCATAGTTTGTTGAAATGATCTCATATTGTGCACACAGGTGCATATTGGAATGGCAGACAATGTTGCCTAAGGAAATTTTCATTTTCTTTGGACGAAAAAAATCATTTTCCATTTTTCGAGTGCCCCAAATGAGGTTTTTTGTGAAGAACCTACCAAATAATTGTTGCAAAATTGGACCAAATCATTTTTATAACATACTAGGCCATATTTAATACACAATTGACCAAATGGTTGGGTGTAAAAAGTTTTGATCCACCTCTGGTGAAAAAGACAAATTTCCGCCATTTCAGTTGGAAGCGGATCAAATTTGAACTGCGGCTGCCTCATAGTTTGCTATTTCTTTTTTCCAAAAATCATTTCTAGGTACAAAAGTATCTATTTAATCAGAGAAACACCAAAAAAATTTCAAGATTCAACCACTAGCTAGGAACGGTCATTCCCGCCGTTTCGACCGCATTTTGAAACGGGCATAAAAAATTCAAAAGAAAAATCAACAAATTGGAAAACCTTCGCATTGTGTCACTATATGTGACCAAGTTACCAGGAAAAGTAATAAACTTGTAATACGGCAATTATTTTAAAAAAGTGTTCTCAGAAATGAGCTATCATGTGTGAAGATTCATGGCTTTCAAGTCAAATGATCAATCTTATGGCCACATTCATGGCATAGTTTGTTAAAATGATCTCATATTGTGCACAAGGGTGCATCTTGAAATTCCAAACAATGTTTCCTAAGGGAGTCTTCATTTTCTTTTCACGGAAAATTCATTTTCCATTTTTCGAGTGCCCAAAATGAGGTTTTTTTGTGAATGAACTAACAAATAATTGTTGTAAAAATGGACCAAATCAATTTTATAAAATACTAGGCCATGTTTAATGCACAATTGACAAAATGTTTGGGTGTAAAAATTTTGATCCACCTCTGGTAAAAAGACAATTTTCTGCCGATTCAGTAGGAAGCGGGTCAAATTTGAACTGCATCTGCCTTATAGTTTGCTCTTTATATTTTCCAAAAATCATTTATAGTTACATATGTATCTATTTAAGAATAAATACATGGTTTGGTGGTGATACGTTGAGGTTTGGACGGTGGCCCAGGGCCCCAACTCCAAAGCGCGTAGACTCGCATGCCCGTCGCGTGACTGTGGCGTTGCCATGCGTTCTGGGAAGCCTAGGCATGTCTAGGAGGTTTGGCACTCCCCAGGTAGATGCTTGGAAGAAAATAACAACAGAATAATCTCACGAGGAGACCGAACTATGGTCAAACATGAATTAGCAGCCAAGTGTTTGATTAGAGGTACGAGAAATTCACAAGGCCAATGGGCCTGAGTTTTGGCTGAGGATGATCATCTACTAGGGAGACTGTCTTGGCAAATTTTTAGCTCAAATGGAGGAGTTTGGATGGGGCTTGCTTTGCAAAGTACCACATCGGGCAGAAATATGGATGTTGAAGCTGGGCTCAAATGGATAAGCGGATTGAGCTGAAATTTTGTGGAGTATGGTAATTTGGGCGTAGTAAATCACAATAAAAAAATTATACCATTTGGATAATCCTAGCTTGTACTTCCTTCACAAAGCTTCTCTCTGGATAAAAACTTTAGAAATTTGTTGAGGAAGATTTAATAGGCAAGTGGAGCTGAATATTGGAATGTGGCAATGATTTGTATATGTAAGATGGCACAAAACGTTTGAGGACAATAGGAGGTGTCTAGATAGCACTTACTTTGCAATGTGCCAATTTGGACAGAAAATGGAAATTGAAGTTGGGCTTACATAGATGATTGGATTATGCTGAAATTTGGTGTAGGGGGTTTCTATAGTCAGGGTAATGTTTTCATAAATTTTAAGCAATTATAAAGCAATATAAAATGTAGTTGCTTCACAAACTGAAAATATTACCAGAAATAAAGATTTGATGGTGAGCTCAAATTTATTGTTAGATAGAGCTAAACTTTTGTGTAGAGCTATGACTTTGGCATATAGAATATGTGGAAACAATTCAACTCATTACGATATTCCTACCTTGTACTTCCTTCAGAAAGCTTCTAGGTGAATAGAAACTTTGGAAATTTGCCAAGGAAGATTTACTAGGAAAATAGAGCTGAATATTGGCATGTGGAAATGATTTGGGTATGGAAGATTGACCAAAAAGTTTGAGGGTAATAGGAGTGTCATAGATTGCACTTGCTTTGCAATGTGCCAATCTGGACGGAAAATAAAAATTGAAAGCTAGGCTCACATAGATTGTTTGATTGAGCTACAATTTGGATGAGGGTGATAATTTGGGCATATGAAAACACTGTATAAATTTCATGCCATTTGGATGTTCATAGATAGTACTTCCTTCACAATGCTTCTAGGTGGACGAAAACTTTGGAAATTTGACGAGGAAGATTTACTTGGCAAATGGAGCTGAATTTGGTCATCAGGCAATGGTTTGGATAGGAAAGAGTGGCCAAAACTTTTGAGGGCAATCAAGAATATAAAAATAGCACTTCCTTCACAAAGTGTTGTTCTGAACAGAATAGGAAAATGAATATTATTGAATTATATTTTAACTAGGTGAGGAAGGTTTTTGACATATTTGACGAAGATATGATCCAAAGAATTTATGAGAATTATTTCAGAATTTTGGGACTAACAGAAATAGAGGTTGCTTCACAACCTAGGGCAAAAATTGACACATGGACATGACATAGGCAAAACTGATGAGGTGGCGCCTAGTCATAGCAATCCACCACAAATTATAAGGTTATGACCATCTATATTGGTCATGATCAGCTAGAAATAAGGCAGCGGATCGGTGTTGTCTGCTTTATGACCATTCCGTGTAAGGAAATTACGACCTTTCTGACAAAAATGCTCGTTATAGTTTAGGGTTTGGAGCCCCCCGAACAGCTTTTGACCAATTGGTCTCAAATGGTCATAGATTTATGACCAATTCTTCCAGGGTCACTAACAGAAGGTCACTAGTTGACATATTTCTTGTAGTGCATCGACTTCAAACATATCAATCGGGCCTGCCCGAAAGATCACTTCGCTCTCCCCCGCATCGATCAGATTGTTGACTCGACTGCAGGTTGTGAGCGTTTCTCCTTTTTGGATGCTAACCGGGTACCATCAGATCCGTCTATATGGACCCGATGAGATAAAAACAGCTTTCATCACCCCGTTTGGGTGTTTCTGTTATATTACCATGCCTTTCGGTCTCAAGAATGCTGGTGCCACGTTCATGCGCATGATTCAGAAGTGCTTACTCACCCAAATCAGTCGGAATGTGGAACCATACATGGATGATATCATGGTCAAGTCACGAAAAGGTTCCGACCTACTGCCTGACCTCGCTGAAACTTTTGCCAACTTGAGAAGATATGATATCAAGCTTAACCCGTCAAAATGCACATTCGGAGTCCCAGGTGGGAAGTTACTCGGCTTCCTTGTTTTCGAACCAGGGATCGATGTAAACCCAGAGAAAGTTGGAACAATTCTCTGAATGAAAAGTCCTGTGCATGTGCATGATGTTCAGAAGCTTACATGTTGTTTGGCTGCATTGAGTCAATTCATTTCTCGTCTCGGTGAAAAGGCATTGCCTCTTTACCGACTGATGAAGAAGTCTGATAAGTTTGAGTGGACCCGTGAAGCCAAAGCAGCGTTTGTAGAGCTCAAAACCCTGCTTTCCACCCAGCCGGTGCTTGCTGCGCCAATCAGCAAAGAGCCTCTACTGCTATATATCGCAGCCACAGGACAAGTTGTCAGTACAGTGCTCACAGTCGATCGAGAAGAAGAAGGCAAAGCCTATAAAGTTTAGTGCCCAGTGTATTATATTTCCAAAGTCTTGACTCCGTCCAAGCAGAGATATCCGCATTATCAGAAGCTTGTGTATGGAATTTACATGACTACGAAAAAAGTTGCACATTACTTCTCCGACCACTCGGTTTGAGTCATCAGCGATGCTCCTTTATCAGAAATTCTAAACAATAGAGACGCAACTGGTCGAGTGGCAAAACGGGCAATTGAACTCCTTCCGCTGGACATCAAGTTTGAGGCAAATAAAGCAATCAAATCTCAAGCAATAGCGGATTTCCTCGCCGAGTGGATTGAACAACAACAACCGACTCAGATTCACTCGCAACACTTGACTATGTTCTTTGATGGGTCCAAGATGTTGAATGGTTCCGGGGCAGGTGTGGTATTGATTTCCCCAAGAGGTGACAAGCTCAGCTATGTCCTCCAGATTCACTTCAATTCCTCAAACAACGAGGCTGAATATGAGGCACTTTTGTATGGGTTACGTATGGCCATTTCACTCGGCGTCCGACGCCTGATGGTCTATGACGACTCAGACTTAATTAGTGGTTAATCAAGTGATGAAGGAATGGGATGTCAGGAGTCCAGCCATGAATGGTTATTGCAATGCAGTAAGAAAGCTTTAAAAGAAGTTTGAGGGGCTTGAACTCACCACATTCCCTGAATCAAGAATCAAGCTGCTGATGATCTTGCGAAGATAGGTTCCACTCGAAAGCCTATCCCAAGTAATGTATTCTTGGAGCACCTCCACACTCCCTCAGTTCAAGAAGATCCCTTTACTGAGGAGCCCCCGCAGCCGATGAGTTCAACCGATCCGACTAAGATAGAAATCCCAGTTGTGGTCGACGTGGTCAAGGAGGTCTTAGTAATCACCCCCGACTGGACAGTGCCTTATATTGCATACCTACTCAGACAAGAGCTCCCAGAAGATGAAGACGAAGCCCGCCAGATTGTCCGCAGATCCAAAGCCTTCATGGTAATAAGGGGAAAAATGTTCAGAGAAAGCGTTACCAGAGTCGCTCAGCGTTGCATCTCACCAGAAGAAGGTCGACTGATCCTAAATGATATCCACTCGGGGACCTGTGGTCACCATGCGTCTTCTCGGACCATTGTGGACAAAGCATACCGAGCGGGGTTTTATTGGCCTCGGTCAAAGGAAATGGCAAATGATATAGTCGACAAGTGTGCAGGCTGCCAGTTCTACTCAAACATGTCTCACAAGCCTGCATCAGCCTTGAAGACTATTCCACTTGTCAGGCCTTTTGCAGTGTGGGGTTTAGACATGGTTGGGCCTTTCAGGACCGGCCAGAGTTGCTTCACTCACTTGCTCGTAGCAGTCGACAAGTTCGCTAAGTGGATCGAAGCCAAGCCCATCAAGAATCTTGACTCAAGCACTGCCATCAGTTTCATCAGAGAGCTCATATTCCGCTACGGAGTCCCCCACAGCATCATCACAGACAAGGGCTCCAACTTTGATTCTGATTAGTTCAGAGCATTCTGTGCTTCCCAAGGCACTCGAGTCGACTATGCTTCGGTCGCACATCTGCAGTCGAATAGGCAAGCTGAGAGGGCAAATGGACTGATTCTTCAAGGATTGAAACCCCATTTGATGCGCGACCTCACGCATGCAGCAGGCGCTTGGGTGACAGAGCTTCCGTCCGTTTTATGGTGTTTGAGAACGACACCAAATTGGTCGACTGGCCGAACTCCATTCCTTTTGGTCTATGGAGTTGAGGCCGTGCTACCGAGTGACGTGCTTCACAACGCACCCCGAGTGGAACTCTTTTTCGAAGCTGAAGCTGAGCAAGCTCGACATGACGTAGTTGATCTTCTAGAGGAAGAAAGGGAAATGGCCTTGATCCGCTCGACCGTCTACCAGCAAGACCTCCGTCGATTCCACGCCAGAAATGTGAGAGGTCGAGCATTTCAGGAAGAAGACCTAGTGCTCCGAGTGGATCAAAAGCGACCCCACAAACTTGCTCCTACTTGGGAAGGCCCCTTCATCATCACCAAGGTGCTTCACAATGGAGCATATCATTTGTACAACGTAGCCCAAAAGAAGGACGAGCCACGCGCATGGAATGCAGACCTACTCCGCCCATTTTATACCTGATGACTCGGTTGGACAAGGTGTAATAAGAGATACCTTTCAGTTTGATAATCAAAGACACAACTTTACAGTCTCCTAAATGATTGTTGTTACACGTATATGTCTTTGAATCCCCTAGTGGGTGACTTAGCCGCGAACCTGATTCGCCTAAGTTTGAAAAAAAATCCTACCGAGTGAAGAGCAATCCTCTCACTCGGGGGCTTAGCTGCGAACCCGATTCGATTAAGTTTCATAAAATCCTACCGAGTGAAGAGCAATCCTCTCACTCGGGGGCTTAGGTGTGAAGACGATTCGCCTAAGTTTCATAAATCCTACCGAGTAAGAGCAATCCTCTCACTCGGGGGCTTAGCTGCAGTTCCGTACTCTCCTAAGTTCCATAAAATCCTACCAAGTGAAAGAGCAATCCTCTCACTCGGAGGCTTAGCTGCGTACCCGATTCGCCTAAGTTTCATAAAATCCTACCGAGTGAAGAGCAATCCTCTCACTCACGGGCTTAGCTGCAGTTCCGTACTCGCCTAAGTTTCATAAAATCCTACCGAGTGAAGACCAATCCTCTCACTCGGAGGCTTAGCTGCGAACCCGATATGCCTAAGTTTCATAAAATCCTACCGAGTGAAGAGCAATCCCCTCACTCAAGGGCTTAGCTGCAGTTCCGTACTCTCCTAAGTTTCATAAAATCCTACCGAGTGAAGAGCAATCCTCTCACTCGGGGGCTTAGCTGCAGTTCCGTACTCACCTAAGTTTCATAAAATCCTACCGAGTGAAGAGCAATCCTCTCACTCGGGGGCTTAGCTGCAGTTCCGTACTCGCCTAAGTTTCATAAAATCCTACCGAGTGAAGAGCAATCCTCTCACTCAAGGGCTTAGCTGCAGTTCCGTACTAGCCTAAGTTTCATAAAATCCCACGGAGTGAAGAGCAATCCCCTCACTCAGGGGCTTAGCTGCAGTTCCGTACTCTCCTAAGTTTCATAAAATCCAACCGAGTGAAGAGCAATCCTCTCACTCGGGGGCTCAGCTGCAGTTCCGTACTTACCTAAGTTTCATAAAATCCTACCGAGTGAAGAGCAATCCTCTCACTTGGGGGCTTAGCTGCAGTTCCGTACTCGCCTAAGTTTCATAAAATCCAACCGAGTGAAGAGTAATCCTCTCACTCGGGGGCTTAGCTGCAGTTCCGTACTCTCCTAAGTTAAGGATCAATCAGTACACTCCGAACTGCGCTGTGAGTACAATATCTCGCCACGCTCCGAGCTGCGCCATAAGTACAACATCTTGTTGCGCTCCGAACTGCGCCACGAGTACAACGTCTCGCCACGCTCGGAGCTGCACCATAGGTACAACGTCTTGCTACACTCGGAGCTGCGCAACAAGTACAATTTATCGTTATAGTCGGAGCTACGCCACAAGTACAATGTTTATTCCGAGTGAAGTGTCAAGTTCCACTCGGAGTCAAGAAGTTTGAAAGTGGTAAAGATAAAACAACGACATTCAAAGAGAAACCAAGTTCGGATAAATCAAGCAAGGTTCAGAACAGCGAATTAAAGTACTCAGGCGTCAGGCCTGAAAGAGTTTTAAATGGTTACAAAATCACTCGGCATTCCGAGGCAAATGAATTCAAGGCTTAAAGTTTGTTCACTCCGCAAGGGGAGGACTGGCAGGCTCGACGAACTCGTCCAGGTCGATGCCATCTGCGATGCGGGTAGCAGCACTGATGAAAGTCTCCATGAAAGACTCGAACTTCAGCTTCTTGGTGTTGGCAACCTTAATACCCGCCAAATTTTCTTCGTTGACATCCTTGTAGTGGACACAGACAAGCGACAGGGCCACGTCGGCACCACATCGAGCAGATGATTTTTTCCATGCTTGCACTCGGTCAGGGATGGCGTTAAGTCAAGTCATAAGCGATTCGAGATCATTCAGAAGCATGTCCCTAGCAGTCTGCGAGTCAGAATCTTCAGTGGCTTGAGGCCAGAGTTCCTTGTCAATCCGAGTCATCGCCACCTTCATTCGAGCGACATAGTCCATGACGCTACTGAGGCGGGATTCCAGTCGGAGTACATTCATGGCAGCTTTGTCCTTGACGGGGGAATTGATGGGATCCAGTCCAGTCTCGATCCTGCCTGTCTCCTCCTCAAAGTTCTGGCAAAACTCTGTACACACAGGAACACGATGAGTCGACAGCGGTATAGTGAAGAACAAGTCAGTCGGACAAAGAAAGGTACCTTCAAGCATAAGAAACATTTTCTTGGCAAGCCCACCCAGATAGGCCTCCAGCTCATCCCTCTTCCGAGTGAGGGCCTCAACAATAGTCTTCAGCTTGGCGTTCTCTTCTTCTAACTTGCTAACTGAAGCCAGCTTCTTGTCAGCAAGTTCAGTCCTTTCCCGTGCCGCCTTCTGTGCTGCCGCAAGATCAAGGTCCTTCTGCTCCAGAGCCTGCCTCATTTTCTCTAAAGAAATAACATTCTTCAGACGAGCTTGGAGTTGCTGATTTTCACTACGCACATCTACTCGAGTGGACTCACTCGGTTCAAAACGTCGAAAGTAAAGGTGACAAAGCAAACAGTCGACAGGTTATTACCTTCCATTGCGGCCGCCTCCTCCTTGGCCTTCTTCAAGTTCTCCTGAGCCGGCTCCAGACTAAGAGTAAGATCGATTTGCTTCTTCTCCATGTCCGAAAACCTGGCCCCAAGGTCACAAGATTTCTGCAACAAGCAGCAATGTAAGTCAGTCGACAGAGACAAAGATCAGTCATTTCCGAGTGGCAAAAAGCACTATTTGGATTTTTTATGACAAAAGAGTTCTAAGACTGCCGCCGAACTAAACATTCAACAATACTCTCGGGGACTACACCCAGTGGGTGCACTAAGCGTGCCCCCACTGGTTAGATCTGGTACTCAGCATGGTCCGACCGTTTTTTTAAAGAAAAAAAGCAGCATTCTCAGACCACCGCCGACTGCCTGCAGTCGACCGCGGTCTTGGGGACTACACCCAGTGGGTGCACTTGGCGTTCCCCCACTGGTTCGGATCCCACTCAGTACAAATTTCTTAGACTGAGTGGATGAAATTCTAATACAGACCTCCGCTGAATCAAAGATTCGATGGCGGTCTCGGGGACTACACCCAGTGGGTGCACTGAGCGTGCCCCCACTGATTCAAATATACATTCGATGGGGCCTAGTCGACCCAAGTGAGGAAGTTATGTCAGCAACTATGGAAACACCCTGTGGGTGGACCTAGTGGGTGGACAAATGCAGACTCATGATAGATGCACATTAAAGGATTCGGAACACCCATCCACAGACATCTTACAAGATAATAAAGCAGTTGTTTTTCAGGTATCATATCCTAACAGAGAAAGAAGCAAGCTGAGTCGGAAACCAACTGACCTGGACATTAGCTTGGAGAGCAGAGTTGGTGTCATAAGCAGCCTTGCTGGTCTAATACACCACTTTCATCTGTTCGACCATTAAGCCTGCCTGGATCACAGCTTCCTTGGCAACACTTGCTTGGTCCTCAGGGACAGGATGGACGGTGAAGAGAGGCGCCGATGGAACTGATGAGGCAGTCGGAGGGACTGAATCTTGGAGTGGCGCAGAAGGCTGGATAGTCGACATGGGAACGGCAAAGGAAACAAAAGCTCGAGTGAGATCTCCAGCCTGCTTGGTCTCCGGGGCTGACATAGATTGAGGCACCTTGCTGGCAGGCACCCTTCTGCTTGAAATCTTGCCCTTCCTTCCCGTGGTCTTCGGAGACATGTCTTCGACGTCGTCTAGAAGTTCAATAACATTCTGCGGCGTTGCACGTGGCTCGACCGTCAGAGTTCAGTCGACCAACCGTTCAATCAACGAAGTAAAGATAAGATTATTGAATCATACCAACTTTCGAACTGGCCGCCTCTTTAGTGTCCTCGGCGATATCGTTCTTGTAAAGGTCCGTGGAGGTCACAGAAGTAGCAGCTCTGGATGTCTTGGAATTCACTCGGTTAAGCAAAGAAACGAGTCGGTGGTAGCGCGGAGCGCGAAAACAAAGGGATAAAGCAAAATACTTACGCAGAGGCGACAGGGACGTCCATCTTGATTTTGGGCAAAGCCTTCCGAGGCTTTGAGGGGGCGATCTTGGGTTGCTTGGATACCTTTTCTGATGGCTCTGAGAAGAAGCTCGTGTGCGCTTTAGCGCCTGTGTGCTCAGAGGGGCTTGCTTGCCACGCCCTCCCGCAGGGTCATGGGACTGTTTGGACCTACGCTCCGAGCGTGGTAGCGACTCGACCTCTTCGGTGTCGTCCGAGTCATCACTATCTTCTTCACTGTCATCAGGCACTTGCCAGTCACCAGCCTCGTCCGAACTCTCCGTCCCCTCTTGGGCCGAATCCCCATTTGGCATCGAGTACAACTCAGTAAAAGCCTGCAAAACATGAAGTTAAACAAACATTGGTCAGATCCAAAGACAGTTACAAAACAACATAAGAAGACACTCTGAAAGAAGCATCGGACCTTGTCTGGCTCATTGTCGGCGTCGAATGGTGCAATCCTCCTAGATCCCCTGGGGTTTTCCTTATTGTCGGTGATGTTCCGGAGCCACTGCGCCACCATCTCTTCGGGAACCTCCTCCGGGTGGCCCCGAGCGGTGTTGCTGGCACCCGGGTACATCCACATGGGATGATCGCGGGCTTGGAGAGGCTGAATGTGTCGACTGAGAAATACTTCGAGCAAATCCAGACCAGTCACGCCATCGCGGACCAATTGGACCACTCTATCAACTAACATGGACACATCTTCTTTCTCCGCTGGAGTCTCGGCTAACGACGAGGGCTGACTGACTTGGTTCATGGTGAAGGGAGGAAGACCAGTCGACTATCCTAGAGTCGGAACGTCCTTGCAATAAAACCAGCTCGACTGCCACCCTCTGACTGACTCGGGGAGGTTTATGGGGGGGGGGCGGAGAAAGTACTCCTACCTCTCATCTGGATTCCTAAGCCACCACACATTCGGATTACATTCGTTTTTTCATCGGTCGGATTTGCCTTCTTCACAGTCTGTGAGCGGCAGGTAAAGATATGCTTGAAGAGACCCCAATGCGGTCAGCAACCAAGGAAGTTTTTGCACAGAGAGACGAAAGCAGCTAGGTACGTGATAGTGTTGGGGGTGAAGTGGTGAAGGTGAGCCCCAAACAAATTCAAGAAACCTCGGAAAAAGGATGCGGGGGCAAAGTGAAACCTCGGTCGACGTGAGTCGCGAGGAGGACACACTCACCCTCCTGCGGCTGCGGCTCGGACTCACCCCCAGGAAGCCTCCATGAACCATGAGCAATCAAGCCCATCGCCTCCAAATCCTCCAGATCTTCCCACTGGATTGTGCTCGGACTCGTCTTCTTGCCCTTCGTCGGAGCCGACACCTTCTTCGCTTGCTCCAAGATCGTCGTCTTGTCCTTGCCCATTGTGCAGGCTTCGCACGGGAGTGGCGGCGGCGCTGTGAGCGGAGGAGGATGCAGCGGAGAAGCGGAGGGGAAAGAAGGGAATTGAGACGTACTGTACAAGCACGCCAGGCTCGACGCCTTTTATGGGCTGGTTTCCGAGTGGCTGACTTGTGGGCCCGGATGATCCTGTCAAATCCCGCAATAGTCGCGCTCCCGATACGTGGCGAAAAAGGCGGCGTGAGAATCGAGGCACCTCTATCCTTCTATTCCGTTTACTTCGGCGCGCTCCGTCCGACGCGTTTCCCCGAAATTCCGAATCCTGTGAAATCCGGGAACCACAGAGCGATCGACCACACCGGAGATTTCGTTCCATATCAACACCTGAAGCTTATCAACAAAAGTACACTCGACAACCTCTGAATCGATCAAGGCGACTGAGATAAAGTTGAAGCTCCAACGTGACTCCCAGATTCGCAGAAGGGTGCCTCTGAAGCATGAGAATCGGCTCGGGATCAACTTCAACTCTCTACTTCAGTCGTACCTTAATCCATTCGGGGGCCAATGACGATACGATGGACCTAGGGTAGGGTCATTAGCCTGATACAAGTACCCTACCCAAGGTCATTATCCTAGAATCAATAGCACTTGAAGCACAGTTAAGAATTCCGACTGAAACAACCTTGGAGTGCAACCCACTCGACTATGCTATCCCACTCAGATATCCCAATTCTACTCGACCATGATGAAGTCATTCGACCACACAAGAAATCACTCGGAGCATGGAAGACCAGCAGTCACTCAGGAGGACAACGGTCAGGCATCCATTCCGTAGTCTTAAAGATCATTTATATCCCTTTATAGCTGGCGTTACCTGTAACGCCCTGACTTAATGTACATTGAACCCTTGGTAACGGGGGACGGCCGGGGTCCTAGCGCACTCTATATAAGCCACCCCCTCCTCTGGGACAAGGGTTCGCACCCCCTGTAACACACGCATACACCATATTCCAGTCGACCGCCTCAGGGCACCGAGACGTAGGGTCTTTACCTCCTCTGAGAGGGGCCTGAACTCGTAAACCTCGCGTGTACAACCTCGCTGAAGCTTAGGCCTTGCCTCCTCATACGTACCCCTCACTCTTACTGTCAGACTTAGTACCACGACAGGTACGCCACTGTCCTTACCGGTCTTCGTCACGCTGTCAGGTTCCACGCCTACCTCAAGCACCGCCATCGCGCTCCTAACATAGTCGCCGCTGCCACCGTTTGGCCGTCGCTGTCAGGACACCCCGCCACTCCTCTTCCGCCGCCGCCACTGCTCCCCCCGTAGCAGAGGTTGCTCCCGTCCACCCCTTCGTTTTCGTCCGGCACTAGCTCCTCGCCAGCGTCGTCGTCATTTTTCCCGACCTTTTCATCTACTCCGACCACCGCAGGCGACATTGACCCCATGCCGATTTGCGCCGCAACGGTCGTTGAGTCCTCCTTTGCTGGCCCCTCCGACTCCTCCAACATGGCGTATAGCTCGTGCAGGTCTCCGTCTACGCATGCGCGGTGCTGGAACCACTGACGCGTACCTTCGTCTCTGATGTGTTCCCAGGACTGCCAAGCCTGGAGCGGCGCATCGTCAATATCAACTTTGTCCGTCTACGTATGTCCGGTGCTGACAACACCGATGTGTGTCTTCATACACGATGTGTCCAGGGCTTGGCAAACCCAGTGCGATGTCTCGTCAACAACCTCTTTTTTCCGGCACACCACTACTTCGACACCACTGCGTCTATGACTAACTCGGCGCCTCTTTGCGCCAGCAGCTCCCCGGCAACTTCCTCGACACCGTCCACCCCAAATCGACATCGACCACGGCGTTCTTCGCACGGCTACCTCGACCACGGCTCCACATCACTACGCTCTCGGCTACCTCGACAACGGCACAAAGGGCTACCGCTTTGCTTGAACAACCTCATTGGTTTCCACTCTTGCCACGACTTCTGTGATGCATCGACCATTACGACCGTGGGGTGATGTCCGTCGGCTTACCTTCGGATTCTTCTCCAGTCTCACCGTCTGCGTCGCTACCATTGTGACTACGGGGATGTTGAGTATTATAATTATTAAGAATGATAGAATAGCGTAGGATCTTACACTATCTTGTCATGTACTTCAAGTTATATATATATATATATATATATATATATATATATATATATATATATATATATATATATATATATATATATGCTCACGAGGCTCAAGCAATAAACAAGGATTCCACCAATCTCTCTCTATCCCTTCTAACACCAACGGCCGGAGATGCTCCAACTCTACATCATCCGATCCGCACTTGTCTTCAAACTACATGCATGTGTTTTCTCTTTCTAACTTTGGCCGGCATTTTTATTCCAAGATCCGAGTTTCGAATCACCACCTTTAGTAAATTAAGAACGTGACACTGTGGAAAACTGTAAGATGCTAATGTTTGTTATTGTATTGATCCAACCCTCGTGGGTATATATATAGAGTACATGTGAGGGAGAGAGACTTGAAGTAGAGGGCAAGTCATACATGATTTAACATATTCTATCTCTATCTTAAACACATCTACTCCCTCCGTCCGAAATATACTTGTCATCAAAATGGATAAAAATGGATGTATTTAGAACTAAAATACATCTAGATACATCCCCTTTTATTCATTTTGATGACAACTATTTCCGGACGGAGGGAGTATATTCTAACATTCCCCCTCAGTCGTAGCAGGAGTGAAGCGGACAATTGCGACTGAATTTGAAGTCGTGCGCTTCTGTCGTTTTCTCCGCTGCACCATCATCAACTGCGTCTCTGACGGCTGATGGGTCGGCACCAAGGGCGGTGACTACGTCCCCTTTTGGTGCCTTTCCTGTCTTCTCCTCTATTCCCTCCCGCAGTCACAGCGGGAGTGTCGCGGCTGATGGGTCGGCACCAAGGGCGGTGACTACGTCCCCTTTTGGTGCCTTTCCTGTCTTCTCCTCTATTCCCTCCCACAGTCACATCGGGAGTGTCGTGGATGCAAGTGACGAGGCGGACGCTGTTGACTGGAGTTGTTGTCGATGAGTTGATGTAGACGTAGCCATTAATGTCGAGGTAACCGATCATGGTGGTGTAGCCGTGGTCGATGGTGTGGTCGTTGTGGATGATGAAGCCGCACAAAGCCGGAGGCGCAAAAAAATGTGCTATGACGGAGCTGCGGACGTGGACGGTGCACCTTGCGGATGTCAGAGGGTGCTGTCGGCGATGAGTCCACCGGTTTTGCCAAGACCAGAGGAAGCCCATCGAGCACACATCAGTTTTGCCTGAACCGTGTGGCCGTGTAGGGTCGTCACTGTAGTGATGCCGTGTCGATGCAGTCATGCCGTCGTGGATGATGCGGTCGATGCCGTGTCGTGACGCGGTCATTGCCGTCGTCGAGGTCGCGTCTTGCAGAAAAGTCTGTCAGAGGACGCTAGGTGTCCATCTTGTGGACGAGGTGGCCGGCAGTGTGTTGATGATGTTGGTGATGAAGACCTTAGCGATGAAGTGTTGGCGATGGCACATGAAGACCATGGCACCGACATGTTGACGAAGACTATGTCGACAATGATACGTCGCTTGAAGGCGTCCCTCCGCGGCCACGAAGTGTCAGTGTTCGTGCCGTGCCGAAGAAGTATGTTGACATGTTGCCGATGCAATCCTGTCTCGTACAGCTCGATGTTGTTCGGCTCAGGAGGAGCCCGTGTAGTTGCAGATTGGTGGCTTGATGCAGAATAACGCATGAAAACACGCATGCGGATGCATGCCGGCGTTCATCCAAAAGTAGAGGGCAAGTCATACATGATTTAACATATTCTATCTCTAACTCGTATCTCTATTTGAAACACATCTATATTCTAACAGACACAAGCGCGTGCGTTTACATTGCCTGATCAAAGATCATCAGTTTCCACCAGAGTACGTACGTGCATACGTATCGTCGAAACGTTGCAAATAATAAGAGAAACATCACCGGCTAATAGGGACAAGCTAGCCTGGCCATGCCTATTCTTTTTAGTGCCAAATTAACCAAAGTAGACGAACCAGTCAACACGCAAAATGGCAACGACAGTCTGAAATGGAAGAAACCTACCCTAGGGTACGTACACACGGTGCATTTAGAACTTTTATTAAACACACGAGTGCTGAATGATTACACGTCCATGTCAAGCAAACTCACTCCAGGCCATGAGTCAATATTGGAGAAACTGAATACGTTCTAGGATATTACACGTCCATGTCAAGCACACCTCCGTGCTCTATAGCCAACAATGGACTAAATTCCTATACCTCCACGAGTACAACGAACGAGCTACCGGGATTACCAGCTTTAGATTAATTACAGCACAAATAACATGAAGGATAGCTGGATAACGCGCCACCTTGCATCATGCACCTTGCTGAAGAGAACAGGAGAAACCACATAACACGCTGGCTGTATTTGTGGGGTTACAATTGCTCTCAGGATCTTTGTGTGATAAGACCCATATGCATGTCACCCTTAATTAGCTGATAGATGACTATACGGGAGATACTTGCTACCTTAGCAGACTTGATTGATATCCACATCAGGGGATCTCGGTGGAGGGTCATCGTCATCTTCGGCTTCTTTACCCTTATCATCTTCATCAGCACTGATTTTTTTTTTCGACGGCCTGCGTCCAGAGAACCGTACGTATCAGCCGAACCTTCACTTTCTTGGTCAGATTGCGCTTGCTCTCAGCTTCTGAAATCACACCATGTGAATCCAGATAAATTTTAATTCTATCTTCTTTACAAGGAAATTACATATTTGCTGGATGGCCCGTCAGCAAGTTGCAGGAGGAAGCTCCAATGCGAACCATTGATGCCTTTTCCCTCATAAACAAACAACAACCGTACCGTGAGCCCAGGCGTTACGCAAACCGGCCAATAACAATAACCAATATATGTGACAACTGGAAAAATTATAGTAGTAGGGTCAGTTGGAAAGATATTCCAAAGACAGCAGGTATATACACTCTAAACTAGAGCAGCATCTCCAGTAGCCATAACTTTTCTAACATCCCCATTAAACTTTATAACCCAACTGCACAGACCACTAATATTATAGCAGTCGAACCAATTTTGCTGCCATGATTGACACTTGGTTCAATGATTGATCAGGCAGGGCATGTATATATCTGGTTCTCCCCAGCTGACAGAAATATTTTTCTCAACAAACTTGGTCAAAGTTTGTGAGGTTTGACTTTTCAAAAAATCTATAGGCACTACATTATGGAATGGAGGGAGTACCAGCAACGTGACGTAGCCACTTTTCTAGGCATCACCTTGAATGTTATAAAAAAAAGTGTTTTGAAATGCTGTTTTGATTTCATAGATTATGTCATTTGAAGAATATAGTATTGTGAAAGCCATCAAAATTATTAAGAAAACATATATAGTTTATTTTTCTATCGTCCCTCCATCCTTATCTACCTGCATGCTGTAAAGTACATTCAGATATTTTATAGTCAAATTCAGTCTGTTATAACGTTTCTCTTGTCCTGTAATTGTCAGGTCATTGGTGTAGAACCTGCTGAAACTATAGCCACAATCAAGATAAATAAAATAGCACATAGCAATTGAACGTATTTGAGAGAGGAGCTTACTGAATACACTTTCCTTGGAATTTACAGTTGATCTCACAATAACAGGTGTTCTCGAGGGTGCTCGAAGCATCGCACGAGCACTGCTGGCAGAAGTACGGCGTCGTGCACCTTCATCTCATTCAGACTTGTGCTTTGACTATGCTTGCTGATTGTTAGATGAGAGGTTCGTGCTGCTGACAGTGAACAATTCGATGCAGCTGACACTCTTGGTTTACAAGAAGAAAATAACTGTCTGCTCATACTTAATACTTGCTGCAGTTATTAAGATATTCAGAGTTCCCTACATACTTGCTGCAGTTATTAAGATATTCAGAGTTCCCTACATACTTGCTGCAGTTTCAGAAAATGCTTGATGTCAGGCATGGGTAGCACTCAAGTAGATTCTCTGCTCGCTGTGTGTGTCATCTGCACAGATTAGTTACATGCTTGTAGGACAGCACATGGAAAGTTACATGCTTGTCTGTATTAACCATTGAAAACAAGCAACACCTGAAAGAAGTATGCAGTTTGACTATGTACATGCTCATCTCATTGTATTCACAGTTCAATATAGACTTGCTGCAGATATAGAAAATGTTTGATGTCAGGGGTAGACTTGATTTTCAGCTGTTCTGTATCATCTGCACAGATTGGTTCCATTTTCAGATTATCTGCATTTCCTAGGCTTTATTCTGTAGGAACATTACTGGCTTGTATGTACTAACCACTGAAAACAGTACCTGGAATATGAAGTCTGACTATGTATCTATGAGAGGTTACTTATTTATTGCCTCCTTGATTATAGCCACCATCTCTCCTTCAATATGTATTGTTCCTGACTGTTGTTTTATTTTTCGCTTCCTTGATTAATGCCACCATCTCTTTTTATTTTGGACCCCGGTCACCACCTCTTGTAGTATGAGTGACAGGCATAATTCTTGTAATAAATCTATTATGCAAGCAAGCTCCTGATTGATGGACCCACTACCGATGAACTCTGTACCTGCATTTTACACAGATTCTCGGGTACAGTTTTGTACTGTATTTCTTATTGATCATGGCAAATGCTGATGATACAGGTACTCCTCTTTGGCGTAATGGGCCACCAGACAAGCCAGTTCTCGTCGGGAAGATACTGACACTGACAAGCTGAAGCTCAAGGGACGACAGAAACAGCCGAAGAAAGACCAAACCGCGGCATAGTGAAGGATGAACCACGTTGTGATCAGAACTTCTGGAAGACGGGGTATGCGGACACAAGCAATCGATCTGGTTCTGGATCAGCGGTATCCTATTCAGAGAGTTGTGCCCCATATGGTTCTTTTGATGCAAGGGAAACGGCCGGTCAGTTTCCTCTAATTTCTTAACGTGTTGCTGTTAAGTCAGAACTTCTTTTTCCATATCACTGATGAGTATCAGACCTTATATGATTTGGTTCAATTCAAACAAATAATATAAGCTTTGGGGTTGAGGCTTGAGATGAGCTATAAAAGAATCAGAAACAAAAGCTCTCCTTTTGGACGACTTCTTTCACAACTATTGTTAGGTTTGCTAATGGTGGGTTTTTTGGTACCATCAAGAAAAAGGAGTTGTAGAGGATCTCAACTCCATATTGCGCGAAGAAAAGTTATATTGCTGTGAAACTCCTGTTGGCTCCTTTGAGATCGGTTATGGAAGTGTGCTTCTTAGGCATCCGAACTCGAAATCAGCAGAGGAAGATTCAGAAGCAAACTCTGTTCCTGCAGATAGCAAGTCATACATTACGAGTGAATCCTATTCAGGTTCTGCCTCATTCATTGTGCATAGTGAAATCAAGGGAGCGGGCAACTCAAATGCTGCATCTGAGAAGCTGAAGTGGTCACCAATGCAGACACATGACAGGGCTAGAAGGTATTTTTACGCTCTTGTTAGCCTAAAATGTTTGTACTGAGCATTGGTTGCTGCCCTGTGTCCACGGTCCCACATTCGATAGTAATTCAGAGAAGCTATTATGGTGTGAATCAATGTAATTATTTTTTATAATCCTTTTGCAGGGATGAGCTTCATTATTCGAACCAGCATATCCTGGAGAGCGCAGATTCAGCTTTAGTTTCAGTAGCTTTAGACATACCCTATCCGGCCTACGAATGCCTTTTGAGTTCACCTTGCTACAATCTGTACATGTGCCTTTGGGTGGTTTTCTCTTCCTTACATAAGGTCTATCTCTTTGTTTAGGACGATTGCAACAAGGAAGTTGGAGGCCTTACCAAGTCCAGCATGAGGTCTCTCAAAAGACCTTATGAAAGCCAGCCGCAAAGCTTCAAAGGGTTGGCAGTCTTGATTCTGCATATCTGAAAATGTACTTGATTTACGTATAGTTTTTGCAATTTCGGCGCTCGGCACATAGATATGGGGTTCCCTCACCCTCCCACAGCCGTACCTGCAGGGAAACCAATGGCAGCGCGGGCGGGTCAACGGGAAGTGCAACCGCCTCCTACTCTCAAACCCTAGAAAAAACTATTTGTAGTCTATTCTGATATTTTAAAGGAGTGCATGGAAGCAAAATTATCTTTTGTATAAAAAGACTTATTTACTGACAATAAATTGTAAGAGTTTGAAGACATTCCTAAACCGTCGAAACAATTCAAAAGCAACACCGCTGGATTTCCCAGGTAACTATCTTGGCAAGCAAACATATATTAGCATCTATATGGAGTATTTATCATCTTGTACAAACAATTAATTTGCATATACAAACAATTAAATTTGTTGTAAGATGCGTAGGATGGGGTTTAAAAGCAATATGCTAAGTCGTTGAAGGAAACAACCATTTATTGTTAAAGGCAGAACTGCATGGTGGCTTCGGCCAGGGGTGGTGCGCGTCTAGGCACGGCGGACCGAGGGATCCCATGGCTAGATTGGAGTCGACCTTGACGTGGTGTATGGCGGTCGGTTCTAGGGGTCCGACGGCATGGACCTGCCAGCGTGAGGCGGTGTGGGTCTACTACTCGGGCGGAGCGGCACGTCGGGCGGCGTTGTGGACCGACTTCTTTGTGGGGGTGCAAGAGCACGCCTGAGGCTGCTAGATCTTCTACGTTCTCTGTCGGGTGCGCGTGGGAGCTTGGTCGCGGCTGGGAACTGAGGTGGTTCATGGCCTAAGGCGACATACCTCTAGTCCTTGTCGGATTGGTGCTCGGCAAGGATTGACGGTTCGTGTTCCATCTGATGACCCAGTTTTCGGTCGACGGTTGGCGCATCCAGCGGCTAGTGCTGGTCGGCGGCATCCGCAAGGTGCGGTTGGCTGCTCCAATAATGGGCAGTGTGGAAAGCAAAACAGAGGGCAATGAAAGAGTTATATGGTGATTGGGCAAATACTTTTAGGATGCTTTATAACTTCAAAGCAGAGGTGGAAAAGAGGTCATCTGGCAGTGTTGTGGAGATAGATACTGAGGTAACAGAGGATGGTAGAGTTCTTTTCTCCAAGTTATTTATGGCTTTATAGCCTTGCATAGATGGCTTCAAAGCAGGGTGCCATCCAATATTTGAGCATAGACTCATTTTTTGACAGGCAAATGGAATGGTCAATTGGCAGCATGCAATGCTTTAGATGGACACAACTGGATGTTCCTTGTTATTATTGCTTTGTTTCAGTCAGAGACAGAGGTTTCATGGACATGGTTCATGATGCAGTTGAAAAGATGCATAGGGCCAGTGTCACCTTTGGCAGTACACACAGATGCATGTAAAGGGCTAGAAAATGCAGTGAAGAATGTTTTTCCTCATTGTGAGCAGAGGGAGTGCTTCGGCCATATGTGGATGAATTTGATAAAAAAATTCAGAGGGGAAGAATGTGGGAGAATGTGGCCAGCAGCAAGATCTTACACCAAACAAATACAATCATATCATCTTGATAAGATAACAGCAGCATGCAGTGAGTTTGGTCCATGGTTGAAAACCTATCATTCTCTATTGTGGTACAGGTCAGGATTTAACACTGACATCAAGTGTGATCATATCAACAATAACTTGGCAGACAGTTTTAACAACAAGATAAAGCAGTTAAAGAACTTGCCTGTGCATGGCATGGTTGACCAAATCAGGATCATGATCATGCGCATGTGGAAATTGAGAAGAAGGATTGGTGATTGTCTGCAAGGGGATAAGCTTCCTATAGTGGTACAACAGGTGGTGAACAAGAGCAGAAATCTTACACATACGTCTGTGGAAAAATCTTCATTGTGGGGTGCTAAAGTTAGAGATACCAAGACTGGAAGGAGGCATGTTGTTAACACTGAGTTGCATGATTGCACTTGCCTCGAGTGGCGGCACACCGGGAAACCATGTGACCATGCCATTCTTTTCTTGGCCTCCCAACCCAAGATAAACATGCACCCATATTTGCATGAATATTACTCAATGGCAAGATTCAAGGCTGAATATGCAACTCCAATTCCAGCACTTACAGATCAGTCTCAGTGGCCTGAAGTGGAAATTGAATTTTCCATGTGTCCTCCCCTAACAAAAAAAAGGCTGGCAGGCCTAAAGAGAGTAGATTCAAGGCATGGTTTGATAAAGGTGGGAGTAGTAAAAAGGGGAAGGGGAAGAAGGATGCAAAGCCAAAAATGTCCCAAAAAGGTAACAAAGATAGATGCAAGTTGTGCCAGGAACTTGGGCACTGAAAAGGATCTCCAAAATGTTGTTACACTCCTGAAAGGCCAAAGTATGTTTATGTTTGTGTTTTTTTATTTGAGTGTTGTTTTTAGTTACTAGCAAAATTACAAGCTTTGTTTTCCAGGAGGAAGCATGGAGGTCAACCCCTTGTTGTTGAAGATTGCTGGGCAATCAAAAAGGCAAGAATCAATGGCTGTAGAAAAAAGAGAATTTTTGGTTATGAGTCAGAGTTGGATGATGTTGCGGTGCAAAATGAGCAAGAGTTGGATGATGTTGTGATGCAAAATGATCAAGATTTGGATGATCTTGTGCAAAATGAGGCAGTCTTTGATCTTGTGATGCATCATGAGAAACATTTGGATGATGATGTAGTGCAGAATGTGGTGCAAACTGAAGCTGTTGCGGCAGATGTTCTGCAAACTAAAGCTGCTGCGGCAGATGTTCCGCAAACCGAGCCTATATTGCAAGTTGTATTACCAATTGAAGCTACTTGAGTTGATGTTGTGCAAAATGAGTCCCAGCTAGTCCTGTTAAGAAAACCAAGACTTTGAGTGAACTAGGTGTGGTAGGATCAAAAAGTGGTAAGAAGAATAAGAAATCGAGGGGTAAGAAGAAGAAGTCAAAACTTCTTTTGTTGAACTTGTCTAATGGTGATGTGTCTTATAGAATAATAAACTTGCCTCAATTTGTGTAAAATGGTATTTGTGTAATGCTATTCAAATTCTGGCCGAATTTCATATTTGATCGAAAATTCAAGTTTGGCCCAAAATTCAAATTTGAAATTGTTTAGTATTTGGTATTGATGTTATCATGCTTTCTCAAATATTAGTCATACATATGCATGTTAAGCAATCAATCCACTAGTCATGAAAAATGGGCTCCAAATGGCTCGAAGCTAGGCTAAACACCCCATTCATAAGCAAATTTTTTTGACCTTTTCTAAATGTGCCAAAAATTAAAACTTGACATCTAGTGTGCAAATATAGGGTCCATGCCCAATATGAGATCGTTTGGATAAATTATGATGTGCTTAGCCCTAAACCCTAGCTTGAATCCGATGCAACCTCGTTCATGATAGCTATGTTTTGCGAAGGGTTTTTCATGAAAATACCCATAGACCAAGTTTCTTATTTTTCGCAGCAACTCACTCAGATAAACGATGATGAGTGCCAGTTTCATATATTTATGATTTTTTAATTAGTTATGCTCAACCCTAGCCCTCAAAACCCCTCAAACCTCATCTGAAACCCCGCACCCTTCCGTGCTGCTGGATCTCTGTTAGTGGATGGCCTGGATCAGGCGCTAGGGCTACGTCACTGATCTGCGTGAGGCTCTGTGATTGGCTGCAGTCGACAACACTGGATAACCCCCCGCCTCAACTCTGGATCACTGATCACTGCACGTTCAACGGTGTGGATTAGCATGCAGTGCTAGTGAGCGATCCGCGCGGTACGCTCTGATTTGTTGGATTCAGAAACAATTTTTTTTGCGCTGCAGCGAGTGGGCTAGCCGTTGGGCTCTGGTGAAAGAAGCCCATCCTTTGGACCTTTGGACCGAACCACGCCTCCTCTAGCCAGGCCCTAGCCAGCAAACTACATTGCCATGCTCGATCGCAGCCTACGATGCATGCATGCACGGGCGGCACACACACAGAAGAATGGGTCAGTGTGACCCCTTGACCCCGGACCGATGGCACAGACGCGTGCAGCTGCGAAACATCGCAGTGGGGCTATTGATGCAGGGCCACCCATTGATGCGATCCAGCCTTCGGTTTCCCATGCATGTGTACACACACCCGATGCCAGCAAATGTCGTCCAGTCATTACTTCCACCCAATGAAACCAGTCAAAAAAAATCAAAAAAACACGTCGCACTAGGGCTATTTAAGCCATACCTATCGTCTTCCTCTCCCTCCTCATCCATACCCCAACCCCATCCTCTCCCATCCGCCCCCATCTTCCCTCCTTCTTCCTTCTTCTCCACAAAGTCGAGGGTCTCGAAGCCACCATGCAGTACAACGGCCCGACCTACAGCTTCCCCCCCACCGTGCCGGAGAGGCTCTATCCCGCCGGCGTCTATGTAGAGAACACCCTTAGGGTGTGGGCAATCTCAAGGTGGAGGGACGCAAGGGAGTTAACGTAGTTCTTCCTTTCGGCCGGCTACCACCACCTCCCCTGGCTCTCCAAGGATGTTCGATGTTGAGGAGGTCAATCACAATGGCGTTGTGGTTGCGCTCCTCGCTACATTCACCAACCCCTTCGATGCCTTCCACCTCCTCGGCCGAGTGTTCTGGTGTGGGTGTGAGTTTATTGCCTTCACCACCCACAACATCTGCACCGACTTCAACAACATCTTCCCCACCAACAACGGCATGCACACCCTCCTGTACCTCGTTGACAACCAGGAGTGAAGGGCGCCCGGAGGAGCGAGGTGGCGTTCGCCAAGAGGAGGAGAAGGAGAAGAAGCCGTCTGGTGCCCCCGGTCTATCTAGCTATCTATCTATCATATTAGTATTTTAAGTTGTAAATTTTTATGTTTGTGTGCTACCATTATTAAGTTGTAAGGCTATGCTATCTATGTCGTGGAACTATGGGTTGTGCTACTATTTATATTGTTGTTGGGTTTCGTGCTACTATATATATTGTTGTTTCGTGCTATTATTTGTGGGTTGATATGGGTTGTACCCATTTCGTGCTATTATTTGTGTGTTGCCCTGTGTTGTTACACCCCATTCACCACGCCACACAAACCGTCTTCACAATGTTGGCCAAATTATGGGTCATGACCCAAACCATGGACATGCAAACCGACCATGGACATGCAAACCACATACTCACAACGTGTTCTATCTAGTTTTTGTTTTTTCTATCTAGTTGATATTGGTCAATTGATATATGTGCTTGATGTTCTATGTAGTTAATCTATGTGTCACTAATACATGGAAGATTCCACTATGGACATGCAAGTGTATGGGTACCCAAAGAAAAAAAATATTGGTGTGCTGCATGTGGGCATGCATGTATCTAGGCCCTGGCTATTAGGGCCACCCTAGCTAGTAGGTGCAGGGTACAATTTTATTTGTGCAAATAATTATTGGATTAACCTAAATGCCCAAATAAATATTATTGTGCTCCTAAAATATTGTTTTGAATTTTACCTCTGGCCAATATTTTCAGAGCAAAACAGGAACATTTTCTTGGACCTATTTGAAGCGAATTTTAACATGATCATTTCCGAAAATGATTTCTGAGGCTTTCACATATCCCCATTTAATTTAGGTTTCATGGAACCATAGACAAGCAACAAATATATAAAGCAAAACAAAAAAAGTTACAATACATACATGTGTTCATGCAACCATTTTATGAATTGCTACATTTGGTACACCAAGCGGGTGGGCTTGTTTTCTATTTCGGTCTGCTTTTTGTCACAATACTCGTCAGCCCACGACCCAATAACGTTTTTTTACCATGAACTCTACACATGCACTCTGTTAACTGAAGAATTACTGCATTTTATGAATTGCTACATTTCATTCATCAATTGCTTCACACATTGTCGGTGTAGAACGACACCTATGGGATCACAAGAACCCCTACTACGGTTGCCGGGGCGCGGGGTTGCAAGAACAACAGGATCAGTAGTAGCCAGCACAAGAATCGTTTACCCAGGTTTGGGCCGCGAGGATGCGTAAAACCCTAGTCCTGCTTTGGTGGGTGTATTTCAGAGAGTTCTTGAGCTCTCGAACTAGCTGTGGTGAGTGCGTGGTTTGAAAGAGCCGAATCCTTCTCCAGTATGCCATGGGCCTCCTTTTATAGTCGAAAGGGGCTGCCACAGTGGCACACAGGAGGTGGAAAGGCGTACAGTGCCCTGAGCTTATCGCTCGTATTACAGGACAAGGCGCATTTAATGCGTAGCTTAGGTGTCCCCCTGCTTTATCGGGGATGGGGGCGAGGCCCGTCCCGTCCGTCGCCGCTCCTCCTTGCTTCGACACGCGCGTTGGCCAGCCATGCATGTGGTGCCATGTAGGCAGGCAGGTAGCTGAGGTGGCACGGTGGTGGAGCCTTCACGAAGATCTGCATGCGCCATGCAGGCGCTCGATGAGTTGGCTTGGGAACTGCATGTTGCCACGCAGGCTCCCGCACAGCTGGTTGGGCTGGCAGCTGCATGTGAACAGCGGTAGAAGCTTGGTTGGCGTGGGCCTGGCGGTGGCCCTGCTGGCGCCCTTGGTGAGGGCCTTGCCGGGTGGCCCGACAAGG
The DNA here is from genome assembly GCF_018294505.1 of Triticum aestivum. NCBI lineage: Eukaryota > Viridiplantae > Streptophyta > Magnoliopsida > Poales > Poaceae > Triticum > Triticum aestivum. The sequence continues at coordinate 654,892,949 of NC_057799.1, read as the reverse complement.
GTCTCGCCGTGGCGCGCTGTCGTCCCCAGCAAGGGCCTTGCCGGGGGTCTGGTGGCCTTCCTCGGCAAGGATCTTGCCGAGGATCCTCGTCTTCTAATCCTCATCTGATCTTGAATATGTCTTCACAAAGATCTGCATGCCACCACGGAGGTTCCTCCCAAGCCCTGGCCCAACGGGGATGATGGCGTTGGGGACCGTGGGCTCAAGGGTGGCTCGCTCTGTTGGTGTGGGGCGAGCTGCCCCGGCAAGGGTCTTGCCGGGGCTGCTGAGGCTGCCTCGGCAAGGGTCTTGCCGAGGGAACCTGCTTCGTCCCTCTGCTCTTTGTGGTCTTGGCCTTGGCGTTGCTCTGATTATCTTGGGCTTCGGTCTTACCTTGGCTCACCTCCCCTGTTCTGCTTGGCGTGACCGTAGGCACGGCTCCGACTACTCGTGCACAGGTATAGGGGTACAAAAACGCACCCCTCTTTTTGTACACCGACAGGAGCCCCCGGACTTGGCCACACATAAGCGCGACACGTTGTTGGGCCAGGCCCAAAACGTTGCATGGGCAGGCGGGGCGGTTTTTACCGCGGTAAGACTTTTGGCGCGCAGCTCTTCCCACGACCCGCGCGCGTGGCGCGGCGTGGAGGGGCGTGCGTGACGTGAGCGGCATGCGTAGGGCGGTTTCCACACGCATGCGTCATATCGCAGTAAAGAGGCGGCTCGCGCCTTCCCCGTAAAAAGAGGGAGGCGTGGAGGCGCGGCTCATTTACTGAACGGGGCTGGGTCGCGGTCTTCAAGGCGTCCACTCCCCACGATCACGGGGTGGGGAAATGTCGCTTCACCCGTCCGCTCAGTTCTGCACGTCCGCCACGCGTCCTTCATGCGTCTGGGATGGTAAGCGGTCGAGGCGGGAAACCGGGCCGTCGCTGGTTGGGGTAGTGGGTCGGTCCTGATTCCCTGCGCCTCCGGTGGCTGGATTGGCCGAGTGGGGCGGCCGAGCTTTATAAAGAGGGGGAAGGGGGGATGGCGTCCCGCATTCTTCTGTCATCTATCTCCTCTTGCTTCTGCTTCTTCCTTTCACTCGCCATGGAGAAAGGGAACCCGGGTCCCTCGACGGTGGCGGCGAGGGTCGCCGCTCGACAGCGCGTCCCTCCTCCTGAGCCCATGGTGGCGGAACCGGCCGCGAGGGGAAGGGCGAGGGGGCGAGGCCGTGGGCGAGGCCGGGGCAGAGGTCGTAGTGCTCGGGGAAGAGGAGGACGGGGCGGCGCGCCGGCTTTGCCCCCGCCAATGGTGCCTTTCCCGATGGAAGGCCATGTCGGAGACCAGCCCCGCGAGTTCATCATCAGGCTGCGCCGGCCACCACGTCGCCTTCTCCGTCTTCCCGCCCCGTTTGCTCGGGAGATGGAGCGTGGCCGGCCCCAATCCCTCAGATTGCACATGAGGGGTTGTGGGAATGGGGACAGGCAGGTCGACGTCGACTTCCCGGCTCCTCGGGTCATGTACCTCCGTCGTGGGTGGAAGACGTTCGCTCGCATCCACAGCCTAACAGCGGGGCTCGTCCTCTACTTCAAATTAATGGAGGACGGCCTGCTCTCCGTCAAGGTCTTCGGAGAGTTCGGAACTCGCCTGAAGTGCTGCGTGGAGAGCTCCTCCGACGGAGATTCCGACGATGGAAGCTCTTCCTCGAGCGAAAGTGATGAGGAGGACAGTGGGGTAGATGATGGGGACGAGCCCGACTAGGCGTCGAACGCCCCGCGCCTGGGCAGGTGCGGCAGCAGCAGCGTCTGCACCTGGCCGCTCCTCCGGCAGAGGTTTGCCGGGGGTGGGGCCAGCTCCTTGAACTTCTCGGGGCCGTTCCCTTGGGCTGCTGGCATCGGGAGGCTGCGGAAGAGGAAGAGGGCGGGCGGCAAGGCCGTCAACTCGGAGTACGCGGGCACCGACACATTCATCGCATATTGTCGGCCCTGCCGCCTCGTCTTCCAGCTCCTTTCCCGGCACCGTCATCACCGGCCCACCCGTGGGCGGCCACCGAGGGTGTTCTCTTGGTGCTTTCTGCTGCTCGTAGCTCGCCCAGGCACCCCTTTTGCCTTCTCGCCTCCTTGACCTGCCTCCTGAGGAGAGGGACAAGAAACGGATTACGGGCATCTTATCTCTTTTTTAGTTTGTAAGCCTTCGGGCCTTTGTTAAATTTAGAACTTGTAATCCCCTTGCTCATGTTTTTCATTCCGTACGAACTGTACCTGTATGGGATGTTTTTAATGAAAAAAGATGCTTGCCGGGTTTGTCGTCCGTGGGTAAATCCCGTGACAAGGAGCGAATCCTTGTTATTGTTTAAGATAAACGTTTTTCGCCCGGCAACAGGCCTTGCCGTTCCCCCACTCCACTCGACCATTCTCGCGCTCTTGGCGGAGGCAGGGATCAAGTGGGCTTTAGGCTTCTCGTTGTACCTCCTTGCCACCGTGGCTACAACCAAATCCGGACCCAGGAAATAATCCTTAGGTATAGGAAAAAAGGGGACCACGGCAGCCTAGAGATAAAAACGAGGTTTCACATGCCCCAGTCTTGTTCCGAAATGCATGATAGGGGATGAAAGACTTATCTGGATCTGCATCCCCCGGCAACCTTGTCTTGCCGCGGTTGGATCCTTGTTCTTGCAGCCCCCGACAACTCTGGTTTGCAGGGGTCGGGACGTCGGTTTGTTTCCTTCTTTCCAAGTAGCTCAGCAAAAGTGCTCATGTGCCCTGCGAACCAAAGGAGGACAGAAAAGGAACAGATAGACGCGCACTCGACCTCTAGGCTAGGGGTTAGTCGCCGCTAAGCACTATCAACCCTAACCAAGGATGAGACTCGACCTAGCATGCATGCTATAACTTAGGGCGCCAGCGCTTCATTTATTTATGCTCAGGGTCTACGCCTGGCTTTGTACAAAGGGTCACATGCCTTGCCGGCAAAGCTTGTACAAAAGGTGGCTTGTCGGGAGGCCCGGCAAGCCACGCCTTACGGGTAAAACTTGCGAAGATGCTCGATGTTCCAGGAGTTGCTCACTGGGATAGCATCTTCGGTCTCCAGGTGGACTGCGCCGGGCCTGGTGACTCGCATTACCCGATAAGGGCCTTCCCACTTCGGCGTCAACTTGTTGGAATTCTTGGCTGACTAAACGCGCTGAAGAACAAGGTCGCCTTCCTCAAAGCTTCGGGCATGAACCTTGCGGCTATGGTAGCGGCGCAAGGCTTGCTGGTAGCGTGCTGCTCTCACACCCGCCCGAAGACGATCTTCCTCAAGGAGCGTCGCGTCATCTTGGCGCAACTGCTCTTGCTCAAGCTCATCATAAGCGAGCACTCGAGGTGACTCGTATATGAGTTCAGTGGGGAGAACTACTTCTGCCCCGTATACCAGGGCAAAAGGTGTCTGGCTGGTGGCTCGATTTGGCGTCGTCCTGATCGACCAAAGAACCACTGGCAACTCATCAATCCAGCGCCTTTCGCTCTTGTGCAGCTTGTCAAAGGTCTTCGTTCTCAGGCCTCGCAACACTTCAGCATTTGCCCTCTCCGCTTGGCTGTTGTTCCATGGGTGTGCCACGGAAGCAAAACAGACCTTGCTACCGAGGTCTTGAATGTATTGCATGAAGGTGTGGCTTGTGAACTGCGTGCCGTTGTCGGTGATGACTCTGTTTGGCACACCAAAATGGCAGACCAGTCCCTTGAAGAACTTGATGGCTGACTGAGCAGTCACCTTTCTCACTGCCTCCACTTCCGACCACTTTGTGAACTTGTCGATTGCAACGTACAAGTACTCAAAGCCCCCGACAGCGCGGGGGAAAGGGCCCAGTATATCGAGCCCCCAGACCAAGAATGGCCAGGAGAGAGGGATTGTTTGAAGGGCTTGAGCTGGTTGATGAAGCTTCTTTGAATGGAACTGACACGCTTCACACTTGGTTACTAGTGCCGTCGCATCCTGGAGGGCGGTGGGCCAGAAGAAACCTTGCCGGAATGCCTTCCCGGCAAGGGCCCTCGACCCTATGTGGGTGCCACATATGCCTCCGTGTATCTCCGCCAACAGCTCTAGTCCTTCCTCCCGGGGGATGCACTTTAATTTCACACCGTTTGGCCTTCTCCTGTATAGGACGTCATCAACAAACTGGTACAGGGCGGACCGACGGGCTACTTTTTCCGCTCCTTCGTGCTCCTCAGGAAGCTCCCCTGTTTGGAGGAATTGGACGGTATGTTGCGCCCATGCCAGAGCCTGGGGCTCGACGGCAAGGACCAAAGGCATCTCTTCCGCCATGGGGGCGGCTGTCTCTACGGCCAGGGCTTGACGCCCTGCCGGAGCCAGTTGCTCTTGGGCAGGCCCAGCGTCCGCGACAGCACCCTTGCCGGCGGCCCCAGGGGGCTCGGTAGGAAAGTACTTGCCGGGACCTGACTTCCTCCGCTTGTTCTTCCCCATTGATGGCTCGATGGATGGTTGAGTTAACCAGAGCAAAAAGGTACCTGGTTCCACAGGTAGCTTGAATGCAGCACGCTTTGACAGGTAATCGACGATGTCGTTCTCCATTCGGGGGACGTGCTTCGCTTGGATACCGTCAAAGCGTTCCTCCAGCTTCCTCACCTCATCTATGTAGGCCTCCATCAATGGGCTCTGGTAATCCTTGTTGACTTGCCTAACAACAAGCTGCGAGTCACCCCTGACGATGAGCTTCTTAACCCCGAGGTCTGCCGCGATCCTGAGACCTGCGAGCAATCCCTCGTACTCAGCAGTGTTGTTGGTGGACATCTCCCTGGGGAAGTGCATCTGGATCACGTACTTGAGGTGCTGTCCGGTGGGCGCGACGAGTAGCACACCGGCACCGGCGCCTTGCAGCGAGAAAGCCCCATCAAAGTACATGATCCAGTCGCGGTCTGCTTCCTTGCCGGGGAGAGTGGTCTCCTGGATTTCTTCATCAGGCGTTGTGGTCCATTCTGCAATGAACTCTGCCAAGACTCTGCTCTGCATTGTCGAGGTACTTTCAAACTTCAAACCGAAACTTGATAGCTCCAAGGCCCATTCCACAATCCTTCCGGTTGCATCTGGGTTATGCAGTATCCGTTGCAACGGGAGGCGGGTGACGATAGTGATCTCGTGGGCTTGGAAGTAATGACGCAGCTTCCTCGAGGCCATAAGGAGGCCGAAGAGCAATTTTTGCACACCAGAATACCTCGGCCTAGCCCCCTGCAAGAGGGAGCTGACAAAGTAAACCGGGTGCTGCATCATCTTCTTCTTCTGCACCACCTCACTCGACTGCGCGGGCACTGCCTGGGCGGCATCAGACTCTGCCGGGGGCCGCGCCTTGCCGGCACCAGGCCCTGCCGGGGGAATCTTTGGCTTGCCATCCGCTGGTTCTGCCGCCGTCACTGCCTCCTCATCGACCTCCCTCCGTGCCACCAGTGCGGCGCTGACCACTTGATTCATCGCCGCCAGATATAGCAGCAACGGCTCTTGTGGTTTAGGCGCAACCAGTATTGGCGTGGAGGAAAGGCATTCCTTCAGATCCTGCAATGCTGCCTCGACTTCTGGGGTCCACTCCATTGGGCCTGCCTTTTTCAAGATTTTGAAGAAGGGAAGGGCGCGCTCAGCGGACTTGGAGATGAATCGGCTCATGGCAGCAACACAGCCGGTGAGCCGACGCACATCTTTGATCCGCTTGGGTGCCTCAATCTGCTCAATAGCTTTGATCTTGTCTGGGTTTGCCTCGATCCCGCGCTGCGACACAAAGAACCCGAGAAGCTTGTCGGATGGAACGCCGAAGACACACTTCTCAGGGTTCAGCTTGAGGTTGATCTTGCACAGGTTGGCAAATGTCTCTTCCAGATCTTGCACAAGAGTTGGCCCGTCCTTGGTTTTGACCACTATGTCATCCATGTATGCCTCCATATTTCTATGGAGCTGAGGTTCAAAACCAATTTGGACTGCCCTTGCGAACGTTGACCCAGCACTCTTCAACCCAGAAGGCATCCGTAAAAAGCAATACGTACCACATGGGGTGATGAATGCTGTCTTCTCTTCATCCTCTCTTGTCATGAAGATCTGGTGGTAGCCTGAGTAGGCGTTGAGGAATGGTAACAGATCACACCCGGCTGTGGAGTCAACAATCTGGTCGATGCGTGGCAACGGGAAGGGGTCCTTAGGACAAGCCTTATTGATATCTGTGTAATCAATACACAGCCTCCACCTCCCATTCGCCTTGCGCACCACTACCGGATTGGCCAACCATGTCGGGTGGAGCAATCCTCTCACCAAACCTGCTGCTTCCAACTTCCTGATCTCCTCTGTGATGAACTCCTGCCTCTCCAGAACCTGCTTTCTGACCTTCTGCTTGACGGGCCGCGCGCGGGGGCAGACAGCTAGGTGGTGCTCAATCACTTCCCTGGGAACACCGGGGATGTCGGATGCTTGCCACGCAAACACGTCGACATTCGCCCGCAGGAAGGTGACGAGCGCACCTTCCTATTTGCTGTCGAGGGTGGAGCCTATGGTGAAGGTCCCTCCCGTGCCATCCTCCCTGATGGGCACCTTCTTGGTCTACGGCGGCTCAGCTCTGGATCTCTTGCTCTTGTTGGTAGAGCTCTCTGGCACGTCCTCGACGGTAGCACAACACTTTGAGGAGGTGCGCTTGCCAGAGTGGGTGCGAGAGGTCATACCGGGCTTCTTCTTCCCTCCCGGGCCTTCAGCGGCAGGAGCAGGTGCCTTGATGGTAGCTGCTGCAACTGCTTCCCCGTAGAGTTGGTCGGCGCAGATCAGCGCGGCCTTCTTGTCGGAGGGGACGGAGATGATGGTCTACGGCCCGGGCATCTTTAGCATGTTGTAGGCGTAGTGTGACGCCGCCATGAACTTGGCTAGTGCCGGGCGGCCGAGGATCCCGTTGTAGGGCAAGGGGATCTCGGCCACGTCGAAGACGATCCTCTTCGTCCTATAGTTCAACTCTCCTCCAAATGTCACGGGTAGTGTGACCTTTCCCTTCGGCTGGCTCCTCCCCGGATTGACCCCTTGAAACGTGCCCGTTTCCTCGAGGTCTCCATCAGGGATTTGCAACCTTTTGATCACGACAGGCGAGATCAGGTTCAGGCCGGCCTCGCCGTCAACCAACAACTTGTTCACCCTGAGGTTGCGTATCGTTGGTGAGACCAACAACGGAAACACCCGACCGCAGCAGTGCGGTTAGGGTGGTCCTCGGCGACAAAGATGAGGGGCGTGCTGGACCACTTCAGTGGCTTCTGAGCGTCGAACTATGGCTCTGCTGCTGTAATCTCACGCGCCCACTGCTTGAGCTGGCGGTGAGAGGTATGCAGCGAGGCGCCGCCATCGACGCACATTGCCTCCGTAGCCTTCTGGAACCCTTGCTCACCAGACTCGTCGTCCTCGTCGTGATCATTGTCTTCTTGTTTCTTGTCGCGGCCCTGGGCGGGCCTCTCTTGCTGGTTGTCCTTGCCGGGGCGACCTCCTTGGCCGCCACGCTTCTTGCCGGATCCCTCAGCACCGTCCTGGTCCTTCTCCTTGTCCCGCCTCTCGTACTCAGCCTTTTGCTTCTCAGCAAGCAGCTCGACTTGTCGGTAGTTCTGGAGGTCGTGGCCCTTGGTGTGGTAGATCTTGCAGTATTGCTTGCTGGAGCTTCCTGGCTTGTCGGTAGCTGCCAAGGCCCGGCAGGCGGCGCACCCGGCAATCTCCTTGCCGGGGGCGTCTACCTTGACCTTCTTGCCGGCACCGGTATCGTCAGATCCCTCAACGGCAAGCACGGCCTTGCGTTTGCGTTTCCTGTTGCGACGTTGGCCCTTCTTCGTCAGGGTGGCGGCGTCTTCATTGGTAGTGTCGGTTTCCGCGCCGGCGTCTTCGCCGGGGTACTTCCTTCCCTCTTCAGCCCGGGCGCACCTATCGGCCAGAACGTAGAGCTCGGCCACATCCTTAACTTTGGTCATCGCCAGCTCTTCGCGCAACTTGCGGTTGCGCATGTTCTGGTGGAACGCGCTGATCACAGCGGCAGGATGAACGTCGGGGATGTTGTACTGCACCCGGCTGAATCTCTGGATGTACTTGCACAGGATTTCCCCTTCCTTCTGGGAAACGATATGCAGATCACTGGCCTGGCCATGAGCTTGGTGGCCTCCTGTGAAGGCGCCAATGAACTCATGGCACAGATCCGACCAAGAAGAAATGGAATCCACCGGCAGGTGCATCAACCAGGACATCACATTGGGCTTCAGCCCCAGCGGGAAATAGTTCGCGAGCACCTTGTCATCGCGAGCTCCAGCAGCCTGCATCGCGATGGTGTAGATGCTGAGGAACTCGGATGGATGGGTCTTGCCAGTGTACTTCTCGTCGACGTCGGGCTTGAACGTGCGGTGGGATAGCCACTGGAACTGCCGCAGCTCACGGGTAAAGGCCGGGTAGCCCACCTTGTAAGGCAGGCCGTCGGGGCCCCCTAGTGCCGGGTGGTCCATAGCGGGTCCCGCCCGCTTGTCCGACTAGCGGCATGTTTCGCGCTGGCGCTCGACGGTGGTTCGAGCATCTTCGTGAGCTCGCTCCTGAAGGACCTGGCGCTGGTCGCGGAGGGTCCGCGAGTCGGACGATGCTATGGAGATGTTATCACAAGCGTCGTCGCGACGGGCCGACACCCGTGGCGGGTGGCGAGGAGGAGGAGAGTGCACCGTGGCCGCAGCTCCCCCGGTCCTCCCAGCGCCAGCATGTGGTGGCTCGGTGGAGCACCGACCCAAGGGCCCCGCCGGTCGCGGATCGTCCTTGTTTGCGACGGTGACGAGGCTCCGGATGGTGGCCCTCCACTCGTCGAGCTTCTCCGCAGCAGGAGGGAAGTCGAGGAGCAGCTGCGCGCACGCCAAAGCTTCTGCTGGCATGGGCGGCGGCAATAGCTGCGTGGATCGCGGCGCGCTTCGACTTCTAACTATGTTAGAAGGAGCTCCGTTACGACCCAGCGGCTGCGTGCCATTTTTGCCGGCGCTTCGGCGGGCATGCTGGACCCCTTCATCCCACGGATGACGCACATGGCTCTTTCCATGGCGGTGCCCAGGGTCACCAGCGTGGTGACGCTGCTCGGCGCACACACCATGGGAAGAGCACGCAGTGGTCGTCAGCGTGGGCGTCTTGGAGGTCGCTGCGCCGCCCGGAGGTGGCACAACGACACCCCTGGAGGGCCCCGCGCCGCCTACGGGGGGCCCAGCTCCGTCTTTGGATCTGGCGATGTGCGGTCGGTCATCTGGGGCGCGAACGACGCCGCTTGCCAGGCTCTGACTGCCAGGGCGATGCTGGTGCTCGCGGACCGCGGCCCGGGTCCTGTCCACGACCGGTCCAGTGCTCATGCGCACCGGCACGGGCCGTTCGGCTCCCAACGAGCCGATCACCGTGGCCGTCTTCTTCTTGGGAGCCATGGCGATGAAGAACTGCTAGGCCAACTACTAGACCAGATTCTCACAATTGCGCCCCCTACCTGGCGTGCCAAAGATGTCGGTGTGTAATGTCACCTATGGGATCACAAGAACCCCTACTACGGTTGCCGGGGCGCGGGGTTGCAAGAAGAGCAGGATCAATAACCAGCACAAGAATCGTTTACCCAGGTTCGGGCCGTGAGGATGCGTAAAACCCTAGTCCTGCTTTGGTGGGTGTATTTCAGAGAGTTCTTGAGCTCTCGAACTAGCTGTGGTGAGTGCGTGGTTTGAAAGAGCCGAATCCTTCTCCAGTATGCCATGGGCCTCCTTTTATAGTCGAAAGGGGCTGCCACAGTGGCACACAGGAGGTGGAAAGGCGTACAGTGCCCTGAGCTTATTGCTAGTATTACAGGACAAGGTGCATTTAATGCGTAGCTTAGGTGTCCCCCTGCTTTATCGGGGACGGGGGCGAGGCCCGTCCCGTCCGTCGCCGCTCCTCCTCGCTTCGAAACGCGCCTTGGCCAGCGATGTGTGCGGTGCCATGTAGGCAGGCAGGCAGCTGAGGTGGCGCGGTGGTGGAGCCTTCACGAAGATCTGCATGCGCCACGCAGGCGCTCGATGAGTTGGCCTGGGAACTGCATGTTGCCACGGCATCCTTGGTGAGGGCCTTGCCGGGTGGCCCGGCAAGGGTCTTGCCGTGGCGCGCTGTCGTCCCCGGGAAGGGCCTTCCTGGGGGTCTGGTGGCCTTCCTCGGCAAGGATCTTGCCGAGGATCGTCCTCTTCTAATCCTCTTCTGATCTTGAATATGTCTTCACAAAGATCTGCATGCCACCACGGAGGTGCCTCCCGAGCCCTGGCCCAATGGGGATGATGGCGTTGGGGACCGTGGGCTCAAGGGTGGCTCGCTCTGTTGGTGTGGGGCGAGCTGCCCCGGCAAGGGTCTTGCTGGGGCTACTGAGGCTGCCCTGGCAAGGGTCTTGCCGGGGGAACCTGCTTCGTCCCTCTGCTCTTTGTCGTCTTGGCCTTGGCATTGCTCTGATTATCTTGGGCTTCGGTCTTACCTTGTCTCACCTCCCCAGTTCTGCTTGGCGTGACCGTAGGTGCGGCTCCGACTGCCCGTGCACAGGTATAGGGGTACAAAAACGCACCCCTCTTTTTGTACACCGACACACATGCACTCTGTTAACTGAGAATATCATTGGGTCTGAATATCATTACCAGAATTCAGGCTTTGCTTCATACAAATCGAAATTCACTAAGAAATGACCCCTGACTTACTGAAACTACTAGCTAGACACAATAACTGAAACTGGGGACCCCTGACTCTGAAACTAGCTTGCCACACAAACTGAAACTGTAACAATTTCTAGCGATTGATGAACATCAAGTAAAAGAAACCCATAGCAATGACACAACAATAAAATGATCCAGCCATCATATTTGTTTGCTGCTTCAAAGGCGTCGTGCTCCTCCCATGTCTCCAGTCGGCCGGAGTATGTGATCGAGTAGAACCTGCCGTCATGGTGGACCGCGTCCTTGACGCCATTGCGCAAGTGCAGCCTCCACGAGCTGGAGCCACCCTCGGATGTGGTGACGGTCTCGATGCCATCACGCGGGGGTTGTGGCGGCATCCTCCACGCGTCGTATCCTGCCATCGCGAAGGCCACGACGCCGTAGTGCGTCCCCGTGATGAGCATGGCGACCTCGGTGGAGTCGGAGAGAATGACCTTGCCGTAGAGGGAGTGCCGCATCTCCTCGTCTCTCACCGTCAAGGTGCAGTAGGGGTATGGTGGCGGCCCCCTTAGAAACCTCATCACCTGGAGCATGAATTCCTGCCGTCTGCGGTGGGCGTAGAGGCCGGGTATGGTGTCGATGGCCGGCAGGGCGTGCCGATCGCCGGTGACCGGGTTGACGAGCCACAGCCGGGCCCGGTGGTCGTTGGTGATGACCCACTCGTAGCAGGAGGAGCCGAGAATGACATGTTGGGGCCCCGGGGCGCGCACGGCTATGGCGTGGCGTTCGGCTAGGGAGAATAGAGTGGCGGTCTCCGGGGCATCGCCGGGCTGGACGAGACACGGCGCCTCCGGCCTGAACGCGTCGCGCGAGCCACGGAAGACGGCGGCGAAGGCAAGGTGGTCGAGGAGGCTCAGGCGGCCGTGGTGTTGGCTAGCATCTCTAGAGGGAGGTTGGCGACGGAGGCCGCGGCGGCGGCGGCGGCCTTCTTTCGTTCCATTGCTATGGATCGGTCGATCGGCGATAAAAGAGTTTGTACGTATATACTACTATATAGCCCTGAAACCTGATCGGCTTCGGGGTCTTTTTTCGAATACGCACGAGTGTGCGTACTATATATTCAAGAAGAAAGGGGGAAAGAGCCCCTCCATGTTGGTGATTACATAATTACATAACCCCAACTCCACCCAATCTAACACTTACAAACTAATTCCTCACGACATGACCCACCTCCAAGGCCGCTAGGAAGCGATCTATATCTACTTTTAGCAACCCTGCTGCCTTCCACGCTACGCACTCTACAGCTACCCTATGCATTACAAACATGATCGATGGGGCATCCCCCTCTAACACCATGCCATTTCGATGCTCCCATAGCTCCCAAAGCACAAGGACGATCAGTGCCCGCGTGTCCTTCTTTTCGACCGCGCTATCTGTTGTGATCACGCACCACTCTCCAAGGCTTGATGTTGCTGTCGGTGTCCATTGTGGCTTTCCCCAAGCCGTGCACACCCGCGTCCAAACCTCTCTGGCGAAGACACACCGAAGCATTAGGTGGTTCATACTCTCCTCAACTTGGTCACAAAACGGGCATGCTTCCTCGTGCTCTAATCCATGGCTCGCTAATCTATTCGATGTCCAACATCTATTCTGCATTGCGAGCCAAGTAAAGAATCTACACCTCAAAGGGGCCTTAGACTTCCATGTGAACTGCGTCGTTGGATCTTTCTCCCGAGCCCAAAATTTAGCATGGTACGCCGATCTCGTGGAGAAGGAGCCGCTTGGCTCCCACGCCCACCTCACTGAATCCACCGAGTCTTGGTGCAACTGGACTCTCTCCAGTCGATCCCACAAACTTAGGTACTCCTGAAGCATCAGATTCCTCACCTCTGGTCCTATGTCCAATGCCCAAGCTCCGTTCATCAAACCTTGGCTAACTGTACGGCTGCTTCGTATCCTTTGTCACACCGTACTATAGAGTGCTGGCGCCAGTTCCTCCACTCTGAATCCTTCCACCCATCTGTCCTCCCAAAATAGCATGTTCTCTCCATTGCCCACCCTCGCGTGGGTGGCAGCCTGTAAGATTTGCATAGATTTTTGATAGACTGAAATATATCAAACTCTGCCCATAGCCTTGATGGATCCAGTCTTTTCAGCCAGGGCAATCGTGCCTGCATGGTCGTATTCAACCACTTTAGGTTGGGAATGCCAAGTCCCCCTACCCACCTCGGCGAGCACACTTTCTCCCAAGCCACTCTACACTGGCCACCGGACGCCTGATCCTTGGCACACCACAAGAACCCACAGCAAATCTTGTTCATGGCCTTTATGACCTTGTGTGGGATGTCTAGTGCCATCATCATATGTATAGGGATTGCACAGAGCACAGACTGGACAAGTGTCATGCTTCCACTCTTCGGCATGTTGATGGCCATCCACCTAGGTAGGCATCGAGCCAGCTGATCCACCATACCCATCAGCTGAGCTGTCGTTTGCTTTCGCATGGTGAGAGGGAGCCCCAAGTATCTGCACGGATAAGAACCTTGCGGGAAGCCAAGCACCTACACCACCCTCTCCATGATCCCCGAATTGCACCGTATTGGTAGAGCAGCACTCTTCTGCAGGTTGACTCCGAGACCAGATGCTTCACCAATTAGACGCAGCAGGGCTACGCATGTAGTGAGATCCTCCACATCCGGTTTGAGGAAGATCATGACATCATCCGCGAGCATAGAAACTCTCTCGGTTAAACCTCTCGAAGCGAGTGGGGATAGGAAACCTCGCTCGAGAGCAACGCCAAACATCCTCTGCAGTGGCTCCATTGTGAGGATGAATAACATCGGAGAAACGTGGTCTCCCGGCCGCAGGCCCTGGCAGTTGTAAATATGCTCTCCCGGTACACCATTAACCATGATCCTCGTTGACGATGTTCCAAGTAATCCGCAGATCCAGTCGTCCACTTAGTGCTAAAACCCATGCACCTCATCACTTCCACCGAAAATGGCCACTGAACCGAATCAAACGCCTTTGAGATATCCAGCTTGAGCATGATGGTTGGCTGTTTAAGCACGTGCAGTCCCCTTGCTGTACTTTGCACTAGCATGAAGTTGTCGTGTATGGAACGGCCCCTGACAAAAGCACTCTGATGTTTGCCAACCAGCCCTGGCAGCTCCAAGGCTAATCTAACCGTGAGCAGCTTGTCAATGATCTTGATCACACCATGAACTAGGCTCACCGGCCTGAAATCTTTTACGTCAATCGCCCCATCCACCTTTGGCAGCAGGGAAACGATTGCCTTATTGATAGCATGCAACCCTCTCATATCTCCACGAAAGAAAGAGGCAAGCGCCGCCATGATGTCCTCTTTAATAATCTCCCAGCATGAAGCATAAAAACGACCCGTGAATCCATCCGGGCCGGGTGCCTTGTCCATAGGCATTGCATTAACAACCCTCCGTACCTCCTCCTCTGTGAAGGCAATGTCAAGGCCTGGCATGTCCAAGCAAGGGAGCTGAAGCGTTTCTAGGTTGATGGAGGTCAATCGTTGTTGAGCTGTCCCAAACAGATTCTTGTAGTAACCATCTACCATGCTTGCAATCTCATCTTGGCTTGTGGCCACTGAAACTCCACCAGACAACGAGGTGATCATGTTCCGCCTCTGTCTGTGACACGCCGACAGGTGGAACAGTCGTGTGCTACCATCTCCTTCCCGTAGGAAAAGGATTCTAGATCGCTGCCTCGCGATGGTCCGTTCAAGCGAGCATAACCCCAACAGCTTGTGTTTAAGTAATCTCCATAGCTCCCGCTCCTGCTCAGACAAAGCTCTCATGTCCATAGCCTTGTCCAGCCGCTGGATCACTTCCAGCGCGATCGCAATTTGAAGCTTCACGTTACCGATCCACCGATCACTCCATCGCTTTCAGCTTTTTGTCGTGGCTCTCAACCTCATATCCAAAGTCTTGAAAGGATTATCCTCACGAGGAACCGAGGCCCAGGCCTCCGCTACGATGTCCGTAAAACCTTCAGCCTTCGTCCGGAAAGCCTCAAACTTAAAGCGTGATCCCATGCACAGGTCCGTCTTCAAGTCTAGCAGTAGTGGGCAGTGGTCTGAGATAGCCGAGCCCACCGCACTAAGGCAACAAGTCGGGTGTAGCTCTTCCCACGACGCAGTACAGAAAACATGGTCCACCTTCTCAAGTGTTACGTTTACCCTCTCATTAGACCAAGTGTATCGACGTCCATTCAAATAGACCTCCTTCAACTCAAGCGAGTTCAGCTTAGAGCGAAATTTGCCCATCATTCTGCGGTTGATCCTCTCGTTGCTCTTGTCCTCAGGGTTTACTAACAGGTTAAAATCACCCGCAACCATCCACGGTCCAGCATGTAGCTCTCCGATCACTTCCAACTCACGCCGAAAAAGCAGCTTCTCCTGGTCGAGCTGTGGCCCGTATACACCCGTGAACCACCACTGCGGGCCCTCCATTGGCATAATCAGGGCCGTAAGGGTGTATTCCGTGTAGTGCAGGTTAGACACGCGTACTACCGACTCATCCCACGCTAACAGGATTCCACCACGTGTACCACTCGCTGGCAAGTAAAAGAAGTTTCCAAATTTATACCCGAGGCAATGACGAACTACATCAAGTGTTACAACCTCCATTTTAGTTTCTTGCGGGCACACCACACTCGGGTTTGCCACGGCCACCACCTGAGCTACCACATTCCTACGTGCCGGGCTATTGAGCCCCCGCACGTTCCACACCAGCGTTTTGAAAGGCGTACAATTCATGGTGCTAACCCACCGAACCACTAGCACCGCATTCTAGTGCGAGTCAGCCACCAAGGGCTCCCCCTCTAACACCGGCAAGACCGACGGCTGCCAACCGAAAAGAGCTAGGATCGCCGTAATGTGAGTGTCAGTGAGTGTCGCTCGAACAGTTGTGCGTAAGCCTGTAACGCGGAGTCGCTGATTGTTTCGCCTTCATTTGCAAGACAGAGCCTCCGAATCAGAATGTTTTGTTGCTTGGACGCCTTAGAACCCTGCCCCTTCCTGGCCAAACGGACGCTCCTTCTCGGGTTGGACACTGGCTGCCTCTTCTGCCTAGGCCTCTTCTTGTCACTTGCACGGCTGGGAATCACGGTCAAAAGTGGCGTTAAATTGCACCTCAAATCCGCGCGCAAGGAGTCCACCCTGTCCTGCATCGCTACAGGAGTACGTGGCGAGTACACCTCACCGCCCATGCATGGGTTGCATGGGCTGCATGGGCTGCGTCGGCTTTGGTTTGGAAACACTAATTTACGAGTTTGTCTTACAAAAGTTAATTTACGAGTAATATTATTATTTGAGAGCCGATCGAGTACCTGTGAAAACACGTGAACAATCTCATTCTAATATAATTATTTGTCTAGTTCCGCTTCTCAGGCGTTGGGCAAAGGAAAAAGTTTCACATCAACCGGCTGATTTTGACAAGCTCTTCCACCGCCTGCTCCGTTTGCCACGTGCTTCCCTGGACCCCACGCTTACGCGTCTATGATCTTATCTCTTCAAGCCAGAAGCATCGCATCGTCTGGAACGCTCTCATCAACCTCCTCCAATCGTCTTGCTATTGCCTTTTTTCTACAACAAAGGATGTGTTGCACATTGTTTTTTCGCAACAGAGATCTTGTTGCAGAAATATATAGAGATCTTATTGCAAAAAAAGAACTTTGTAAAATTTCTGCAACAACATCTCTGTTGCGAAAAATTCTGTAACAAGACATTTTTTACAAATAATTTCTGTAAAATATTTTTGTTACAAGACCTCTGTTGCAGAAAATAAAATCGCAACATGACCTCTGTTGCAAGAAAAAAAAATACTTGTTCGCGTGATTGAAACAAGCATGTTGTTTCAGAGGGCGGACTGCAACAAAACATTTGTTGCGAAGATGGTTAGTGGGTAGATCAGATGGCCATTTGCAGCTCCATCTAATGGCCAGGCAGGCGATCGGTCTTTTTCTGTTATCCGCTGGCGGATGCGTAGCGTGGCCCCTTGGGCAAAAAGGTTGAGCCCCAGCCCAAAATTTAGCATGGTACGCCGATCTCGTGGAGAAGGAGCCGCTTGGCTCCCACGCCCACCTCACTGAAACCACTGAGTCTTGGTGCAACTAGACTCTCTCCAGTCGATCCCACAAACTTAGGTACTCCTAAAGCATCAGATTCGTCACCTCTGGTCCTATGTCCAATGCCCAAGCTCCGTTCATCAAACCTTGGCTAACTGTATGGCTGCTTTGTATCCTTTGTCGCACCGTACTATAGAGTGCTGGCGCCAGTTCCTCCACTCTGAATCCTTCCACCCATTTGTCCTCCCAAAATAGCGTGTTCTCTCCATTGCCCACCGTCGCGTGGGTGGCAGCCTGGAAGATTTGCATAGATTTTTGATAGACTGAAATATCAAACTCTGCCCACGGCCTTGATGGATCCACTCTTTTCAGCCAGGGCCACCGTGCCTGCATGGTCGTATTCAACCACTTTAGGTTGGGAATGCCAAGTCCCCCTACCCACCTCGGCGAGCACA
Source organism: Triticum aestivum (assembly GCF_018294505.1). Lineage (NCBI taxonomy): Eukaryota > Viridiplantae > Streptophyta > Magnoliopsida > Poales > Poaceae > Triticum > Triticum aestivum. The sequence continues at coordinate 654,875,773 of NC_057799.1, read as the reverse complement.
CTTTCTCCCAAGCCACTCTACACTGGCCACCGGACGCCTGATCCTTGGCACACCACAAGAACCCACAGCAAATCTTGTTCATGGCCTTTATGACCTTGTGTGGGATGTCTAGTGCCATCATCATATGTATAGGGATTGCACAGAGCACAGACTGGAAGAGTGTCATTCTTCCACTCTTCGGCATGTTGATGGCCATCCACCTAGGTAGGCATCGAGCCAGCTGATCCACCATACCCATCAGCTGAGCTGTCGTTTGCTTTCGCATGGTGAGAGGGAGCCCCAAGTATCTGCACGGATAAGAACCTTGCGGGAAGCCAAGCACCTACACCACCCTCTCCATGATCCCCGAATTGCACCGTATTGGCAGAGCAGCACTCTTCTCGCCCCGACTTCTGCTGAAGGAAGGCTGAAGGAAGGCTGCGAGCCCACCGCACTAAGGCTGCATGGGCTGCATGGGCTGCGTCCGCCACAAGACTCGCCCCGACGGCTCTCTCGAGCGCTACAAGGCGCGTTGGGTGGTGCCCAGCTTTCGCCAGCATGCCGGCGTGGACTTCACCGACACCTTCACCCCGGTTGTCAAACCGGGCATGATTCGCGCTGTCCTCCAGCTTGCTGTTTCTCGCGCTTGGCCAGTTCACCAGCTCGATGTGTCTAATACTTTTTTGCATGGCCATCTCGACGAGCAGGTGTTTTGTCAGCAACCTACTGGTGTCGTCGACACCGACTATCCGGACCATGTGTGCTTGCTCTCCCATTCTCTCTACGGGTTGAAGCAGGCGCCTCAGGCCTGGTACCAGCGGATTGCAGCCTTCCTTCAGCAGCAGGGGTTCCGGTCCACACGGTCCAATGCCTCCCTGTTTGTTTGTCACCAGGGTCCCGCCACCATGTACCTCCTCCTTTATGTCAATGACATCATCTTGACTGCCTCCTCGCCAGCGCTCCTTCAGCAGATCACAGCTCGCCTCGGCACTGAGTTCGCCCTCAAGGATTTGGGGGCTCTCCACTAGTTCCTCGGCATCGAGGTTGTGCGCCGGGCTACTGGCTTCTTCTTGCATCAGCAGAAGTACGCCTACGAGCTTCTGGAGCGAGCGGGCATGCTTAACTGCAAGCCTGCTCCTACGCATGTCGACACGAAGGCTAAGGTGTCCGCCATCGAGGGATCTCCGGCGTTCGACGCTCCCTTCTACCGCTCCATCGTCAGTGCGCTTCAGTACCTCACACTGACACGTCCGGACATTCAGTACGCTATCCAGCAGGTGTGCCTTCATATGCATGCTCCTCGTGATACTTATTGGGCTCTGGTGAAACGTATCCCTCGGTACATACGTGGCACCACAGCTATGGGTCTCACCCTGACGGCATCACCTGACACCAGCCTTGTCGCCTACTCCGACGCCGACTGGGCTAGGTGTCCCGAAACTCGACGCTCCACTTCTGGCTACTGCGTCTACCTCGGGCCCTCTCTGATTTCGTGGTCGTCTAAACGACAACCCACGGTCTCACGATCGAGTGCCGAGGCCGAGTACAGGGCCGTGGGCAACGCCGTTGCGGAGTGCTCTTGGCTACGACAGCTACTTCAGGAGTTGCTATGCGAGGTTACTAAGGCGACGCTTGTTTACTGCGACAACGTCTCCTCGGTGTATCTCGCCGCCAACCCTGTCCATCACCGACGGACGAAGCATATTGAGCTCGACATTCACTTCGTCAGGGAGCACGTCGCACTTGGTCGTGTTTGAGTTCTTCATGTGCCCACAGATCAGCAATTCGCCGATGTCATGACGAAGGGACTACCCACCTCGATGTTTGAGGGCTTTCGGTCCAGTCTCCGCGTCACCGGCGACGCTTCGACTGTGGGGGGGTGTTGAACATGTGTACATGTACGTAGGTCTGGGTTTTGTATGCCGCACCTGTAGTGTCTCTCTCCCTCTGTATTTACTTTTGTCTTGGGAGACAAGACACCGGTCGCACCCCTTGTACCTATATATATGTGCCTAGTGCACGATCAATCAATTATCGATGCACCAAATCATTCTCTACACAAACAAAAATTGTTTCCTTAATTCTTAATCATGTTACTGCATCCGTACTATAGTAATGCAACATAATAAAGTACTTAACCCACCCACAGAAACTATGAAACCATTCACCGTATCCATCACTATGGGATGGAAGGAATGAACCACTCCAGGGGCGGCCAGCTCCGGTGCCATCCGAGGCCCTCGACCATCTATGTTGTACGGTCCTTGAGGCTGAACACCCTGGTGCCATTGTCCTGGTCGTCGCTGTCATCGCGTGCATCCTTGCACGGGCCCGGATCATCCTCGGTGCTCCCTCGTGGACATGCAGACGGAACCGTTCAGCACGATGAACAGCGCGATGTCGCCGATGTCGTCCGTCTCCTTCCACCCCTCCCTGCCAGCGTCGATGACCTGCACCTTGAAGGATGGCGACATCCGTCGACCCGTGGTCTCCTTGAGCACGACCATCAGCGGGCCCCCCGGTGCCGCCACAAGGTACTTCTGGTGGTCCGTGTCGGCCGGCAGCAGCAGCCTCGGCGCGATCACCACGCTCAAGAACACGTCAGGGGCGTCGGCATCGCGCTCCACCCATGTTTCCACCTGGCCAGAGTATGTGATGGAGTAGAACCTGCCCTCGTGGTGGACCGCGTCCTCGACAGCATTGCGCGTGTGCCGCAGCCTCCACGTGCCGGCCTCCACCGTGGCGACGGGCTCGATGCCATCATGCGGGGGCGCCAGCCTCCACACGCCGCCTCCTGCCATCATCAGCATGGCGACGTCGGTGGAGTTGGAGAAGACCTTGCCGTAGAGGGAGAGTTGCATCTGGTCGGCTCTCAACGTCATGGTGGCGGTGGCGGGTATGGAGGTGGCCCCCTGACGATGCACATCATGACGACGGTGAAGTGGTTGCGCCTGTGGCGGGCGTCGAGGTAGGGGATGGTGTTGATGGCCGGGAGCATGCGGCGCTCGCCGGTGACCCGGTTGACGAGGAGCAGCCGGGCCCGGTCATCGGAGTAGGAGGATCCCAGAACGACGTGGTCGGGATCCGGGGCACTCGTACAAGAGCCTAAACTAAATAAAAGCACAAGAGCAGGGTGTTAACGTATAACTTTGTATAGCTAATCTCGCATACGGTTGTACATATACACATATAGGGTTTATTTCTTGGTCTCTAAGACTTGTAACTCTGCTATAAATATATGAGTCGATCGCCCTTTGAGAGGCGTCTTCCCTCAAACTGTTTCACGTTTATATGGTATCAGCCCTAGTTCCTAAAACCTAGCTTCCGCCGCCACCAAACCCTAAGCCGCCGCCGCCATCCTCCCTCCGCGCCGCCGCAGCTCATTCCCCCTCCCCAGGCCGCCACCATGTCGACCTCCCCCTCCACCTCCTCTGCACTCGGGGCCTCCACCTCATCGACGCTCGGGACGGAGACCGCCGGGGCCATGATCCCATCCATCATGTCGCCGGCGTCCCAGGCCGTTCATGTCGCCAGCGTCAAGACGCATGTCCCCGTCGTCCTCGACCTCCAGAAGTCCAACTACACCAAGTGGCGTATGCTCATCACCGTCCTCCTCGGCAAGTACGACCTCACCGGCCATATCTCCGTCATCACGCCGCCGGATGCCCGCATGGCCGACTAGCAGCGTTAGGACTTCGTCGTGCGCTCGTGGATCTATGGCTCCATCAGCGAGGACATCCTCGACACAATCATGGCCCAAGATCAGACCGCGTACGAGGCCTACGCGCTGATCCGGAACCTCTTCCTCGACAATCAGCTCATCCGCGCCGTCTACCTCGAGGCGGAGTTCCGGGCCCTTGTCCAAGGCGACCTCACCATCACCGCCTACTGCCATCGCCTGAAGGCCCTCTCTGACGCGCTCGCGGACGTGGGGCAGCTCGTGACCGACCAAACCCTGGTCCTCACCTGTCTCCGGGGGCTCAACCCCGCTTCTCAGACATCACCACCCTCGTCACGATGCAAGTTCCGGCCCCCACCTTCCTGCAGACGCGCTCCATCCTTCTCCTCCGCGAGAACTAGCTCGCCAACGCCGCCCCGGGCGGCCCAGTGCCGTCCCAAGTCGCCCTCTACGGCAACACCACCGGCTCCTCCACCGGTGGCAATTCCGGCAGCAATGGCGTCCAAGGCGGCCGCTGGTCGAAGAAGAAGAACGGTGGCGGGGGCGCCGCCAACTCCAACCTTGCCTACCTCGCCGCCGCACCCGGACCGTGGATCTGCTTCAACCCCTACACCGGGCAGACACAGCAGATGGAGCCCACCTGGCGCCCCTACGGCGCTCCAGCTGCTCCCGCCGGGGGCCCCGGCCTCCTCGGGCCGGCCCCGCGGTCCACCGTCCCGACACCGCCGTGTCGTCAGTCCACCTGGGTGCCCCCAGGCCAGGTCGCCTAAACGACCCAGCTGGCGCCCCTGCATGGCCAGGCACTAGTAGAAAACAGGGCTTAGGTCACAGGGCAGTTTTCACATTAGACCCGGTTCAGTCACGAACCGGGACTAATGTGAGCATTGGTCCCGGTTCGTGCGGCCAGGAGCCTGCCGGGCCTCGTGGGGGCATTGGTCCCGGTTCGTCCGGACCCTTTGGTCCCGGTTGGTGGGACAAACCGGGACCAATGGGCCACGCTCATGGCCCACCACCCTTTAGTCCCGGTTCATACCACAAACCAGGACTAAAGGGCTGGTCCTAGTTGCGGCCAGTGTTTAGTCCCACCTCGTCAACCAAAGGGCGCTCAGACCAGTTTATAAGCCCGTCCCTCTATGCCTTGTTGAGCTTCTCTTAAAGTGAAAATAGATGCCCTTATACTGGGAATTTCATCTAAATTCATAGTAAATTGAAATTTACTGTGAATTTAGGTTTAATTTTCTCTATAAGCGCATCTATGTTCATTTTTTATATTTATAAAATAAATAAAACTAAATAAACCTTAATAAAATAAAATAAAATAAACTATAGTAACTACAATAAATAAACCTTAATAAATTAAGTAAAAATAGCAGCAGTAAAATAAATAAAAATAGCAGCAGTAAAATAAATAAAAATAAAATAATTAAAGTAAAATACATAAGTAATTAGAAATAAAATAAATAAGTTTTTTTGTTGTAAGTAGAAACGAAACAAAACAAATAAAGCAAAAGAGAAAAAAAACACGTCCCTCTCTGCCTTGTTGAGCTCCTATCAAAATGAAAATAGATGCCCTTATACAGGGAATTTGGCCTAAATTCAGAGTGAGTTTCTCTGAAATTCATAGAAATTTATTATGAATTTAGGTTGAATGTTCTCTATAAGCGCATCTATGCTCATTTTTTTTATGTTGGGGTTGGCGATCTTTACAGACTTTTTGTGTGTTGAATATGCACCATTCAAAATCAGTCTCTGCTTTAAATGGTGCATTTTCAACACACAAAAAGTCAGGAGTTCAAATAAGTTTTTAAAAATGAAATCCCTTTGTAACAGACGAGTTTCCGGATGAAATCCTGATACTTTGAAAGAGATTGTCCATTTTGTACACGAAGTGCATCCAGTATTTGCCGTAACCCTCTCAACTTTGTTGCACATGCTATGTGGATGAAATGATGATACCATGCCAACTTTCAACCTTTTCAGAGTTCATTTGAAATGCTTTTCAATTTTAGGGTCTTGTAGCTCAAAATAATTAGTAAATGCATGAAAAATAACAAATGAAGTCAGAAAGGATTGAAAAATGATGATGTGGCTTTGAATGGTACATTTTGAACACACAAAAAGTCAGGAGTTCAAATAAGTATTAAAAAATGAAATCCCTTTGTAACAGACGAGTTTCCGGATGAAATCCTGATACTTTGAAAGAGATTGTCCGTTTTGTACACGAAGTGCATCTAGTATTTGCCGTAACCCTCTCAACTTTCTTGCACATGCTATGTGGATGAAATGATGATACCATGCCAACTTTCAACCTTTTCAGAGTTCATTTGAAATGCTTTTCAATTTTAGGGTCTTGTAGCTCAAAATAATTAGTAAATGCATGAAAAATAACAAATGAAGTCAGAAAGGATTGAAAAATGATGATGAGGCTTTGAATGGTGTATTTTGAACACACAAAAAGTCAGGAGTTCAAATAAGTATTAAAAAATAAAATCCCTTTGTAACAGACGAGTTTCCGGATGAAATCCTGATACTTTGAAAGAGATTGTCCGTTTTGTACACGAAGTGCATCCAGTATTTGCCGTAACCCTCTCAACTTTCTTGCACATGCTATGTGGATGAAATGATGATACCATGCCAACTTTCAACCTTTTCAGAGTTCATTGGAAATGCTTTTCAATTTTAGGGTCTTGTAGCTCAAAATAATTAGTAAATGCATGAAAAATAACAAATGAAGTCAGAAAGGATTGAAAAATGATGATGTGGCTTTGAATGGTGCATTTTAAACACACAAAAAGTCAGGAGTTCAAATAAGTTTTAAAAAATGAAATCCCTTTATAACAGACGAGTTTCCTTATGAAATCCTGATACTTTGAAAGAGATTGTCCGTTTTGTACACGAAGTGCATCCAGTTTTTGCCGTAACCCTCTCAACTTTCTTGCACATGCTATGTGGATGAAATGATGATACCATGCCAACTTTCAACCTTTTCAGAGTTCATTTGAAATGCTTTTCAATTTTAGGGTCTTATAGCTCAAAATAATTAGTAAATGCATGAAAAATAACAAATGAAGTCAGAAAGGATTGAAAAATGATGATGTGGCTTTGAATGGTGCATTTTGAAGACACAAAAAGTCAGGAGTTCAAATAAGTTTAAAAAAATGAAATCCCTTTGTAACAGACGAGTTTCCGTATGAAATCCTGATACTTTGAAAGAGATTGTCCGTTTTGTACACGAAGTGCATCCAGTTTTTGCCGTAACCCTCTCAACTTTCTTGCACATGCTATGTGGATGAAATGATGATACCATGCCAACTTTCAACCTTTTCAGAGTTCATTTGAAATGCTTTTCAATTTTAGGTTCTTATAGCTCAAAATAATTAGTACATGCATTAAAAATAACAGATGAAGTCAGAAAGGATTGAAAAATGATGATGTGGCTTTGAATGGTGCATTTTAAACACACAAAAAGTCAGGAGTTCAAATAAGTTTTAAAAATGAAATCCCTTTATAACAGACGATTTTCTGTATGAAATCCTGATACTTTGAAAGAGATTGTCCGTTTTGTAGACAAAGTGCATCCAGTTTTTGCCGTAACCCTCTCAACTTTCTTGCACATGCTATGTGGATGAAATGATGATACCATGCAAACTTTCAACCTTTTCAGAGTTCATTTGATATGCTTTTATAAACTCTAATAGCAAAAGGAATCAACTAAAAAGCTTTTATAAACCTCTAGTATTTTCGTAAAGAATTAAAATTTAAACTATTCAAATTTGGAAACTAATGGAGTAACAGAAAGTTTATAATTATTATGAGTTAAAAGCAAAAAGAATAAAAAATAAAGCAAAAATCAAAAGAAAATAAATAATTCAAAAACCAAAAAAATACTAGAAAAAATAAAAAAATGCCGCCTAATGGGCCACACGGCCTGCATACGACTAGAAACCCATCTGCACATGGGCCAGGATGCAGGCCCGCAGGCCCAGTAGGCCCAACATGGCAGTGACAAGGGTAGGCATGTAATGCCTGCATATTAGAGAGGAGCTCAGCACCTGAGCTGCAACGCAGCTTATAAACAGGTGTTGAGCTCTCTCAGCTAGCGAGGTGGGACTAAACTTCCCACCGCACCGCGCCAGCACATTAGTCCCGGTTGGTGGCTCCAACCGGAACCAATGCTCCCCTTTGGTCCCGGTTGGTGCCACCAACCGGGACCAAAGCCCTCTGCTTCCCGCCCTTTGCGCTGGTGAAAAGAGGCCTTTGGTCCCGGTTGGTGCCACCAACCGGGACTAAAGGGTGGGTATTGGTTCCGGTTTGTGCGTTGAGCCGGCACTTAGGAAATTTTCAGATTTCCATCGCCAGTTTCCCCCCGCCCGACGACGCCGCGAGCTCGATCTACGCCGCCAGGCTGCCCCGCCGCCGTCGCCGTCGCCCGTGCCCCCGAGCCCACGCCATCGCCCATCGCCGTCGTCCTCCGCCCCCCGCCGCCATCGCCGTCGGCCTCCGCCGCGCGCCCCCGAGCCGTCGCCCGTACGTCACCGTCGCCCTCCGCCCCCGGCCCGCCGCGGTCGCCATCGCCCTCCGCCACCCACGCCGTCGCCCTCCGCCGCCCACGCCGTCGCCCTCCGTCGCCCGATGTGAGCCGCCGCCATGCCACGGCTCTGTTTATTTTTTCCATATAATTTGTATTATTTTTTTGTTCATTGCATTTTTCCATATATATAATGTATATATATATATATGTATGTGGTAGGTATATGATGAATGGATGTGCCTATGTATGTATGAATATAATGTTCATACAATTTTTTATTGAGGTTAATTATTAGTACATATCGATTTTAGGTTAGTGCTTAGTAGTTGAACTAGTTGAGTAATTAATAGAACTATTTTATTAAATTTTACTATATATAGAAGTAGTTTATTTTTAGTAAGAACTACTTTATTTTATTTATTTATAGTAAGTGCTTAGTAGTTGAACTAGTTGATTAATTAATAAAACTACTTTATTTTATTTATAGTAAGTGCTTAATTAGTAGTTGAACTAGTTGATTTAACAAAACTAGTTTATGTTACTATAGAAGTAGTTTATTTTTAGCAAGGAAATTAATAGAACTAGTTTGTTTTTTTAGTTAAAGCAATTATTCCCGCATCGACGTCGACGATGCCTATCTCGCATCCTCGTCGTCGACTCGGCGGAGGAGGCCGGCTTGATCAGAGGGGCCATGTCCGGGACTAGGCACCGCCGGGCTGGTTTTGGGAGGTGCTACCTTCCGGTGGGCGTAGGTTGGTGAGGAACCAGCCCGTCGTTGGCCCGATCCTTGTTTGGTGGCGCTCGCGTGGGCCAGTGACGGTGCCGAGGCTTCCGGACACCGTGGAGGTGGTACGTCACCGTGTCAGCGAGGAGGACCAGCACGTCCGTCGCTACATGGTTGCGTTGGAGGGCAGGTTTGACAATACCTGGCAGGTTCTTCAGGGATCTCACTGGAGCTATGATCATGTGATGGTTCCGTCCCTTTGGGTGTCCACCGCCCGCGCCGATACCCGTCGGGCGCTACTGTTCTAGCTGTACTAGCGATGCTATATGTATGATAGTATTCGAGGTGTATTAGTGATAATATTCGACGATGTACGGACGCATGGAGATGATGTAGTTTTGCATATAATTGAATGCATCCTAATTTGAGTACTACTTTATTTTGTGATTTGATTTTGCTTATTGAATGCTCAAAGTGGAAAACTACTCCGATCCTACTTTGAATGCTAAAATTGGAGAGCACTATGATTAGTTGATAGCTTACAGGGTTTTTGTTTTCGCAGAAATCTAGGAGCCCCCGGCCCCTCCATCATCCCCGCCGTCGTCCCCGTCACCGCCCCCTCCGACATTGAGGTGAGACCAGCCAAATCCTCTTTTAGAAAGATAATTAAACGATATTTCGGGTTGACTGTAAGTCTGTCGAGTCTCCACCATATATGAGAGGACGAAGAATCCCGACTGTTGTCGTGGGGGTAGCTTCGCCTTCGTTCCCATGTGCTAGACAAACAGATAGTCAACCCGTGATGAATAATAATGATCTAACTTAGGTTTTTTAGTACATATATTTAATTGTAGATGTTTAATATTTGAATTATGAACATAGGAAATGTCGTACTCGGACGACAAAAGTCTCCTGGGGGAGTGCGACTGGTGCCACGACGACCGAGGTCAGTGCGACAGGCCTCACCTGGACGAAGATCGACGCTTCAGTATTAAGCTGGAGGAGACCTTCGATGTTGAAATGGTACGCAACGATGACAAGTGTTATTTTTTCGTAATTAAGCACGACTTCAACTATTTCAACGTGTACTTTTCATCTTTTACAATTCGGCTAGCTTATCCCATGCCATGCAAGACGCTACGTCTTGGAGAGGATGGGTTTTGAAGACCATGAAAGTATGGAAACAAAGAAAATTCACCTAAGGACCCATCATGATATAGATTTTGAAGTAAAGCTGTATAATTCTGAGAGCGTAACCCATTTTGGTTGCAAAAATTGGGAAGCATTTTGCAAGATGTATGGTTTTGATGAGGGTATGCTTGTCACCATGGATCTTGGTGATCCTGACATCGAGCAAGACAATATGGACATTTGGGTCCTTGTTGATACGCCTCCAGTTCTACCGCTATGTGAGTTTCTCAAACATAGTTATTAGCTAATTTATATTGTTCATTTCAAAATAGTTGACAGCTTATTTTCATTGACAGCTTATTTTGATTGTTCAAACAATGTGCGGAACATGGTAGACAGAACCTACTACACTGATGGCTCTGAGTTAACTTATAAGGAGAAAACTCATCTGGTCGGATTTTGTACTGATCTTGAGAATTACAATATCTACAATCAAACTCCTCAACATTATGGTCAATACGTGCCACTAGTGCACGTGTTGAACTGCGGTAACTACTATGGAGATACCCTGGTAAGATTTCTTACTATTACGACATCCGTGCATATTTTGCATAGTTCTAAAACTAGTACATCATTGCTAACTATGAAGTTATTACTATGTTTTTCAACAGATAATCCCAGAGGATTGTGTGCCTCATTTGATGTATCAGAATGGTAGGCTTGATGTTTTGAATATACAACCAGGTCATCCTACCAATCTCAACTGTCCATACCGGATTTCTAAAAGAAGTGGAGACATGCAAATCAATGAATGGAAAAAATGTATGGACAGTCGCAAGGAGGTTCTTGGAAGCAAAAGGAAGCGAAGCGCAAGAATTGGAGACAAGATGATCTCCATTCTCCATAATGGAGAGTCAGGGTCTATATTGTTTTATGCTATTTTACCTTAAAGAGGGGGTCCTACCTAATACTGATGATCATGTGCTAAGAACAATTAAGTAGGGTTGGTTCGATGACTGTGAGGATGATGATCGTATGACTTGTTATTAATAACGAGTAGAAGTTGTATGATGATGATTAGTAGGACTTGTTATTATATATGATGATGCATGATGCGCACATGAAGAGTTATTATATATCAGCGGGTGAAATGAACATGGATTGGATTGAAGTGAAGGAAACATGCATGTGGTGCGTGTCGAAAGTAGTACAATCCAAACTTGATCAAGTTAGGATTAGTATTACTTTCGACATGCACCACATGTTGCCTTCACTTCAATCTAAGCCATGTTTAGGCATAGCAGTACGTAGCGTTGGTAAACCAAGCACGGAGATATAAGAGAGTACACTTCTCTCTAATAGCTACCTAATAACAACCTAAATTAACCCCCCAAAACCCCCTAACCCCCCCCCCCCCCCCATTTCAAAAAAAACAAAAACCCCAGCCCCTGAAATGCTGACGCGTGGATGCCTATTGGTCCCGGTTGGTGTCACCAACCGGGACCAAAGGCCCTCCGTCCTGGGCTGGCCGCAGCGGCCACGTGGAGGACCTTCTGTCCCGGTTCGTGTAAGAACCGGAACTAAAGGCCAAGGGCATTAGTAACGACCTTTTAGTCCCGGTTCACAAACCGGGACAGAAGGCCCTCACGAACCGGGACAATAGGCCCTTTTTCTACTAGTGAGGCTTGGGGCACCAACCCGCCTCCACCCGCGGCGCCCTACCACCCCGCCGGCTCCGTCCCGACTCCTGCATGGGACTGCTCCGCCCTCGTCGCCGCCCTCAACGCCACCGCCGGGCCCTCTGCCGCCGGCTCCTCCACGCAGGGCATCTGGGTGATGGATTCCGGCGCCACCTCGCACATGGTCTCCGACCCTGGTATACTCTCCACTTCCTCCCATCCTCCTCCTTCTCTTCGAGTCACTGTCGGCAATGGTGTTCCCCTTCCTATCACCGCCACCGGGCACGTCAGTCTCCACACACCTAGTCACACCTTTTATCTCAACAGTGTTCTTGTTGTTTCAGATATTATCAAAAATCTCCTTTCTACTCGTCAATTTACCATCGATAATTCTGTTTCTGTCGAATATGACCCGTGTGGTTTTTCTATTAAGGATCTGCACACTCGGCGCGAGATCATTCGCTGCAGTAGCCCCGGACCGCTCTACGAGTTCAACGCCAACACCAACCCCACCATCTCTCCATTTGGACTCGTCGCCACCACCACCGCATCTAAGCTATGGCATCGTCGCTTAGGACATCCCGGTGGTGACTCTATGTCACATTTATCTTCAGATTTTGCTATTCCATGTAATAAAAGCACTCAAGTGTGTCATGCATGTCAACTTGGCAAGCACCTGCGTTTACCTTTTTCTAGATCATAAACAGTTTGTATTGCTCCGTTCCAATTACTTCATTGCGATTTATGGACATCACCTGTTGCTAGTAATTCTGGTTTCAAATATTATCTTGTCATTGTTGATGATTTTTCTCATTTTATGTGGACATTTCCCCTTCACCGGAAATCTGACACATATGATATTCTCATCAACTTTGTCGCCTATGCACGCACACAATTCAACCTCCCCGTCATGTCCTTCCAGACCGATAATGGTACTGAGTTTGTTAACTCTACCTTCATCGAGTTTCTTGCACGCAACGGCATACACCTCTGCATGTCCTGCCTATACACCTCCCCTCAAAACGGCAAGGCCGAACGTGCACTTCGCATGCATAACGACATTACTCGCACCTTGCTGTTCCAAGCTTATATGCCTCTTGCGTACTGGGCCGAGGCCCTTGCCGTCGCAACCTTCCTGCTTAACCTCCGTCCAAGCCAAGCCCTGGACTTCCGGATCCCGTATACCCTCCTCTACCAAAAACCGCCCTCCTTCTCCGACCTCCGTGTCTTCGGGTGCCTATGCTACCCTAACCAGTCCGCCACGGCACCTCACAAACTCGCCCCTCGCTCCACCGCATGCGTCTTTCTTGGGTATCCTGCATCGCATCACGACTATCGGTGCCTCGACTTAGCGTCACGCCACATCATCATTTCGTGACATGTCGTTTTTGACGAACACACCTTTCCATTCGCCACCACTCGCACCACTCAGTCTTCGGACGATCTCGATTTTCTCCTCGACTTGGTTGCTACGCAGCCGGCTCCCGCGGTCGTCGCGCCTCCCGCAGGCCAGCCCAACATGGCGCCGGCCTCCTCGGCCCAGCCCGCCATGCATGGCTCGGGGCTTTCCACCCCGACGTCGATCGCCACAGCGCCCGCATCACCCGCGCCGCCATCGCCAGCGTCACCCACCCAGTTCCCTTCTCCACCACCACCACCACCCCCTCCCCCTCGTCGTTGCACTCGCGGCAGCACCGCCTCCTCCACCAACACTCACACCATGCTCACTCGCACCTAGCGTGGTATTTTTCAGCCCATTGATAAACTTAATCTCTCGGTTGAACACTCCTCTATCTCTCCTATTCCCAAAACATATCGCTCTGCTCTCCAGGATCCTCTTTGGCGTGCTGCCATGACCGAGCAGTATGATGCTATCCTTCAGAACCGCACTTGGACTCTCGTTCCTCGACCGTTTGGTGCTAACATTGTTTCAGGGAAGTGGATCTTCAAGCACAAGTTTGGTGCTGACGGTGCTCTCGCTCGGTACAAGGCACGGTGTGTGGTCCGTGGATTCTCGCAGCAGCCTGGCATTGACTATGACGAGACCTTCAGTCCCGTCGTCAAGCCGGCCACGATCCGCGTTGTGCTCAGCATCGCCGTCTCACATGCTCAGCCGGTTCATCAGCTGGACGTCAAGAACGCCTTTCTCCATGGCGATCTCGACGAGGTGGTTCACTGTGAGCAGTCGCCCGGCTTCATCGACCCTACACGTTCTCACCATGTCCGCCTGCTCCACAAGTCCCTCTATGGACTCAAGCATGCGCCACGCGTGTGGTACCAGCGGTTCGCTCATCACGCTCATCGACTGGGCTTTGTGGCTTCCAAGAGCGACGTGTCTCTGTTCGTGCTTCGGCGCGGCTCTGAGATGGCCTACCTGCTCCTCTACGTGGACGGCATCATCCTCACCGCGTCCAGCGCCGAGCTTCTCCAGCACATCACCGACCAGCTTCACCGGGAGTTCTCCATGACCGATCTCGGGGACTTGACTTACTTCCTCGGGATCTCGGTCTCTCGGTCTGCTTCCGGGATGCTCCTCTCGCAGCGCCAGTATGCCATCGACCTCCTTCAGCGCGCTGGCATGATGGATTGCAACCCGTGCGTCACGCCCATTGACACCCGTTGCAAGCTCTCTGCCGACAAGGGTCCCCTCGTCACCGACGCCACGGAGTACCGCAGTTTTGCCGGGGCCCTTCAGTACCTGACGCTCACTCGCCCCGACATTGCACATGCTGTCCAGCAAGCGTGCCTCTACATGCACGCTCCCCGGGAACCTCATCTCAACCTCGTCAAGCGGATTCTTCGCTATGTTCCTGGCACCCTCGACCTCGGTCTACAACTCCACTCCACACCGGCCGCCTGCCTACTCTGACGCGGATTGGGCCGGCTGCCCCGACACCCGACGCTCTACCTCTGGCTACTGTGTCTACCTCGATGACAACCTGGTGTCTTGGTCCTCCAAACGCCAGGCCACGGTGTCTCGCTCCAGTGCCGAGGCCGAGTATAGAGCCGTGTCACATGTCGTGGCTGAGTGCTGTTGGCTTCGCCAACTTCTCCTTGAGCTTCATCGTCCTCTTCCGTCTGCCACCGTTGTCTTCTGTGTTAACGTCAGTGCTGTTTACATGGCATGTAATCCGGTCCAGCATCGCCACACGAAGCACATCGAGATCGACATCCACTTCATCCGCGAGAAGGTGTCTCTCGGTTAGATTCGGGTTCTTCATGTGCCATCCTCACAGCAGTTTGCCGATATCATGACGAAGGGCTTACCGACTCAGCTCTTCTTGGACTTTCGGTACAGTTTATGCGTTGGACCGTTGGACCGACGCACAAACTGCGGGGGGGGGGGGGGGGGGGGGGGGGGGGGGGGGGGATGTTAACGTATAACTTTGTATAGCTAATCTCGCATATTCCGTTTCCATACGGTTGTACATATACGCGTATAGGGTTTATTTCTTGGTCTCCAAGACTTGTAACTTTGCTATAAATATATGAGCCGATCGCCCCCTGAGAGGCGTCTTCCCTCAAACTGTTTCACGTTTATACAGGGCACGTCCACCAAGCAACATAAGCTAAGTCATCTCCTGCCAGCGACGCATCACCTGTATATATATATATTCCTCTTTGAAATCACCAAGGATGGATGGATCAACGACTGACCATTCGAAAATAAAAAACAAACAATGGTCGGTTGGAGTTTGAAACAATCACAAGGCAAGACACACACAAATTGTTTTCGCTACTCATCAACACCAAACACTGTCTTAAAAAAAAATGTGCAGTAAGCCGGCTTCAGGCTCTCAAATCACCCAAAGCACCAGCACCAGCATGTATGAGCACCACCCCCTCGCCCGCTCCTCCCCGGTAGAACCTCGTCTCCCAGTCTCTGCGTAGTAGTCCAATTCCGCGACAAACAAGCGTACAAAACATACCGTCATCGTGCATCAGTGGGCTGCCCATGATATCGAGCCAAGACGAAGCCACCAGTGCGGAGCTTCATGTGGGCCAAGGGGGCAATTGCCCCCACTACTCTAGGAAAACTCTTATAAGTGTATCTTTGTCAGTTGAGCCAGAGGCGGCCATGTACCAGGTAGCACCCGTCGATCAGGCTTGACCAGGAAAAAGGGGCCATTGTCAGTTGAGCCGGCTCGACCAGGTAGCACCTGTCGATCTGCGGGATGACATTAATCTGCGGGATGGCGAGACCCTGCACCTTGGGCTTGAGGTAGTACTCGATGAGCTCTTCGTCCGTCGAGTGGAAGCAAGCCTGGCGGGAAGGCCCAAACGGCGTCCATGGACTCGAACTGGTCGATGACTCGAGGGCTTGATGTGCTGGTCGATGACTCGAGGGGCGATGGGGAGATGATGGGTAGGTAGTGAGGAAACGATCGAGCCGACTGCTCGGGAGCCTTGTTTATATAGTCGATCGACGTGCAATTATGAGGCCGCTTCCTTGTAAGCACCAGTTGGTTTGCTTTGCGCCGGCAACGAGCGTTTGGATCGCTCGCCAGCTTACCTCGCTAGGCAAGGCAATCCTTGCCGACGGAGGCGAGCCGATTTGACTAGCTCAGTCAAACCAAGAAAAAGCTGGAAACCGCAGGATACGAGGCAGGCTCGCTCGAGAACCAAATCCCTTGCTTCCTTACCGAGCCAGGCTAAGCCAACGCTTGCCGGATAACCAAACGCACTGTAAGTTGCCCCCACCTGAATCAATCTGGTCGGGAGTTAGGCACTGCCCCGAAAATAGCCACCACAGGGGAGGCCCATTGTTGTACGTGATCCACCTCTACGACATGCAGCCCCGAATTGACCGCTGCAAGCGATGCTCATTTGTGCGGCGGCCGGCGGCCCAGGACACACAGCCAGGCCGACACGAGATACCGAGAGTGCACATGTTGTCGTGACGACGGGTGGTGACGCAGGCGTGCCCCCCCCTCACCGTCTGCTACGCCATGCAGGCGGATTGATCCCTTTCTTCGCTCCATCCCGGCCGTTGCATAAATATCCTTCGAATCGAACGACTCGCACACCGGAGGTTGTATGGTCACGTCTTGATATCTTAGGTGCGTGGACCGTGAAGCCACGTATTAGTGATATCTCATTGGCCCATCGCGTCCTCACGTGGATCGATCCCTTTTATGCTTCATCTTTGCCGTCCATCCATATTCATCGAAAATCAAACGACAAAGCAAGCTGAGAGGTCACTTTCGTCTGTTATTTCTTTTTTATTTTAGCCGGCGGGGGGGGGGGGGGGGGGGGCGATTGGATGTCCCCACCTGAATATATTACTCAAAAGGGCCCGAGGACCGAGGTTACATCATAGAGTACAAAGAGAGGAGAGGTATAGCCGCCATGACATGGCCGCTTCCCTACTAACAGGGTCCTTGAACAAAATCTTGAACACATGAACATCTTTGAATTTGTGAACAAATTTTGACAAGAGGAACATTATTTGAAAAACAAGAATCGTTTTCAAAGTTATGAACAATTTTTTCAACACGGCATTTTATAAAATTTCCCAGACTTTATCTGAAGTTGTGAACATTTTTTGAAAATTGGAAACATTTTTCTGGAAATGCAGACATTTACAAAATTCCCCAAATATTTTTGAATTGGCAAACAAATTTTGCAAACAAAATCTGTTGAATTTATTTTTTATCAACAGGAACATTTTTCAAATTTTGCCAACATTTTTTGAAATTATGAACATTTTTTCCAAGACACAACCTTTATGAACTTCGCCGAACATTTTTTTAATTTGCGAACAAATTATGAAACCAAGAACATTGTTGAAAACAAGAACAAGTTTTCTGAATTTGTGAACAAATTATCAAAACAGGAGCATTTTTTGAATTTTATGAACAATACCGAAAATGGAACTATTTAATAAATTCCTGAGAAATTTCTAATTTGTGAACTAAATTTTAAAACGCGATTTTTTTTGAATTTGTGAACAAATTTTAAAATATTAATATTTGGAACATTTTGAATAAATTTTGAAACGGGAACACATTTTTGAAACTAAACATTTCTTAGTTTGGGAACAAAATTTATAAAGGCGAACACTTTTTGAATTTAGAACATTTTTCAAAATTAATCGAACAATTTTTGAAATTATAAAATTTTATGAAATTTCTGAACAAAAATTTCAAAACGGGAATTTTTTTTGAAAGATTGAACAAAAATTTGGAAATTACATTTTTTAAAGGATTGAATTTTTTTTTAAATTTGTGTACAAATTTGACAACCAGAACAATATTTAAGTTTTTGAACAATTTTTCTAACATGCGGACAAATTTTGAATTCTAAGATTTTATTAATTTACAAACAAAAATTGAAAACAGGCATAGTTTTTGAAACTTTAAACAAAATTTTAAAAATTCAATATTTTTTTAAAAAAAATTTACTATATTTTGAAGGAAATAAACTTGAAAAAAAGAGAAAGGAAAAGGAAAGGAAAGAAAAAGAAAATAGAAGAAACAGAAAAAAGAAAATGGAAATCGAAAAGGAAGTAAAAGGAAAGAACACAAACAAAAACCCGGTTTTTTTAGAAGAACAGGGAGGCTCCTCCCCGGTTCCATTACTCGAATGAAACCCCAAAGTCGTGCCATACATCAGCTCACTCAGAGGAGCAGTTCAGGGGAAAGCGAAAATGAAAGAGAGTGCAAAATGCTATTACAATAAAGCGCTACAGACTTATGAATGTCCATCGGCCTCAGACCGACGCCATCAGACTAAGAACCTAGGCGCAGATCAACTCCTGCGAGGCCTTGTGAGTCTTCAGCGAAGGGGCTACCATAGCTTGGGGTGACCAAGTCGCCGTCAGTGTCTCTCGCTTCTTGGAACGAGAAGCGAAGCTGGTGTTGTCGTCGGAGATCTTCAGTTTGTTCAAACGAAAAAAGCCGGTTTAGGGAACTTCTAGAAGGTTCCAAAAACCGGTTGACCGCACCTGTGTAAATCTCGAAGTGGGCCAGCCCATGTTTGTCACTCGCATCGCTGCCCTGTGCGGTAGCCCGACAGTTTGCCGCAGTGAGCGGCAATAGGGATTTCCAACAATTAAGGCCCGATTAAGGCAAGAGACATCATCGGATAGGTTGTAAAAGCTGAAATCACTAGTTGAGGAATACTGGTTGCAAAGATCACTCTAACCTCACCAGGTTGCGACAAGTGATGCGCTGCATGTGCCACTTGTCGCGGAGTTTTCCATTTTTTCGTAGATTCGTTTATTCAAAATATTTTATCTCTTAAACCATGCGTCCAAATCTCGAACCGCTTTTACCGTTGGATTCCTCGCGTCGAGATCTTCAAAACTAGATCCCATGTTGATAGGTTTTGACAAACTTTTTTTCATGAAAAAATCGGACGAAAAAACCAAACCGGGAACACGAGTTTTTTCTCTTTCCGGAAGAGGCACGCCCGTGCCTCTCGCGGAAACAAAACCGTGACTCTCACGGAAGGAAAAAAAAAAGAAAACACGTTTTTTTTTCTTTCCGAGGAGGCACGGCCTTGACTCTCATGAAAGCAAAATCGTGACTCTCGCGAAAGAAAAAAAAACAGAAAACACGTTTTTTTCCGTTTCCGAGAGGCACGGCCGTGACTCCTGCTAAAGCACAACCGTGGCTCTCGCGGAAGCAAAACTGTGACTCTAACGAAAGGGAAAAAAAGGAAAACGCGTTTTTTCTCCGTTTCCGAGAGGCACGGCTGTGACTCTCACGAAAACAAACCGTGCCTCTCACGAAAGCAAAACCGTGACTCTCGCGAAAGGAAAAAAATGCGTTTTTGCACAAAAAATATTGTTTTTTCAAAAAAATTTGATCGAAAAGCTAATGAACACCGGTGAAAAACCAAAACGTCAAAAAACCGAAAAAAATCGCTAAAAAATCCGAAGGGAGCATCCAGAGCGCGATACGTGGCGAATGGCTGAGAGGAAGTGGTTGGGTACAGGTCCGAGAGACTAGAATTCCAAGATGGGGCGAAAGGTTTACCTAAGATATTTGAGAAAGTTTTTGTAAAAAGTGCAATTTTGCCGGGGTGCGAGAAGAAGACCTGGTTATTATAATATAAGGAGGTTATCTTATTGTGGCGCTGTCAGTTAGAGGCACAAGTGTGAAAAAATTTAGAGTTCTCATCTCCATCAACGGCCGTGCGATTTTTTTAGCGGATACGCCAGTACAATATTTTATCTCTGATGATGCGTTCCAAACTTGTTGTAAATCTTCTTGATTTTATTGAGGAGGCTAGATCCCTCTCCCCGTTGGAAGTATGCCTCCGTCTCAAAACTTGAAACTGTAAGCAACTTGATTACGGTTTGAAATAATCTTAATCAAAGGTAAACTGTTACTTTACTTCTGAACACCGACTGTCTTCAGAAATGTTCAGTAAGACCCTTCTCTATGTCCATTAAGACGCCCCCGAAACAGCTTACATCAAACTTTAGGCTGGTACTTGGCTACTTATGAAACTTTAGGCTGAGTTTCATCTTCAACTCGATCTCTGCACCTGTGATGATCCAGGTCGCCCACTGCACCAAGGCCGCCGCGGCATGGACCGCGATCAGGGAGATGTTCCTCTTCCAAACGCAGGCCAACATCGTCAACACGCGGATCGCCTCTCCACCACCAAAAAGGGCACCGCGACCATCGCCGAGTACATCGGGCGCATGAATGCGCTAGGCGACGAGATGGCTTCAGCAGGAAAGCCACTCGACGAGGATGATATGGTTTCCTACATCCTTGCCGGACTTGATTTCGACTACATCTCGTTCGTCTCATCCATCTGCGCTGCAAGGACCGAGCACATCAAGGTAGCTGAACTTTACTCCCAGCTGATCGGTTTTGAAAAATGCCTTGCCATGTTCGAAGGTGGAAACCAGTCCTCTCAGTCCTCGGCCAACGCTGTTTCCCGTGGCCGTGGTGGCTTCGGTCACGGCGGAGGCGGCCGTGGAAATGGTGGTCGTGGCAAAGGAGGTGGAGATCACGGCAGTGGATGCCGTGGCAATGAAGGCGGTGGCCGCGGCAATGGACGTTGTGGCAACGGCAATGGAGGAGGCAACGATCTCCCTGAGGTTGTTTGCCAGATCTGCAAGAAGCCAAACCACACCGCCGTTGAGTGCTACCGCCGCTTCGACATCTCCTTTGCCAAGAACGAAAAGAGTGCAGGATTGGCCACCACCACGTCCAATGGAGTGGACACCAACTGGTACCTCGACACGGGGGCCACAGATCACATCACCGGCGAGCTCGACAAGCTGACAGTCCGCAACAAGTACAACGGCAACGAGCAAGTCCACACCGCAAACGGAGAAGATATGGAAATTAGTCATATTGGTCAATCCACTGTTCGAACCCCTACTCGTGATCCTCATCTCAAAAACATATTGCATGTACCCGATGCCACCAAAAATCTTATTTCAGCTCATCGTTTGTCCACTGACAACAATACTTTTCTTGAAGTTCAACCACATTTCCTTTTCGTTATGGAACTGGGAACGAGGAAAGCCCTTCTCCACGGCAGGTGTAGACGTGGTCTCCATCCCCTATCATCGGATCCTTGAATTCAAGCAAGCAGGCGTTTGGTGTCAATAAAGTGTCCACGGACAGGTGGCACAGTCGGCTAGGACATCCTTCATCGACCATAGTTCGTCATGTCCTTAGCCACAACAATATTCCTTTTTCAAGTAGTAAGTTGAATAAAGAAAGGTGTTTGTGATGCTTGCCAATTTGGCAAGAGCCATCAACTTCCTTATCCTAGTTCGTTCAGTGTATCTAAAGCTCCTTTAATTTAGAGCAAATTTTCTCCGATGTATGCGGGCCTACCCGTGATTCTATCAATAGGAAAAACTATTATGTGTCCTTTATTAATGATTATAGCAAATTCACGTGGATCTATCTTCTTAAGCATAAATCTGAAGTTTTTAAGATCTTTCATGAATTTCAAGCTTTAGTTGAAAGATTGTTCAATAGAAAAATTATCACTATGCAAATAGACTGGGTCAGCTGAATCACCATGTCTCCTGTCCACATGCTCACCAGCAGAATGGATCAGCTGAAAGAAAACATCGCCACATTGTTGACGTGGGACTTTCTCTTTTGGCTCATGCCTCTATGCCTCTAAAATTCTGGGATGAGGCATTTCTCTCTGCCACATATCTGATAAATCGCACCCCTAGCAAAGTGATCAATTTTGAAACTCCCTTGGGTCGTTTGTTTCATGAACAACCAAACTATCATTCACTTCGAGTTTGTGGGTGTGCTTGTTGGCCCAATCTCCGTCCATACAATTCTAGAAAATTAGAATTCCGATCCAAACAATGCGTATTTCTCGAATACAGTAATCTCCACAAAGGCTTCAAGTGCGTTGATGTTGCTTCTGGCAGAGTCTACATATCCCGTGATGATATTTTTGATGAAACCGTTTTTTTTTCAAGACCTTAAACCCTAATGCAGGCACCCCCCCTTCGCTCTGAATTCTTTTTGCTTCCTAAAATTATTCCCTCTGAGCCTATTAATCATGGGGGTGAACGTGTACTTGATCAAGATGCTAATTTTCCTGCTAATCCTAGTGAAAATCCAGTTCCTGTGCATGATTTTATGCAGACAGTACAAGACGAAAACGGCACGGAGCACGAAGCAGATTCACATGCTGTCAACGCCGATCCCGAGGATGACGGCACAGGTGCAGGCAGCCCAGGCAGTTCAGGCGAATCTGCATCGGGTCTGCGCACGCCACCCAGAGAACGACGAGTGGGCGCGTCGGGTGCTGGTTCCCCATGTGGGCCAACCTCTGGCGGTCACATGACGCAGGACCAGTCGACCGGCTCCTCGCATCGCACGCTGCCTCTCGATGACTGCAAGGTGGCCCAACCCGGCGCAGGAGCATCGGCTGGCGCCTCTGGCGCAGAAACGACAAGGCGGGATGTCAGGTCCCTTGTCGCTGATAGCAGGATCGGCGTGGGATCCCGTGCGGCTGATGGCAAGATCGACGTGGGATCCGTTGCGGCTATGGTACGGAGACAGACTTTGCGTGCCTAACATTGAGGAACTCAAGCAACAAATCCTAACCGAAAGCCACACCGCTCCATACTCAATCCATCCTGGAGGTACCAAAATGTACAAGGACATTCAGGAAAGATTTTGGTGGCACGGTATGAAAAGGGATATAGCCGCGTTTATTGCTTGTTGCGATTCATGTCAGCGCATCAAGGCCGAGCATCAAAAGCCAGCAGGGCTACTCCAATCAAACAGGATACCGGAGTGGAAATGGGATGAAATAGGAATGGATTTCATCGTCGGACTACCCCGATCACAACGCGGAAATGACGCCATATGGGTCATCACAGACCGACTAACCAAGGTTGCTCATTTCATTCCCGTGAAGACTACCTACTCCACACAAAGGCTGGCCAAGCTTTATCTCTCCCGTATAGTTTGTTTGCATGGAGTCCCAAAGACTATAATATCCGACCGAGGCACACAATTTGTCTCCAAATTTTGGGATCACCTGCAACAAGCTCTGGGCACGCAGCTAGCTTTCAGTACAGCGTACCACCCTCAGACTGATGGACAAACGGAACGTGTGAACCAAATCCTAGAGGATATGCTGAGGGCCTGTGTGCTCACCTATGGATCCAGTTGGGAAGAGAGTTTGCCGTATGCCGAGTTTGCTTATAACAATAGTTACCACGCCAGCTTGCAAATGGCACCCTTTGAAGCATTGTACAGACGGAGGTGTCGTACCCCACTAAATTGGTCAGAAACAGGTGACAGTCGTATCTTCGGCCCAGACATGCTTAAAGAGGCCGAGGAGAAAGTTAAGCAGATCAGGGACAGATTCAAGACAGCGCAGAGCCGACAAAAGAGCTACTACGATCAAAAACATCGTGAGGTCAGCTTTGAACTCGGTGATTCCGTGTACCTACGAGTGTCTCCTATGAGGGGTCTGCAACGGTTCAAAATTAAGGGGAAGCTAGCCCCAAGATTTATTGGACCATTCCGTGTAGTCGCACGAAGAGGCACAGTAGCCTACAAACTAGACTTACCCAAGGAGCTGTCAGACGTCCATGACGTGTTCCACGTCTCTCAACTGAGAAAATGTGTGAGTAACCCGGAGAAGCATGTATCCCATGAGAGCATTGATGTGCAACTAGACCTCACCTACAGAGAGAGGCCAGTAAAAATATTGGAAGAGTCTGAAAGGAGGACCTGTCAGAAAACAACAAAAAATTTCAGGGTTCAGTGGAGCAACCACACTGAGGATGAAGCTACATGGGAAAGGGAAGATTTTCTCCAGGCAGAGTATCCATATCTATTTGAGGATCAGCACAAATCTCAAGGACGAGATTTTTCCTAAGGGGGTAGCTGTTGTGACACCCAAGTTTTTATTTTGATTTTTCAAAAGATTTTATTTGACTTGAGGGAGGTGATTTAAATTTTTCTTCAAAAGAACTCTCCCTTTCAAAATATTTTTTTATGGCAAGAGTTTTATTTGGATTCACCCAAGATTTGTTTTTGGTCTTGGAGGTTCTTGCTCTTTATTTGGACTCAAGACAAAGTGCTTTTCATTGGGGGAAGATGCCTTTTGAAATTTCTTTGAAAATACTCTATAGCTTTTGGAATAATCCTTTACCACTTTCAACAATTCTCTCTTGCCATGGCCTTAGTGCAAATCCACTCTCCTAACCCTTCCCTCACCTTTGGATCATGATTTACTTCAAATCCAGCAAGTTGGACCTCTCCATACAATTATTTTTCCATTTAAATCTTATCAAAACAATTTCTGTCTCCTATTCTAGCCCTTGGAGATTTACAAAGGAGCTACCATTTCTGTTTTGATTTTTGCCCCCAAACCTTTTTCCCTTCCTAGTCCTTTGAACCATCAACCAAGATCCATGAAGAACCACTGGTCTTCAGTTCAAATTTTTCAAACTATACTTACTGCAAGTTTGGACCAGATTTGTCAAATTTGGTGAAATTCATTCAAATCTTTCTCCAAAAATTCTGAGTAAAATCAGGCAGCCCCTAAGTGCATTGAGTGGTCACCTCACCAAGTCCCAGCCCCAGGAAAATTTTTCTGCTTGCCAAATCATTCTGTCGAACACCTGCAGGGCATTGTCAAAATCAAATTCAGTCAAGTTCAGTTAACAGTGGCTGAACCACTGTCGTTTTCTTCAGTGTTCGATCTCGATCTCGCCAGTGTCGCTGTGTCGCCTTGCTCCCCGTCCTCTCCCCCTTGTTCCTGCGCCGCACGATCCCCTGGAGCCTTGCGGACGTCGGCGACGAGCAGGAGGAGGTGCGCCGCCCCGTGACCGACGCCAGCGGCGGCTTTGCGGCCGCCAGAGAGAGGCGCGGCACAGACGGCGCCACCCAGCGCCGCCCAAGCCACCGGAGCTCGCCGCGTGGCCTTCCACTCCCCAGAATGCGCTGCCACTCTCGTCGTGAACCGCAGGGTACGGAGCGCGCTCTCTGCCGCCGTCGTGCCCGTGCGGCCACCCAACCGTGGATCGGCGCCATTACGCCAAGACCAACCGAGATTTGTGGGGGAACGGCACCAGTAAACTTCACTGATGCTGCCAGGCCACTCAAACCACCTGCTCAACCACTGCCTCGCCGTAATCGCTCGCCAGAGCAACCCCGTTCACGGCCACCCCCTCGATCCGCCTATAAATAGAGGCCCCGAGCTTCAACTCGAACCCCCACCACCTCTGCACTCCACCAAGACCCTGCCTAGCCACTGGAAGAGCCCCGAGGAGGTCTCCTTCCTCAACTCCGGCCGCCGCGACCCGCCACGGGACCCAGCTCGATTCGCTCCCGTGCGTGCACCTCTGCCTCCCATTTCTTGCCAGTAGCCCTCTAGTGCATCCCTCCTTCTGACCCGCGCTTCAATTTGAGGTTTGCAGCTCGCCACCGGAGTTCCCCACCATCACTCGAGCCGCCGTCCGCCGGAGAAAGTGTCGCCGTCGACGTGGTGCTCTCCGTCGGTCGAGTCCACCACCCACCGACGCGGAAGGACTCGCTGAAGCTCTTGGTACCCTCCGATCTCCCTGACTCGCCGTGGTTCGACGCCGGCGTCCACCGCAGTCTTCGGGCGCCGGCGAGCTTTTTAAACCTGACATGTGGGACCCCCCTGTCAGCCTCTCTTCTGTTTCCCCTCGCGAAACGTTTTCTGTTGGCACCTTCGGGCAAAATACGTTTTCCCTTTTGAGCTTGCGCGTTTCTTTCCGAAGCGTTTTCTGTTTTCTCAGTTTAAACCCTAGAACTTTTCTGTTTCATTACAGATGAGTCCCTGGACAGAAACCTTTATAACTTTTTAATAAAAAGTGATTTTTGAGTGATTCTTTTTCTGACAGTCTTAAAATTTTGTCTAGTTTTTTATAGGATTTATTTGGAAATTTTTTGGAGAAGTTTTTATGCACGCGTTGGTTTTCACGTTAGTACCCTGTTTTCGTTATGCCGTAGGTTCCGGAAGAGGTGACGGAGCCGCGAACTTCGCCGAGCTAGACTCCGACTTCTCCGAACCAGGCAAGCATGTTTGAACCTTTGATATGATAGGTGTTTGCATGTTTGCGTATAAGTTGTGTGTGGTATATGAGTGTCGGTGAGGACCTTGTTGCTTGTGAGGCAACTACCCGCATGTTCCAAACTTGCGATGATCTCTGGTGAGAGATGGCCTAATCATGTGGTGACATGAAGGGAAGCAAGGTGGTACTGTTGTAGCATACCAGCCTTGCGTCATCCGACAAATTCTGACGTTAACGTGGACGGAGTCACGTTATCGTTCTTTTCCCTTCCGTGCTACCACGTGTTTCTTTGCCAGGATGCGGTTTAGTAAGTTGGTAACCTCTTTCCGTGTACACACCAAACAGAGGGGCCGGGATGATGGTTCCGTGGCCCTGGATTAAAGCCAGTCATCCGGTCAGGGGGCATGGGTGTTTCCGGTTGGGACCGAGAGGGGGGGCACCCCCTTAGAGCGCGCGTATAGAAATTTGATCCCATGCTACGCGAGGTTGTAGCCTCCCCGTCTCAAAGTTTTTCTTGAACGTTGCCGGGGGTGATCCTTGGCTTCGGAATGTTGAATGGGTGTGTACTGGTTAGACGTGTTTCTTCCAAGACACCGTAGACGGAACTAGTCCCTGTGACTACTGAAATCCGTTGGCTGTGGTTAAAGTACAAACTCTCCAGAGTCAAAATTTTCCAAGTCATCGTATCCATGATCAAGTAGGGTGATCAGTATATCCATATCTATCCTCGTGGAATTTATCCCCGGTGAACAAGCTCAAGTGGTAACCCCGTTAAATTGTTATTCCTGCGGATGGACTAACCTCATATTTGTTTCGTACTTGTAATAATTTATGTTCTCGAGCTACTGAATTATTGAGCTACAATATAAGCCCTTTATGTGATGTCGCTCAGACGTCCGACTGTGGCATGTTTGTCTTTTATTTCTGTTATAAGCCCTTTATGTGGTGTCGCCCTGACGCCCGACTGCAGCATTATTATTCCTGCAGTTTCCTCTCGAGGAGTCATTCAGACCCTCGTTTGGCACCAGTATTACTATTCTTGCAGTTTCCTCTCGAGGAGTCATTCAGACCCTCGTTTGGCACCAGTATTACTATTCTTGCAGTTTCCTCTCGAGGAGTCATTCAGACCCTCGTTTGGCACCCAGTATATAATTTGGGATTTCGGGAGGACTACCGCCCGACTTCTCTGCTATTATTCCCACGCATTATTATCTCTATGTGTGAATGTACCGGTTAATCTGTTCTTATGCTTCATGTTTACATTTGTTATATCTTATGTCCGAACTGTCTTGCGAGTACTTTCATAGTACTCACCTGGCTTGTTGATTTGGCCAGATGTTGACGAAGGCGATCTCTTGGATGAAGAGTTTGATAGCGAGTCCGACGCCTAGAGGAATCCCAGTCAGTCCTGTGCGATCCCGGATATTGGTCACTTGTATTATATACGCTTCCGCCACCCGCAATAAGTCTCCTTGAGCCTCACTCCGACGCTCGAAGAGCTGTAGTTTTCAGGAGTCATATCACCCACTTCACGGTGATATTTCCGCCATCGTAGTTATCGTGAGTTAGTAGTTATGCCACCCCATCCGCCGTTATGTTTTATCGGCGTGCATGTAATAAATTGTTGAGCAGTCCCCGTTCAACCTTGTATTATATTCAGTACTCCTGGTATTTTTCTTCTGTGACCGAGATATTGTCTACTAGTGAGAAGGAATTCTTCTTTAATGGTCCGTAAAAGGGATTGGTCTCTTAATAATTATTTTATTGAAAAACCGGTCGTGACAGCTACACCCCGAATCCCCCACCAACCAGAATTCCCTCCGTGTCGACCATTCCCCCCTCCGTGACACGGCGGTAGCGACGTTCGTAACGGGGGGCAATCGATATACCATCGGGGTATGTTTTTTAGATTAGGCATAATTATCTTATGCAAAAACAAAAACTAAAATAAAGTAAAAATAACAAAATAAAGTAAAAATAACAAAATAAAGTAAAAATAAAAAATAAAGTAAAATAAATGTATGCCGACGGCATCTGTGCACACACGGAGGTGCAGTCCCATGCCGTCGGCATATCTGTGCACACACGGAGGTGCAGTCCCACGGATCGATGACGTGGCATGGCACACAGATCGATGACGTGGCATGGCACACGGATCGATGACGTGGAAGAGGGGCCTATGCCGACGGCTATACCATAGGCATACCTTTGCCATAGATAGTATAAAGCAAAATTAAAAATAAAACTAAATAAACATATGCCGACGGCATAGCTGCGCACACGGATCGATGACGTGGCAGAGGGGCATGGGCCGGGTCTATGCCGACGGCTATGCCGTAGGCATACCTGTGCCATAGATATGCCGACGGCCGCCGTTACCTTCCGTCGGCGTAGTTTCAACGCCGTCAAACGGTCAGCGCTGACCGGGTAGGTGGGCCCGGTCTATGTCGACGACCGCGCCTATGCCGACGGTCCCCGTAGGCGTATCTCAAGCGGTCCCGACAGCCTCGTCTATGCCGACGGCCCCGTCGGCATAGATGGATGTATGCCGTCGGCATAGATGAGGCCGTCGGCGCAAGCAGTTATTCTGGTAGTGTAAGGCCAAAGTTTTTCCATGTTGCTGGAAAAAAATTTGGCCCGCTACTGCATGCATTGCACGTAAATGCCTGCGTGAAGTGACAGCTGATACGTTCATGCTTTGCAGTGCCAGCAGATTTCCTTATTCTGATTTCTGCCATGTGCATCAAGCAAGCTCCTTGTTGCGTCTTACATTTCCTGGCCCTTCTACTTTTTTTTTCTCTGGGCTTGTAGTGATTTGTTTATGAACCTTCTAATCCAAAAGACTAGCCGTCAACCCTTGCATCTTGTACTGGCTAAATAAATTTAGACCTTTCTCCTATAGACTGCTAACTTCTATGTTACATATATATGAATTTTTATTATGTAAAGTTCACATGGACTCTCTAAGGTGATTATTGTACATACATATGCAGATCAACACACATGAGCACCTGTGCCAAGTTTCTTTTTTTTTTGCAAAAAAATCATATCTACTCCCTCCGTCTGAAAATACTTGTCATCAAAATGGATAAAAAGAGATGTATCTCGAACTAAAATACATCTAGATATATCTCCTTCTATCCATTTTGATGACAAGTATTTCCGGACGGAGGGAGTATTATAAAAGTTCAATGGAAATACAGTATTTTGAACATATGAATGACCACTACTGCTGCCACAACGAGTTGCCGACGCGCCGTCGCTGCTCCCCTACGGGAGCCGACTTGACCTTATCGATGACAGCCGATAATTCTTCGTGCACGTGCCCCCTATGGACCAGCGCCCTGAAACTATAGTCTTCATCATCGAACCCTTGCATAGATTTGAAACACCCGACACAAAATTTCACCACATGATAAGAAACTCTAACCTCACCACCCCAAGGAGCCGACAGGAATCCACGCCGGAGCTCCATCGACTACATTCAGACAGTCGAATTTCAGTAGGATCGGAGATCTGAAGACAAACTCGAAGAAGCAGCGCGCCATCTGCACGAGTGCTGCACCTACGAGGACTAAAAACATGTAATCTAAACTACTAACCATAGTGAAGGCACCGAGATCTCCTCCCCTCCCCGCTACCGGACACCGAAGCGACAAGCAGAGGGGACATGAATCCATGGGCTCGCTGGTGAAACTTAGAGGGGAGAGTTTGCTCTAGCCGCCTAGATTTAGGGAAGAAAAACGAGAGGACGATTAAAGCTCGTCACAGGTCACTTGTCAACTGGGTCGCACAACACCTGTGCTAAGTCTAAGACTTCAACACCACCACAAGGAAGCTAATCATCTAGGCAAGGAGGAGGCACTGTGCGTTCATTACCTGTTGGTAATATGTAGCTTTCATTCTGAATGGATGTACCTGTGTTGAGATGGACGGCTATGTAGGTTGAGATGGATGGCTATGTAGGGGGCAAGCAAAAATCCAACAAGCCAACAAAGCAATTGTTATGGCTTGTCCGATTGGTCTATCTTTGAACAATGTTGTCGTTTGCCAAAAAAAAAATTTGATAGCACACTAAAAGTGCATCATATTTTTATAGAAGCCAGAAAGAAAATTTACAAGAATCCTAAAATAACTTTTGACAAAAGATGAATTTTATTGGCTCAGAATGGAGCGTCAAAAGGATACACACAATGAGCACATACGCGACCTCTGCTAGGATGCACACAACACACGCACACAAAAATACGCCAGGAAATAGCAAAGTCATATAAGACCGAAGCTATGCGTAGGCGAGGAAAAAACAAAAAAAAAACACCAAAGCGATCAGGTTTGCGATCGGCCGGCAAACTACAACAAAGTCCATATCCACACCAACCATCACATGACACACACGATGACGATGTTCTTCCACGGCAACGCCTTCAAGAAGGAAGCGACACTCAAACACCAGAATCTAGATTTTCACTTTGAAGAACCGGTCCGAGCATATTAAGACATGTACATCCTAAATACAACACCGATATTGAGGCAGGTACATTAACATGTGAAACTGGCTTGGTTTTTCATCTCTCTTTTTTTTTAACAACTAGCTTAGCTAACTACTCACGAAACCATCTAAAGTCCACGCTGCCAGCTCCGCCATGATGCGATCCACAACAGCATTATTCCTTTGTTTCTAGAGATTCCAAGAAAGGAGAATAAAATTAAGGCCACCAATTAGGGCTTCATTATCTTAGGTGGTGTTTTGCGCAAATTAAGGTTGACCACGACGCAGTGCAAGCTGGCTAATAAATATGATGACATACAAAAATCATTTGCTGCCGTTGGGGTGATTATTAGGCTACAAAGTCAAATGATACGCTAGCTTGGTGTTTATTCGGCTTGAGGTGTCTATACATACATATGCATGAATGAATCCTACGTATGTTATGGTTATCAGCTGAGTACATATTTCTTACAACTTTGGTGGAACATACAGTGTGTCCTAGTGTGCTGCCTCTGGGTGGTGGCTGGGAGCAATGGTAGCCCGGTCGTGGCTCCTTCTGCTCGGCCTCAGCCTCGCCGCCGCCGTGCTTCAAGTTGGCGTGGAGACGGTCGAACTTGAGTAGGATCGGAGATCCGAAGACAAACTCGAAGAAGAAGCGTCTCCATCTGCCCGAGCGCCACATCTATATATGAGGACTAAAAACATCTAACCTAGACTACTAACCATAGTGAAGGCACCGAGATCCCCTCCCTGCCACCAGCCACCGAAGCGGCAGGCAGAGGGGACACAAACCCATGGGCTCATCGGTGAAGCTTGGAGGGAAGAGTTTGCTCTAGCCGGCTAGAGTTAGGGAAGAAAAACGAGAGGAAGAGTAAAGCTCGTCACAGGTCACTTGTCAACTGGGACGCACAGCACCGGTGCCAAGTCTAAGACTTGAACACCACCACAAGAAAGCTAATCATCTAGGCAAGGCGGAGGCACCGTGCATTCATTACTTGTTGGTAATATGTAGCTTTCATTCTGAATGGATATACCTGAGTTGAGATGGACGACTATGTAGGTTGAGATGGATGGCTATGTAGGGGGCAAGCAACAATCCAAGAAGCCAACAAAGTGATTTTATGGCTTATCCCATTGGTCTATCTTTGAACATTATGTTGTCGTTTGCCAAACTTTTTTTTTTATTGCACAGTAAAAGTGCATCATATTTTTATAGAAAACGGAAAGAAAATCTAGAAGAATCCTAAAAATAGATTTCGACAAAAGGTGAATTTTATTTACTTAAAATGGAACATCA
Source organism: Triticum aestivum (assembly GCF_018294505.1). NCBI lineage: Eukaryota > Viridiplantae > Streptophyta > Magnoliopsida > Poales > Poaceae > Triticum > Triticum aestivum. The sequence continues at coordinate 654,843,752 of NC_057799.1, read as the reverse complement.
AAACGATACACACAATGAGCACACATTCAGTCTCTGCTAGGATGCACACAACCAACACCAACACACGCACACAAAAATACGCTAGAAAATAGCAAAGCCATATAACACCGAAGCTATGCATAGGCGAGGAAAAAACATAAGAGCACCAAAGTGATCAGGTTTCATCGGCAAACTACAAGAATGACCATATCCACACCAACCATCACATGACACACACGACCACAAGGTTCTTCCACGGCAACGCCTTCTAGAAGAGAGCGACGCTAAAGCGCCACCATCACCATATCCGACCATTCAAGACCAGAATCTAGTTTTCCACTTTGAAGAATCCGTCCGAGCATACTAAAACATGTACATCCTAAATACAACACGGCTATTGAGGCAGGTACATTTACATGTGAAACTGGCTTGGTTTTTTATCACTTCGTTTTGAACAACTAGCTTAGCTAACTACTGACAAAACAATCTAAAGTTGTAAACACCCCGCACTTGTCCACGCTTCCAGCTCCACCATGATGTGATCCACAAGAGCATTCAATGATCAATTTCTGCTGGTCCTGATTCCCAGAAAGCCTGGCATTATCCTTTTTTTTTTGGATGATGTCATTATTCCTTTGTTTCTAGAGATTCCAAGAGAGGTGAACAAAATTAAGGCCACCAATCAGAGATTCATTATCTTAGGTGGTGTTTTGCGCAAATTAAGGTTGCCCACAACGCAGTGCAAGCTGGCTACTGAATATGATGACATACAAAAATATTTGTGGCAATTGGGATGATTATTAGGCTACAAAGTCAAATGATACGCTAGCCTGGTGTTTTATTCGGCGTCAGGTGTCTATGCATACATATGAATGAATGAATCCTATGTATGTTATGGTTATCAGCTGAGTACGTATTTGTTACAACTTTGGTGGAACATACAGTGTGTCCTAGTGTGCTGCGTCTGGGTGGTGGCTGGGAGCAAATGGTAGCCCGGTGGTGGCTGCTACTGCTCGGCCTCGCCGCCGACGTGCTTCAAGTTGGCGGCCAGCGCGCGCCGGACACCACGGGTGAGCATGCATGCATACACTAGCTAGTTTATCCTTGTTGTTTGATATGTACAAAGTAATAAGTATGGGTGCATTTGAGCATGCAGGTTTCATCAGCATCGACTGTGGCCTGTCGGAGCAGAGCAGCTACGTGGATGACCTCACCAAACTGCTCCTCAGCTCGGACGCCGGCTTCACCGACGCAGGCACCAACTACGACGTCTCAGCCCGGTATACGAACCTGTTGTACAGACGCTTCCTCACCGTCCGGAGCTTCCCCAGCTCGGTGGACGGCCGCAGCTGCTACACCCTGCCGTCCGCCGTGCCAGGGACGTCCAAGTACATGGTCCGGGCAGCGTTCAAGTACGGCGACTACGATGGGCTCAACAAGCTCCCCATCTTCGACCTCTACCTCGGTGTCAACCTGTGGCGGACGGTGAACATCACGGATGCTGGCTTGGTGCAGATCGCCGAGGCCATCGTCGTTATCCCGGAGGACAGAGTGCAGGTTTGCATGGTGAACATCGGCTCAGGGACGCCGTTCATCTCCACCCTAGACTTGAGGCCTCTCAAGAATAGTCTCTACCCGCAAGCGAACGCGACCCAGGGCCTCTCCATGATCTTCACGGGTAATTTCGGTGCGTCGGATGTGATCAGGTGAGTGGCCAATGAACCAGAGAGCAAATGACGGTCCAACATTTTGTGGGTGCTCCTGTCGTGACTGTTCTCAATTTAAATGGCCAGATACCCGAACGATCCATACGACCGTTTATGGGTCCCGTGGTGGTCCGTGGTCCTGTGGTCGGGCGTGTTCGGACATGGCAACTTCCAGGGCGACCAGGATGGCAAATTCGAAGTACCCGCCGTCGTGATGAAGACTGCCATCACTCCATTCAACCCCTCCGACAACATCTCTTGCTCGTGTTCGACGCTGTGGACTCCACGCTCCGGTACACACATATCGCTCGTGTTCATCTTGCTCATTTGATGGCTGCATGCATCATCATGATGCAGAGGCCGGGGGTACGCCTCCATTTTCAAAAAAAATAATCACCTGTCCAAACCTCTGAACCATGCAACATGATTTGCTTCGAGTTCATGCCATGCATGTTTCCTGGTTTTTCTTCTTCTTATTTTAAAGTGTATCACAATGTATTACTGTGTACATACTAGCAAAATCCACTCTGAAACAAGTGCGCTGTTAATTAGTACTCCCACTGCTTTTCTAAGCTCTTGCTCCTCCGTGCGCCCTTTATAGGCACTATTTTACTTTGTATTTCGCGGAGTTGCATATCCTGAACAGCAGCCAAGCCCGCCGGTTCAACGTCGGCTACAACAACCATCTTTCGATGTCCAACTACGAGCCGTCGTACCTCAAGCTCGGCTATAACAACATTGAACCCGTTCAGTTCTTCAACCAGTACAACGTCACCATATCCAGGGCGCCAAACTCCACACTGCCGCCCATCATCAACGCCTGCGAGTTTTTCTCCACCATGTCTACCGCCAATGTTGGCACAAACGCTCATGATGGTAAATTCGAATTCATATATATCCATGTTCTTTTAGACAAAATACTGTAAAGCCGCGTATCTTTGTTACAAAGGCAAAATAAATTAGAATTCCCTCTGATCCATATTAATTCCCGCTCGTCTAGTACAAAGTCAATTAATTTGGATCGGAGAGAGTACTTTGTTTTGTTGCTATTGCCAGGTTCATGCTCCCAACAGAATTTGATATGTGTTTTTTTTCCTTTTCCTTCTAATATTAAATGTCGGTGAATCACATCTATAAAATGTTAGGTTAGATACCACCTGAATATGGTTGATCTGTTTGGCATTATTGCACGCACAGATCTTCCTTTCTCCCCAGTTCTGCTGCTGCTGCTGCAGACACAATGTCTCAGTGGTCAGTGCAACAAGGGGTAATTAACTACCTTTTTTTTGAAAGGGAGGAATGCCCCCGGCCTATGCATCAGAGCGATGCATGCAGCCATCTTATTGATGTAAAGTTCGAAAACAAAGTCTTAGGTCCAGCATTGGCTTACAAAAGGAGCACGAAAACACAAAGAAAACATGTAAATAAAAATGCCACGACCGGCGAAAAGTAGGCCTAGATGACTAAACACACCTATCTTATTATTGGATCGCTATCCAAACCAGTTGTAGATAACCCGTGCTACCGTCTCCCACCGGATGCACCCAATAGGCAAAAGCTCCCTGGAGTGGATTTTTGCAATGACCCGCATATCTGTCTTCCATCTATACTGCCACTAAATGCAAGCATGGATAAGGAAATTAGATAGAACTGTTGTGATGCATTGCAGATAGTTGCATGCACATGATCTGCTAACTGCCCTTTTGTGTCTTCTTTTTAATGCAAAAACAGCTTCTGCCATGATTGCAATCAAGGCCAAGTATCAGGTGAAGAAGAACTGGGAGGGTGATCCATGTTCTCCAAAGACTCTCGTGTGGCATGGTTTGAACTGCAGCTACCCCATTTCTCTACCTCCAAGAATTACAAGCGTGTAACTTCCAGTTTACCTTTTTGGCATGCATAAAAAGTTTTCCAACAATATAAGTAATGGTAATCATGATGTTTGAAACAAGTTTTTTTTTTACAGAAATATGTCATTCGGCGGTTTGGGTGGTGATATATCATCTTATTTCGCCAAACTCAAAGCTATCCAATATTTGTGAGTAGGCTGTTCTTTAATTCATTTTTACAGAGTATTTTTTTGATTTTAGTTCGCACATGTCATATGCATATGGCTTATTTCAGGGATTTGTCACACAATGAATTGACGGGATTCATTCCTAATGAGCTTTCACAACTGCACTCCCTTGTGGTGTTGTAAGCAATTCTGAATCAAGTTGCCTTTCATGTTATATTTAGTTCTGGAATACCAAAATTCACTTCATATTTTTTTTCATTTTTACTGTCTGAACTGACCAAATAAATTCCTTTACAAAAACTCATCAGATAAGAATTCAGATGATGCTATTCTTTTGAGTTTTGACATCATATTAATTTTCTTTCCAATTTGGTCCCATCAGAGACTTGACAAATAACCAGCTTAGTGGACCAATACCCTCTGAACTTATGAAAAGAGTTCAAAATGGCTCCTTAACTGTGAGGTTAATGATTCATATATTCGTACTCATGTTACCCTTTAATTTTTCATTGGTCTTTTGCTAGCTTGCCTTGTAAATTTCCTTTTTGCCATCTGCCAGCTCTTTGCCGTCTGCTAGCTGACGGCAAAGAAGCTCTTTGCCGTCTGCTAGCTGACGGCAAAGAAGCTCTTTGCCATCAGCTACCCAAAAGCTGACGGCAAAGAAGTGGCAGACGGCAAAGAAGCTCTTTGCCATCTGCGGGCTCTTTGCCGTCCGCTGGCGGATGGCAAAGAGAGAGGTGGCCCCCACCCCCCGCCCGTTTGGGGAAAACTTAACGCCCCACCTCTTTGCCGTCTGCCAGCGGACGGCAAAGAGGCAAAAGGGCGGACGGCAAATAGTGGCGGACGGCAAAGAGGAGACTACCTAACGGCCTGTACCCCCCTGCCCGTTACTCTCTGTTCTCTCCCTCTCTCTCCTCGCCGACGCGCACTACATCCCACCACACATCCCACCCCACATCCCACCCCACCGCCGCTGCCCGCCGCCCCCAGCACTCGCCGCCGCCCGGCGCCCCGGCCCCACCGCCACGGGGCCCCGCCGCCCCCCGCCGCGGGGCCCCACCGCCCCGGGCCCGGCGCCGCCGCCCCAGGCCGCCTCGCACCTCTCCTCCACCGGCCACCTCCACCGCCCCGCCCCCCTCCTCCACCGGCCCTGCCTTAGGTGAGCTCTACCCCTTTTTTCCTTTTTTTTCCTGTTTTTTTTAGTTTTAGGTTTAGTTTTAGTTTAGTTTTAGGGCCGCAAACAACACACTAAAAAAAGTTCGTACATAAAGTAGTTCATACATAAATAGTAAAAAAAACTACTCGGCGTCGCTATCTAGGTCAATCACGGCCGGGCCGTTGCCGCCGTCATCGTCGCTGCAGGACCGGTTCGCGACGTCGTGCCAGTCCACCGGGACGTCGTCCGAATCCTCTTCCTCCTCCGCCGCCGGCGCCTGCTGCCACTCCTGCTGCCACTCCGGCGGCACCTGCTGCCACTCCGGCGGCGCCATCGCCGCCTGCTGCGCCGCCATCGCCGCCTGCAGCGCCGCCTCCTCCTGGGCCTCCAGCGCCGCCGCCGCGGCGGCCTCCTCCGCTGACTGCGCCAGGATCGCGAGGAGCCCGGGCGTGTCCTCCGGGTCGCCGTCCTGCTGGAGCGCCGCCTGCTCCGGCGGGATCACAACCTCGGCCGGGGCTGCTGGGGCGGGGCTGGGAGCGGGTGCCCTGCGCGGCTGGGAGGGCCCGGCTCCACGAGAGAGATCACCGACAGGGAGCCCTCGGGCGGCGCGCTTGAAGGCGCCGATGACGTCGTCGAACCGCTTGCCCTTCCAAAAATGGCGGCGGCCCTTCCGGTTGTAGCGTCCCCCGGGGTGCGCGCGAAGCTCTGCCGGCGTCGCCGGTACGCCCTGCGTGGGGAATCCGTCCGCGGAGATCCTCCACGGCTGCGGCAGCTTCGCCGCCGGCGGCACGTAGAGGCCGAACCGAGCGAGGTCCTCCGTCTGCCCCAACGTGAGGCTCGACGGCCAGTGGCCGCCCGGTGCCACGCCGTCGGAGTCCGAGTCGCTGGACGCCATCCCGGGAAGAGAACGCGCGTGTGAAGAGGGAGAGGAGGGGGGCGGGGCGGTGGAGGAGGTGGCCGGTGTGACCAAACTCGCCGCGCAGGGCGGGTTTTATAGCGCCGGGATTTAATGCGGCAGGGAGGCGCCGGGCCGCGGAAGACGAGAGGGCGGCGTGCGGAAGACGAGACGGCGGCGCGCGGAAGACGAGACGGCGGCGCGCGGAAGACGAGATGGCGGCGTTGTCCGCGAGGCATCGGGGCACGCGGGGCAGGCGAGGCGGCAGCCGGCAGCGCGGCAGGCGTGCAGCGCGGCAGCGGGAAGCGGGGGGCAGGAGGCGTCGGGGCACGCGGGGCAGGCGAGGCGGCAGCGGGCGGGGGGGGGGGGCAGGCGGCAGCGCCTCAGCGGGGGCGCCCGACGCGACGCGACGCGGCGGGCGAGGCGGAAGTGGCGCCGCAGGCCGAGGCGGAAGCGGGGGCGGCCGATGCGGCGGGCGAGGCGGAAGCAGACGGCAAAGGCACTAGAAAGTTTGCCGTCCGCAGCGGACGGCAAAGGCCTGCCGTTAGCCACTTAACGGACTGAGAGCACAATTATTGCCATCTGCTCTCGTTGCCGTCCGCGGCAGACGGCAAAGGTCCTTTGCCGTCAGCCGCCAGGAAGCAGACGCAAAGCAGCTGTTTACCGCAGCCTACTTTGCCGGAGCCTTTTGCCGTCCGCGGCTGACGGCAAAGGCCTTTGCCGTCCGCCGTTCATGCCTTTGCCGTCCGCCATGGCAGACGGCAAAATAGCTGATTCCTGTAGTGTGGAGACCACGGAGCCGCTGAGTGTTTACAAGTGTTGTTCTTAAAGGTAGCACAATCAGTATTGTGTGCACATACAATTTTTGTCACTTCAAAATGCTAAGATTTTCTACAGTACACTCAAATCGATATATGTATCGTTGATTTTTGTGGATTCTTATCGTCAGCTAATTATTTGATTGGGTCAGATATAACCAAATATTCTAGATTGACAAGTGTTGTTGTCTTTCAGATTATATCTATGTTCATGCAGATGTTATTACAAGAAGGCCTACAGATCGAGGGGCCTCCGTGAATGACGGAGGCGAACGGGGCGGAAACGCCATCGCCTGAGGCGGCTGACCCATTCCCGTCGCTGGCGGCCGGTTCTCCGCCGCCATCGCTGGTAGCCGGCCTCTCGCCACCGACGTCGCATGCCTCGAAGGGGGAACCGATGGGTGGATCGCTCAGATCGCACGATCCAAGAACCTCTTTGGCAGGGGTGTCGGGCAGAAGGGCGACAGAGGCGGGATCGCGCGATGATCACGGCTCCCCGGCGATGCCTGAGATCGGGCGGGGCCAGGGGAAGTTCACGCAATGGCGTGTTCGTTTCTGCGCCGAGACGGATCTTGGGAATTGGATTGAAGGCCGTGTCCGTTTTACTCCACAGTCATGCTGGCTAGCTCTCTTCGATTTGGAGAATGATGTCGTTGCCGGCGTCTACTTGCAGGACGGCGACTCGATCGAGGTAGGGCGTCGTCTCAAGATTGATGGATTTGACGTGCTGGTTGATGAATGTGTGCAGGTGGATCTTTGTCCGAAGAAACCGGAGCTGATTGATCTGACGGAAACGATGCTTCAAGGAAAACCGGGAGGGCGATTTTGGGCTCTTATTGACAGCGACGATGAGGATCAAGGGGAAGATCACAGCTTCTCACGTACTGCGGTGTGTCCACAGAAAACGGAACCGACGGAGACGCCGGCGATCATTGGGGCACCAGATCATCGTCCTTCGAAATTTCAAAATGTCAAGCCAAAAATGAAGCCCTGGATCGGTCCAATTCCTAAGGTATTCCGCGAACCCGTCACTCTATCAGATTTTTTGCCAGATTCTTGGACTCTTGTTACTCGAAAGAAGAAGAAAGGAAAGAAGAGTCGATCGTCACCGCCGCATAGGTCGCCGGTGGCGAGGTCGATGAACGAGATTCGAACTGCCAGATGGGCCCGTTTGAATTCGTTATTGGGTCCTGAGATTGTGTTGGATGCGGAAACGGTCGTGGGCTCCTTAGACTCGGGCGAGGCCCAGCTAGGAGTCCAAGCCTTGCCCGATCCAGCACGTACATACATGCATGTATCGTCACCGCCGCCTATCGTTCCCGCGTCTAGGGTTAGCGATTCAGGTTTCCCTACGTTGGGCGAGGGGCGCGCGCGGAGGATCTTTTGCTCTGGCCGCATGGTTGGACGCGGGCCGCCGCCCAGCAAGCGAGGGCCGCCACCCGTCGCTGGTGTCACTGCTGCCGCTGGGGTCGGGCGTGGCGCTCCGCCCGTCGCTGCCGCGGGAGTTGTCGGGGGCGGCCGTGCCTTTCCCATCACCAACAATGGCGGTGCTGCTGGACGTGGGGGGCCCATCCCGCAGGCGCAACCAACCGGAGCAGCTGTCGGCCGTGGTGCTCAACCACCCGCGCGTGGATCTCTGACGCATCCGCGGGTTACCGCAAGTCAGACTGATGACACGGTACAGCAGCCAGTAGCAAAGGTGCCGGCCCTTGGCAGGGGTCGCGGTGCTAACAATGGATGGGACGGTCAAGGGCGGGGTGGATACAATAGAGATGGTCCGAGGTACAACCGTTATGGACAGTGGGGAGACGACGGATATGACGCATATGGTCCGGGTATGCACCGTGGATCATCATCCGGTGGCGGCCGCGGTTCCAACTGGCACAATGGGGACGGTCTGGGACATTTTCAAGGTCCACCCGGTGACTTTGTAGAGGGCGTCTCCGGTCCCAGTGACCGCTACCGGGGAGGCTATCGGAGGGGCGGGAGGGGCAGGCGTCCACCTCCACCACGACAGCCACCTCCACCACACGTTGCAGACTCATCTACAGGAGCGGAGCTCGACCACACAGCTGCTACGGCAGCCGTTTCATCAACGTTGCCCGCGGCTGCGGTGGATGCAGTCAAGGCGTTGGCAGCGGTCACCGTTCCGGTAGCATCCGGCGCCGGTAAGATTGATAAAGGGACGGACAAATCTGAGGGAGAGAACTTACAAAGTGGGCACTTAAGAAGAAAAAGCTGCCTTGCTATAGATGTGGTGAACCAGGTCATTTCGTGGCAGAGTGTACGAATGAGCTTTGCGATTATTGCCTCCGATCCCAGCATGTGACCGGGGAATGCCCTCTCCTTTCCGGTCCTAAGCCTGGCATTAACATTTTTGGGGTCTGCTGTAAGGAGCTGATGTTTTTTGAGACACCGGAGGTGGATCCTCTACCACAGATGGTTGAGAGTTCCTTCCCGGTAGTTATCAGAGTCACTAATGGACAGTTGACCGAGGCTCAGATCGTCAGACAGTTGCGTGAGTTAGTGCCGGGTAATTATCAGTGGCATCTGGAGCAGTTAGAAGGTCAGTCTTATAAGGTTGACTTTCCCACTAAAGAGGATCAGATGCATTTTCTTAAGTGGGGTTTATGCAGAGTTACAAGCACAAACATTGTTATCGCGTTCGACGAGTGGAAACAGGAAGAACCTGAGGGTACACCTTTAGAGAAGGTGTGGGTTCGTTTTTATGGCGTGCCACCTAAATATGTAAAACATTTTCTGATTGCTTGGAGTTTGGGTGGTCTCATTGGTAAGACAGAAAAGGTTGACATGCCATTCACTCGCGCACAAAATGCTGCGAGGCTGTTGGTCAGTGTTGTGAGTGTTGAGCATATACCAGACGTGGTCAGATGGACACATGCTGGAGTCACTTATGTCTTAGAGCTTGAGATTGAGGATACTGCAGTTTCCGAGGATGGGGCTGGGACACAAGACATGGATACGACTGAGGGTGGCGGCGCACCCGGGAACCAGGAGAAGGGGGCTGATGATACACTGCCGGAGGCGGATAAGGGGCCTGATACACAGCCAGATAAGGTAGCCAGCTCTACCAAAGAGGCGCCCCCGTCCACTATTCCGATGAACACGCTTCACTTTGTTTCTTTTTCACCAGGGTCGGCTCCTAGCCGGTTATGGAGCACCAGGGTCGAGGCAGACGACCCGACAGAGCTTGAGCTGCCACCAGTGCCGAGTCTAGTCGGTGATGTGACGACTACGGAGTATACACCCGGGGCGCGGGTCGCCCCTGAGGGGTTGGCCGCGGGAGGGGCGCCTGGACAGGAGGTCTATAGCGTTCTTCCCACTTCGCCGTCTTCGGTCGCGAGGGGGGTGGGGTGCGGGAAGGAGCCCCGTGCTATAACCCCTCCACAGGACCGCACCATCCACAGTGGCGAGCCGGGGATGCGATGCGGGAAGGAGTCCCGTGTCGCAACCCCTCCGCAGTATTGCACCGAGCAGGGTGGCCGAGGGTCGACGGTTTCCGTGGGTGATAAGGGGGATGGGATTAGTGAGCAGGCGGCTCCACGATCCTCCTCCCCCTTGCCACTTGCAGCGGAGGTTCACTCCACCACGCCTTACCCTCCTTCACCGATGATAAGGGAGGGGCATGGGAGCCCTGGCCGCACCACTCGTGACAGGACCACGGAGGAGCTCATCGCTTTTGGTGGGATTGCGGATCCGGTGACGGCTGGCAGGCGTGTCAGCAACCGGATCCAGGGACAGCCGGGTGCGGACGACCTGCAGCTAGCGCCTGCCAAGAGGGCCGCCCTGCTTCGTCACGCCGAGACTACTGCAGGTACGTCTTTTGATAAAAGTTGTTCCATTTTATACTTATTTGAGAATGAAATAGTTGATAAGGCAAACGACTTAGGCATTTCTTTGGGATCAAATGAAACCGAGGTCGTCACATCCGTTAATGATCTTTTAGACTTGGAAGCGGAGAGGGCTTCTGAGATCATTCGTAATCTTGCCTCTATTCAACCTATGAATGACAATGACATGAATAATTTAGGAATTAATGATCTTGCAAATATTTGTAACAATCTGTTGCCTAGTGTCGAGGCTGAGGATGAGGAGGATGTTGAGAACACAGACACGGTAGAGCCTCTCTTGATAGATGAGACAGTGTCTGTCATGGATAATATTATCGTCCCGCAGGGTGTTGAGGAGAAGCCCAAACGACCCTGGAAGAGGAAAATTTATCCTGCTTCGGCAGTACGTAGAAGTGCTAGAGTTAAACTTAAGAAAAAATTTCATGATGACTTATGAAAGGAATCTTTTGGAATAGCAGAAGTCTAGCAGACTTGGCTAAACAACGGTTCTTAGCAGAGACAACGTTAGAGTATCACTTAGATTTCGTTGCACTTTTGGAAACTGGAAGAGATAATTTCACATCCCAATTCCTTCAAACCCTCTCCAATGGTATCGATTTTGACTGGCACATTCTACCTCCTAGAGGAAGATCCGGCGGGATTTTACTAGGAGTACGGTGTGAGACATTAGAGGTGCTTAATGTAGTGCAGGGAGATTTTTCGGTTAAATTCAGGGTGAGATCAAAATTGGATGGGTTCGGATGGTCGCTAGTTGCGGTATATGGGGCAGCGCAATCTGAATTTAAACCTGATTTTCTTGCCGATTTAGTGCGGATTTGTGGAGATGAAAATCTGCCACTACTAGTCGGAGGGGATATTAATATCATTCGGAGACGAGAAGAAAAGAATAATGACAGATTCGATGGACGATGGTCTATGATGTTTAACATGATTATCGAGAGCCTCAATTTGAGAGAAATTGAGCTCACCGGTAGACAGTTTACATGGGCCAATTCGTTACCTGTTCCGACTTATGAAAAGTTGGATAGGGTACTTGCTAGTGTGGAGTGGGAACAAAAATATCCGTTGGTGTCGGTTCATGCGATGCAGAGAGCGATCTCGGATCATACACCACTATTTTTAGATTCGGGAGAGGCTACCCATGTTGCAAACAAAAATTCCTTCTCCTTCGAGCAAAGCTGGTTTGAGCGAGAAGGATTTATGGAGATGATTGCATGCGAATGGGTTAAGCCAGTTACGGGAAGGACACATGTCGACAGATGGCAGAATAAGATCAGACAGCTCCGACAATTTCTGAGAGGATGGGCCAGGAATGAGAGTGGGATCTATAAGCAGAAAAAAGAACGCCTAACTCAACTCATTGAGGCACTAGATGTAAAGTCTGAAACCACTCTTCTTTCTGTTAATGAGCATCGCACTAAGTCAGAGGCGGAGCAAGGCCTACGTGCTCTCCTGAGAGAGGAGGAACTCAAGTGGGCGTTGCGTGCGAAAACGCTTAAGGTTGTCCAAGGGGACGACAACACACAGTTCTTCCATATGGTTGCAAATGGTAAACATAGGAAGAAGAAGATCATTCAGCTTGAACAGGACGAGGGGACAATAGTGGGGCATGAAAATCTGAAAACGTATATTTCCAACTATTATAAAAGCCTTTTTGGACCTCCGAATACTTCCACTGTGGCTCTTGATGAGTCTGTGATTGATGATATACCTCAGTTATAGGTAGCGGAGAACGATGTTCTCTCTGCAATGTTTACTGAAAAAGAAGTTCACCTGGCCATAACTCAAATGAAGCCGAATAAAGCACCGGGACCGGATGGGTTTCCAGCTGAATTCTATAAGAAATGTTGGCATATCATTAAAGATGATCTTATGCCTATGTTTCACGATTTTTTTGATGGCCATTTAGAGTTGTTTCATCTTAACTTTGGTACGATAACGTTATTACCCAAGAAGAATGAGGCGGTCCGGATAGAACAATTCAGACCCATTTGCCTGCTGAATGTGAGTTTTAAAATTTTTACAAAGGTAGGAACCAATAGATTGACACAAATTGCTCACTCAGTGGTTCAACCTAGTCAGACAACGTTCATGCCTGGATGACACATACTCGAAGGAGTGGTTGTCTTACACGAAACACGTCATGAGATTCACTCGAAGAAACTAGATGGGGTTATCTTAAAAGTGGATTTCGAGAAGGATTATGATAAAGTAAAATGGCCTTTTCTTCAGCAGGCAATGCGCATGAAGGGTTTTAGTGAAACCTGGAGGCACCAGGTGGATACTCAAGTCCAGAAAGGTAGTGTCGGAATTAAGGTGAACGATGACATCGGTCACTACTTCCAGACGCATAAGGGGTTGAGACAAGGGGATTCCATGTCACCTCTTCTGTTCAATATTGTGGCAGATATGTTGGCCGTCATTATTGGCAGGGCCAAGCAACATGGCCATGTAGAGGGCATAGTTCCTCATCTGGTTGATGGAGGGGTGTCCATTCTATAATATGTTGATGACACTATTCTTTTCATGGAACATGACATGGCTAAGGCACGTAACATGAAACTTATCTTATGTCTCTTCGAACAATTGTCTGGCTTAAAAATCAATTTTCATAAGAGCGAGGTGTTCTGTTTTGGGGAGGCCAAAGACGAGGAACATACTTATAGACAATTGTTTGGATGTCAACTAGGTGCTTTACCATTCAGTTACTTGGGTATTTCGATTCATCACCGTAAACTATCCAATAAAGAATGGAAATGTATCGAAGAACGAATTGAAAAAAAACTCAGTTGCTGGAAGGGCAAGCTGATGTCATATGGATGTCGACTAGTTTTGATTAACTCAGTACTGACCAGCATGCCAATGTTTTTACTTTCGTTCTTCGAAATTCCGAAAGGGGTCCGAAAGCGACTTGATTTCTTTAGATCTCGTTTCTTTTGGCAGTCTGATGAGGCCAAGAGGAAATACCGTCTCGCGCGATGGGATATCCTTTGTCGACCTAAAGACCAAGGAGGTCTCGGTATTGAGAACTTGGAGATCAAGAATAAATGCCTTATGAGCAAATGGTTGTACAGGTTAGAGACAGAGCCGGAGGGCATGTGGTCTCAAATACTGCGCAATAAGTATTTGCACTCGGAAACGCTAGCCCAGGCTACCATCAGACTGACTGATTCGCCGTTCTGGAAGGGACTTATGAGAACGAAGGATATGTTCTTTCGGAGGGTCAAATTCTTGGTTGGCAACGGGATGTCAACAAGATTTTGGGAGGATACGTGGTTAGGAGAGACACCTCTGGCCTTACAATATCCTACCCTTTACAATATTGTACAACGTAAGGAAGATTACGTAGGTATCATCCTTCAAACTATTCCTTTGAACATCCAGTTCAGACGAACGTTAGTAGGCGAGAGATGGACAGCCTGGCTGCACTTGGTTCGGAGATTAATTGAAGTTCGACTCTCCGACATGCCGGACTCAACACAATGGAAGTTAACTAAAAATGGGATTACGGTGAAATCCTTTTATACGGATCTGATTAATTCTGGCCCCATCTCACGGTCACTTCAAATATGGAAGGTTAAGGTTCCTTTGCGGATAAATTTTTTTATGTGGTTTGTCCACAAGCAAGTCATACTCACAAAGGACAACTTACTTAAGAGGCGATGGGTAGGTAACTCGAGGTGTTGTTTTTGTGCTCAGGATGAGACAATACAACATTTATTCATTGAATGCCCACTTGCCAAGTTACTTTGGAGAACGATTCATATAGCTTTTAATATTAACCATCCAGTAGATATTGCGTCTTTGTTTGGGACGTGGTTAGCTGGGGTTGAACAGATCACGGCAGCTCGTATTCGGATTGGAATATGTGCGCTACTATGGGCTATATGGAACTGCAGAAACGATATGATTTTTAACAGACAACACAACTTAACTTTTTTGCAGGTTATCTTCAGAGCTACAGCTTGGATCCGTACGTGGTCCTTACTCACTCCTATGGACTCCAGGGAGCCTTTGGTTACTGGGTGCAATCAATGGGAGATGGTGGCTCGGGTTATATTCAACCGGTTCGGATGGCGTTCGCATAACAGGATAGGAGTCTAGGGAGCTTGTCCTTATTATCACCGTATCGGTTGTCTCTGTCCACGTGTTTTTCAGTTTTTGTGCTCTGTTTTGCTCCGTTTGCGAGTTGTAAGACATTTATGATGATACTTCCTGGATTTTTAATAAAAGGGCCACATGCATCATCATGATGCAGAGGCCGGGGGTATACCTCCATTTCAAAAAAAAAGATATGGCAACAATCCAGGACTTTGCAGCAATAGAAGTTCTTGTCAGCCTACAACAAATAAGAAGCGAAACTCTATGGTTGTTGTGTATATTCTTGTTACTGTAGTCACAGTTATCACACTAGGATCACTATTGGTACTACTACTTTCTATAATGAGAAAGAAGCAGGGTGAGACATAGAGATTAACATTGTTCTACAAATGTTCACCAGTAACCGCAAGAATTAATAGTAGCTTTATTTGTTTACTTGTGATGGATTAGGAGCAACTTCACAGGATGAGGTGATCGACCTGCGATGGCACACGCAGGAGAGTAATGGGCGTAGCAGGCTACAATTGGACAAATGTCGGTTCACGTACGGGGAATTGGAGGTCATAACCAACGATTTCCAACAAGTACTCGGCCAAGGAGGGTTTGGGTCTGTATATGACGGCTTCTTAGATGATGGTACTTGGCCCTTGTCTATGAGCATATGTCCGGCGAAAACCTGGAAGACAAACTCAGCGGTGTGCTATTGCCTCTGTAGGATGTTGTGAAATCTCTATTTTCAAGTTAAACAACACTGACGTCCGAGGTTTTTTTGCAGGTAGAGATGGCAGCGATGGATGTTTAACATGGAGACAGAGGCTCTGCATTGCAATAGAATCCGCGCAAGGTATCTTTTGGTACACATTCTTCTTTGTTTTGTTCTAAAAATATAAACTTGCATCTTGGTAATGGTAATCTATAGTTTCTACTTGATATTGCCCTTGATATGATGTGCATGCAGGGCTCGAATATCTGCACAAGGCGTGTAACCCTCCTTTCGTATACCGGGACGTGAAGACGTCCAACATCCTAGTGGACGAAAATCTGAAGGCCAAGGTTGCTGGTTTTGGCTTGCTGAAGGCTTTCAATCACGACAATGATACCCACGTATCCACGGACAGAACGGGTAGCACATATGGCCACATTGCCCCTGAGTATGATGTTTACAGCTTTGGCATCCTTCTACTGGAAGTGATCACGGGGCAGCCTCCCATCCTGCAATGCCCAGAGCCGACCAGCATCATCCAATGGACGCAACAGCGTCTTGCGCGTGGCGACATAGAAGGTGTGGTGGACACTCGCATGCGAGAAGAGTATGACATCAATGGCGTGTGGAAGGCCGCGAACCTTGCACTCAAGTGCTCTCTGCAAGCTCCCGTGCAGCGGCCGACCATGATAGACGTGGTGGTGCAACTGCAAGAGTGCCTGAAGCTTGAGGAGAACCGCACGACTAGCGACACGAATGGCTGCTTCTACACCGTCAGGGGTGGCAATCCCAAGTCAGTTGATTGTATGTACGCCACCGATGGTCAGTCCATCGATGTCGCCCAGGGCAGCACAACATTCGAGATGGAGCATAATTTTGGCAACGGTCCTGCTGCACGATGAGCCATGAGGGCACAACAGAATACCGTTGTCCCATTTGTTCAAGCTTTTTAATTATGTTGTTCTGTCTGATGAAATGCAATTGTAATTTTATTAACGCGTGTGTGATTTGTCCGGCTTCAAACTTGATTGCTAATTAATATACCAGTCGATATTTGTTCAGTTGCAATAAATAGGCAGGAATTGTTCTCAGCTATTTTAGCGTTTTTGTTCCCCAGAAAAGAATGGTAAGATTTTTATAAGAAAGTATGGTCAGATATAGAAGCAGCCTCTTTGCTTCTTTTGTACTCAGCTGCTGCGAAGATGTCAAATGTGAAAACACATGAATTTAATTAATTGTCTTAGTTTTTTGAAATTATTTTTGAAAAATATTCGAATTCCTATGTACTACTAAAATTACTGAAATATTTTGGCCGAAAGGTAAATATTTCAGTGTCTACTGAAATTTAGTGAATTTAATTGAAATGTCACTGAAATTGAAAACCATGTGTCTGAGTAATAAGATGTAGGCACATGGAGTGGATGTGAACTTGATGATGCCAATCATGTAATCGTGCTCTCGTCTTGAGGGTTTGATCCCGGGTATAATGATTGTTCTTGATCTACCGTTGTTGTAACTTTTCTATATATGGTTAATGCCTTTTACTAGGGCCGAGCAATATGATCTCAGGTCTAAAACATATATGTGTGTCGTGATGTTTATGTATTTGGGTTATACCTGCAAGTTGTATGCACCTAATTTAGTCTCAACTAGTGGCCCCAAGGGTGACATATCAGGATATCAATGGGGAGGGCTATAATTTGAGGATTTCATGTATTCACAATGTTTAACTTGTATCGTTATTATGAAAGTACGCTGAAGTTGTATAACACCTACCTATATTGTATTATATGTCTTTTTTCCGCTTGTTAGTTCCCATGCTTAATTAGTCCGTATAGATGTTTTTGAGTAATTATATACATGTGACATTTTGAAAATAGTTGCTAACCTGTAGATGTGCTAGTGCTGCCATGCTGTGTGGGTTAAGTAGAAACTCTCCTCCTTTTTTCTTTTGCCAAATTTTCTTTGCTCATTTTAGTGAGACAAATTTGCTTTGCTGACCATGCATGTTTGGTTCTTCAAGTACAAGAGCTAGATGACAGGCGATGGAGCTGGAACCAGTAGCTGTGTTAGTTGGAAGTTGGAAGACCCGAAAGGACAACAGGCCGCCATGTATTTTCCCCGGCTCGTAGATGCTTCTACTTTATTGGAGTTTTATTCCATCAATTATTACCATTTGTGTGCCGATAACTATCAGTTCCCAGTTTGGACAGTAAGTTGTTGTAACGTACGAAAAGTGGTGGTGCCAGGAATTCAATCATATGTGGTCAACTGAATGTTATGTAGTCAGATATATGTATTTATAAGTTTTTTGGTGTGATTTCTACTTGATGTATGTCGCTTTTGCAAAAAGTTGTGTAGTCAATTGACTACCCAGCTCAAGTGTGGCTTCGTCACTGCGTACGAACATGAGAGACAATCGTCCTGCGTGTCTAAGACATGTTATATTTGTTTGCGTTTGTGTGTTTTGGTCCATATTGAAAGAATGTGTGGAAGCATATGCCTTTGGCAGGGACGCACTACGTGTTATATAGCCAAGGATAGATTACAAAGATACGGTAGTTAGGTCATTTGGCCTAATGCAACTAGCAACCGAAAGGTTTGGGTTGATTTGAACTCAAGGTTCAAATTCAAATTCAAACTATGAATTCAAATAGTGCATTATCATGTTTTCACCTATACAGCAAGTATAAATTAGTTTGACATGCATGAAAATGATACAGATGGATAGATTGCATTTTTCTGATAATTTTTCATATATAACTTGTTTGATTTGGAGCTACGGTTGAATTTCTATGAATTTTAGAAGTTTGCACTATTTTCTGGAATTTTCTGAATTATTTTAAATCCAGAAAACCAATACTGCGTCAGCATGACATCATGCTGACGTCAGCAGGTCAACGGGCCACGGTCCAGGTCAAACCTGACGCGTGGGTCCCGTAAGTCAGTGTCATAACTAATTAACACTTTTAATTAGTCACAAATTAAAGAAACTAACCTAGGGTTAAATAGGGCCTGGCCCACTTGTCAGTGACCTAGGGGAAGTCAAACCCCTGGTCAAAAGGTCAAACGCGCCGGCGGCGACAGACGCGGCGGAGGGTCTCGGGAAATGCCCTCCGGCGACCAAAACAGCGGCGGCGATCAACTACGCGTAGCTGGCGCTCAGCCGCATCCAGTGCTGCAGGCGGTTGGGCGAGAGGGGGCCGGAATCGACGGCGACGACGACAACCGCGGTGGCCGGAGTTCGGACCTCGGTGAAAACGGCGTTGCGGCGCACGGTAGGAGCAACGGGTGAGTAATCTAAACTACTGACGGCGTGCTGCGCATGTTGCAGTGCTCGGTTGCGGGTTCCCGTAGGTGTGGCTGCGATG
The DNA here is from genome assembly GCF_018294505.1 of Triticum aestivum. NCBI lineage: Eukaryota > Viridiplantae > Streptophyta > Magnoliopsida > Poales > Poaceae > Triticum > Triticum aestivum. The sequence goes on along the minus strand of NC_057799.1, from coordinate 654,825,134 downwards.
GCGACAAGGCTGTGCGGCGGCAAGCTTCGGGCACGGCGGTCAGCGGGGCTAGAGGAAGAAAACGACGGCGGGGAGAGAGGGGTTCGGTAGAGGAGCTCACGGCGAGGTCGATGAGTAGCTCAGCGTGCTCGGGGACGCTCGGGGTTCGGCGAATCGAACGACGGCGTTCGTCGGAGCAGACGAGGAAGATGGCGACGGTGACGATGCTGCAGGGCATCCGCGGGCGCGTTCTTCGGCTTGGATCTTCACGGCATCGAGGCGGAGCTCGAGGTCACAACCATGGGGCAAGGGGACGGTGGTGGGCGCGGTGCTTTGCGGCGGCGGGCACCGGCGTTCTTGGGTCCGAGGGGGAGCGAGGCAGAGAGCAGGCTGGGGGCGAGTGAGAGGGCAGAGAGTGAGGGAGAGGAGAGAGGGGTCTCTAGGCGTCTCTGTGGCGCCCTCGGGTGCCTCCAGCGGAGAGCAGGTAAGCAGGAGGTGGCCGGCGCGTGGCCAGCGTGCGGCGAGCACGCGCTCGTCCTTCTGTCCAGGGAGGAAGACGATAGGGGGGGGGGCCTAGCTGGGCTGGGCCGCCACAGTGGTGGGCTGGCCTAGCCACTTGGGCTGCAGGTAAGGCCCAGGTATCTCTCTTTTATTTCTGTCTTTAGTTTCTGTCTTCTATTTTCTTTCTCTGTTTTGGATTAGTAAAGATACTAATTCATTCTGTAAAATCCTGAAAATAATTGTGGGCACTTTGGAAAATATTTCCAACAGCCCTCAACTAGTTTCAGAATTATTAGAGCATTTAAAATATTTATAGGATTTAAATGCCCCAATTCAAATAAAATATGAGTTAATTCAAAAATCCAAAAATGACCTAGAAGTTATGGCATCATTTTTGGCAGAGGTTTTCACCTTTATCAAAAATCATGAACATTTTCAAAGGCATTTTGGGTTAATTGAAAATATTGTTTATTTGAACCTAGTTGAATGCATTTGGTGCTAGGGTTTCAACATCCCCATTTCAAGTTTCTTTGAAAATTAAACATGATGACATGAGGAACAAGCAAAGTCAGACAAGGGCTGATCTGGGGCTGTGACAGACATGCCACCACACCACCCCGCATGTATGAGGTCCCGGTGTGACGCTCCGGTGGCATTGCTACCCCCAGAGCCCCCGTCCCGCCTAACCCTGTAGCGTTTGACCACGGGATCTAGCCCTTTGACTTTGCACGGACGGGCTTTGACCACTGGACCTCTCCACCCGGTTGTGGTAGGTCAGCCCATAGGAACACTTTGGAGCAACATCCGGGCCAGACCCATAGCAAGATCCCCTCCGTGTAGACCCGACGCGTCCGTTACCCCCCTCCAGGTGCCGGCGGCAGCGCCGTCCGTGGGGGGGCACACCCCGGAGACGCGTGCCGGGCGTTTGCACCCGCCACAACACGTCCAGACTTGTGAGAGGCCGCCGACGCAAGATTTGGCAACGTGCTAGCCCCCGGAGGCCGCCGGCCACAGTCGTAGACACGCGAAGAGCAATCCGCGTAGAGGGAATTGTTCAGATACTACTCCATCACGAACAATTATGAAAAATTACCATCAGTCCTACAGCACATGTGCCACGTCGTGTAAAAAACTCTGGATTTTATCGCGCTCCGAGTATTTAATAATATTCACGCCGCATCGTTACCACAGAACGTCTACTATCGTGTCATCGCCGTTCGTGAGGGGGGGGGCACACCCCGGAGACACGTGCCGCCTCTTCGGACATGCCACCACACCACCCCGCATGTATGAGGGCCCGATGCGACACTCGGATGGCATTGCTACCCCCAGGGCCCCCGTCCCGCCTAACCCTGTAGCGTTTGACCACGGGATCTAGCCCTCTAACTTTGCACGGACGGGCTTTGAGCAGTGGACCTATCAACCCGGTTGTGGTAGGTCAGCCCATAGGAACACTTTGGAGCAACATCCAGGCCAGACCCACAGCAAGATTCCCCCCGTGTAGACCCGACGCGTCCGTTTCCCCCTCCAGGTGCAGGCGGCGGCGCCGTCCGTGAGGGGGGGGGGCACACCCCAAAGACGCGTGCCGGGCGTTTGCACCCGCCACAACACTTTTAGACTTGTGAGAGGCCGCCTACGCAAGATTTGGCGACGTGCTAGCCCCCGGAGGCTGCCGGCCACAGTCGTAGACACGCGAAGACCAATCCGCGTAGAGGGAATTGTTCAGATACTACTCCATCACGAACAATTATGAAAAATTACCATCAGTCCTACAGCACATGTGCCCACGTCGTGTAAAAACTCATGATTTTATCGCGCTCCGAGTATTTAATAATATTCACGCCGCATCGTTACCGCAGAACGTCTACTACCGTGTCATCGCCGTTCGTGAGGGGGGGCACACCCCGGAGACGCGTGCCGCCTTTTCGGACATGCCACCACACCACCCCGCATGTATGAGGGCCCGGTGCGACGCTCGGGTGGCATTGCTACCCCCCCAGGGCCCCCATCCCGCCTAACATTGTAGCGTTTGACCACGGGATCTAGCCCTTTGACTTTGCACGGACGGGCTTTGAGCAGTGGACCTATCCCCCGGTTGTGTTAGGTCAGCCCATAGGAACACTTTGGAGCAACATCCGCGCCAGACCCGCAGCAAGATCCCCTCCGTGTAGACCCGACGCGTCCGTTTCCCCCCTCCAGGTGCCGTCGGCGGCGCCGTCCGTGAGGGGGGGGGCACACCCCGGAGACGCGTGCCGGGCGTTTGCACCCGCCACAACACTTCCATACTTGTGAGAGGACGCCTACGCAAGATCTGGCGGCATGCTAGCCCCCGGAGGCCGCCGGCCACAGTCGTAGACACGCGAAGAGCAATCCACGTAGAGGGAATTGTTCAGATACTACTCCAGCACGAACAATTATGGAAAATCACAATCAGTCCTACATCACATGTGCCCACGTCGTGTAAAAAACTCATGATTTTATCGCGCTCCGAGTATTTAATAATATTCACGCCGCATCGTTACCGCAGAACGTCTACTACCGTGTCATCGCCGTTCGTGAGGGGGGGGCACACCCCGGAGACGCGTGCTGCCTCTTCGTACATGCCGCCACACCACCCCGAATGTACGAGGGCCCGGTGCGACGCTCGAGTGGCATTGCTACCCCCGTCCCACCTAACCCTATAGCGTTTGACCACGGGATCTAGCCATTTGACTTTGCACGGACAGGCTTTGTGCAGTGGACCTATCCACCCGGTTGTGTTAGGTCAGCCCATAGGTACACTTTGGAGCAACATCCGGGCCAGACCCACAGCAAGATCCCCTCCGTGTTGACCCGACGTGTCCGTTTCCCCCCTCCAGGTGCCGGCGGCGGCGCCGTCCGTGAGGGGGCACACCCTGGAGACGCGTGCCGGGCGTTTGCACCCGCCACAACACTTCCAGACTTGTGAGAGGCCGCCTACGCAAGATTTGGCGCCATGCCAGCCCCCGGAGGCCGCCGGCCACTGTCGTAGACACGCGAAGAGCAATCCGCATAGAGGGAATTGTTCAGATATTACTCGATCACGAACAATTATGAAAAATAACCATCAGTCCGACAGCACATGTGCCCACATCGTGTAAAAAACTCATGATTTTATCGCGCTCCGAGTATTTAATAATATTCACGTTGCATCGTTACCGCAGAACGTCTACTACCGTGTCATCGCCGTTCGTGAGGGGGGCACACCCCGGAGACGCGTGCCACCTCTTCGGACATGCCACCACACCACCCCGCATGTATGAGGGCCCGATGCGATGCTCGGCTGGCATTGCTACCCCCGTCCCACCTAACCCTGTAGCGTTTGACCACGGGATCTAGTCATTTGACTTTGCACGGACAGGCTTTGAGCAGTGGACCTATCCAAACGGTTGCGGTAGGTCAGCCCATAGGAACACTTTGGAGCAACATCCGGGCCAGACCCACAGCAAGATCCCCACCGTGTTGACCCGACGTGTCCGTTTCCCCCCTCCAGGTGCCGGCCGCGGCGCTGTCCATGAGGGGGGGGCACACCCTGGAGACGCGTGCTGGGCGTTTGCACCCGCCACAACACTTCCAGACTTGTGAGAGGCCCCCTACGCAAGATTTGGCGGCATGCCAGCCCCCGGAGGCCGCCGGCCACTGTCGTAGACACGCGAAGAGCAATCCGCGTAGAGGGAATTGTTCAGATACTACTCCATCACGAACAATTATGAAAAATTACCATCAGTCCTACAGCACTTGTGCCCACGTCGTGTAAAAAAATCATGATTTTATCGCGCTCCGAGTATTTAATAATATTCACGCCGCATCATTACCGCAGAACGTCTACTACCGTGTCATCGTCGTTCGTGAGGGGGGGGGGCACACCCCGGAGACGCGTGCCGCCTCTTCGGACATGCCACCACACCACCCCGCATGTACGAGGGCCCGGTGCGACGCTCGGGTGGCATTGCTACCCCCGTCCCACCTAACCCTGTAGCGTTTGACCACGGGATCTAGCCATTTGACTTTGCACGGACAGGCTTTGAGCAGTGGACCTATCCACCCGGTTGTGTTAGGTCAGCTAATAGGAACACTTTGGAGCAACATCCGGGCCAGACCCACAGCAAGATCCCCTCTGTGTTTCCCCGACGTGTCCGTTCCCCCCTCCAGGTGCCGGCGGCGGCGCCGTCCGTGAGGGGGTCACACCCCGGAGACGCGTGCCGAGCGTTTGCATCCGCCACAACACTTCCAGACTTGTGAGAGGCCGCCTACGCAAGATTTGGCGGCATGCCAGCCCCCGAGGCCGCCGGCCACAGTCGTAGACACGCGAAGAGCAATCCGCGTAGAGAGAATTGTTCAGATATTACTCGATCACGAACAATTATGAAAAATAACCATCAGTCCGACAGCACATGTGCCCACATCGTGTAAAAAACTCATGATTTTATCGCGCTCCGAGTATTTAATAATATTCACGTTGCATCGTTACCGCAGAACGTCTACTACCGTGTCATCGCCGTTCGTGAGGGGGGCACACCCCGGAGACGCGTGCCACCTCTTCGGACATGCCACCACACCACCCCGCATGTATGAGGGCCCGGTGCGACGCTCGGGTGGCATTGCTACCCCCCAGGGCCCCCGTCCCGCCTAACCCTGTAGCGTTTGACCACGGGATCTAGCCCTTTGACTTTGCATCGACGGGCTTTGAGCAGTGGACCTATCCACCCGGTTGTGCTAGGTAAGACCATAGGAACACTTTGGAGCAACATCCGGGCCAGACCCACAGCAAGATCCCCTCCGTGTTGACCCGACGTGTCCGTTTCCCCCCTCCAGGTGCCGGCGGCGGCGCCGTCCGTGAGGGGGGGGGCACACCCCGGAGACGCGTGCCGGGCGTTTGCACCCGCCACAACACTTCCAGACTTGTGAGAGGCCGCCTACGCAAGATTTGGCGGCATGCCAGCCCCCGGAGGCCGGCGGCCACAGTCGTAGACACGCGAAGAGCAATCCGCGTAGAGGGAATTGTTCAGATACTACTCCATCACGAACAATTATGAAAAATTGCCATCAGTCCTACAGCACATGTGCCCACGTCGTGTAAAAAACACTTGATTTTATCGCGCTCCGAGTATTTAATAATATTCACGCCGCATCGTTACCACAGGATGTCTACTATCGTGTCATCGCCGTTCGTGGGGGGGGGCACACCCCGGAGACACGTGCCGCCTCTTCGGACATGCCACCACACCACCCCGCATGTATGAGGGCCCGATGCGACACTCGGATGGCATTGCTACCCCCCGGGCCCCCGTCCCGCCTAACCCTGTAGCGTTTGACCACGGGATCTAGCCCTCTAACTTTGCACGGACGTGCTTTGAGCAGTGGACCTATCAACCCGGTTGTGGTAGGTCAGCCCATAGGAACACTTTGGAGCAACATCCAGGCCAGACCCACAGCAAGATCCCCTCCGTGTAGACCCGACGCGTCCGTTTCCCCCTCCAGGTGCCGGCGGCGGCGCCGTCCGTGAGGGGGGGCATACCCCGGAGATGCGTGCCGGGCGTTTGCACCTGCCACAACACTTCCAGACTTGTGAGAGGCCGCCTACGCAAGATTTGGCTGGATGCTAGCCCCCAGAGGCCCCCGGCCACAGTCGTAGACACGCGAAGACCAATCCGCGTAGAGGGAATTGTTCAGATACTACTCCATCACGAACAATTATGAAAAATTACCATCAGTCCTACAGCACATGTGCCCACGTCGTGTAAAAAACTCATGATTTTATCGTGCTCCGAGTATTTAATAATATTCACGCCGCATCGTTACCGCAGAACGTCTACTACCGTGTCATCGCCGTTCGTGAGGGGGGGCACACCCCGGAGACGCGTGCCGCCTTTTCGGACATGCCACCACACCACCCCGCATGTATGAGGGCCCGGTGCGACGCTCGGGTGGCATTGCTACCCCCCCAGGGCCCCC